>NC_134830.1:34677565-34994404 GCF_004210375.1 Tachypleus tridentatus
ACTTATACAGTAATTAAAACCAAAATTAAACCAATATAAAGGAACACCTTTATATCTATACCAATTAATAACCTAACATCCAACTGCGACGCCCCCTACAATCCCGTACTCGTTCATACTCTTATTCCTACCACATGTGTCCGGCAACGATCATTTGCAAACTCTTTATTAAGATGACCTAGGAAGGTTGAAACGCTATTGTCTACTCTTCAATAAAAGTGTTAAAACCCATTTCGGCCGTTCTGAGATACACGAAATTATTGTTTGTTTTCGTTAAGCACAGTTACACAATAAGCTACGTGTTTTTTGCCTGTGCTTATAGAAATTCGATTTTTAACGTCATCAGTCCTCAGTTTTATAGCTGAGCTACTGGCAGTTGTGACGTACTTTAAATACAAGTATCCTATAATTGATGAAATATTTACTTCGAAGTTTTATCGCTCAGACGAAAACAGAGCTGTTTATCATGTTATTAAATTAATTTAAGGGGGAATAGGGGTTTTAACTAATTTTTAACAAGCTTAAGTATTCATTAAAAACTATAATGATTTTTACAAACTAAAATAAATTATTTTTATTAATAATTTCGCCCATTTAAATCATTCTGTTATTTTCACAACTTCCTCCAGTCTCTTTTGGTATTTGTGTCCTCTTCAGAGATTGAATCACCGTCCGTGAAGAATCAATCTCCTCAAGTAGTCAGGCGGTTAGGGAGTTAAACTTTCAGTTTGAGGGTGGTTGGTTCGAATCCTGATCGTTCTCTCAGCCGTGGGATGTGTTATAAAGTGCTATTCGTTGGTAAAAGAGAAGAGAAGCCCAAGACTTGGCGGTGGGTGGTAATAATTAGCTGTCTTTCCTCTAATCTTACACTGGTAAAATAAGGACGGCTAGCGCAGTTAACCCTCGTGTCGCTTTACGCGAAATTCAAAATGAACAAACTTATCAGTCGTGTTTATTATACATAACAGCAAAGAAATCAAGAGGCTCAGAAAATATTATCACTAAACTGAATTGTTTATGTACATTTCAACTATTTAATATTGTAAACTTATATGAACAAAAATAGCACTTGTACTACCGTGTTTCTCCGAAAATAAGACACTTATATTATATTAATTTTCACTCCAAAATATGACACTAGGGCTTATTTTCGGGGGATGTCTTATTTTGATATATTAAAAAAATGAAGTTACAAAGTAAAACTATTAAACTAACCATTTAAAATAAACTATTATTAAACTATTAAACTAACTGATTAATACTTAAACAAACTAATTAACTAACTATTAAACTAATTATTTTTTTATTACTTTCCTCTTCCTGCCACTCTTAACTAGGGCTTATTTTAAGGGTAGGGCTTATATTAAAACTATCACCAAAAATCACACTAGGTCTTATTTTATGGGTAGGTCTTATTATCGGAGAAACACGGTATGTACTATAAAGCCCTAAAACCATGAATCTTCTTAGGTAATCTTTAGAAGTTACATTACGTTAGAGCTTTGAAACAATTTCATACCATGATTTGTCTAATATCTAGTTGTCAATACATTAAATGATTTTAAAACTTCAAACATAACCCTTATTTTTGCCAACATTCCAAATTTCCTGATACTGCAAAGAAATGTTTTTCAACTCATACTTGTGTTATTAACCAATAGATGTCACTATAAAACAGTGATTACGTATAATTAAATAGAAATTTGAGATATTTATGCCAACAAAACAATGTTATCATAAAACGAGTTTCAAACATCGATTAGGCTCAAACCATCAAATCGTTTATCACAGTCAATGAGGTTCATCATTCATATTACCACCATCACAGAGTATGACCATATTTCTGTCACCAAGTGGTCAGTTTTGCTTACATCATTCAGTAGTTTCCAGTGTTCCGCATCATGTATTGGTATCATTCTTATTACTATGCTTACTAGCACAACAACTGTGATCAAAGTAGCATTTTTATTGCAACATTACTTTTAATCGCACACTCCAAAATCTGTAAGTCACTTGTCTTATGCTTAATAATAAAGTCTTTTTTTTTTTAAGGAATGGCCTATATTCGATAAAAAGATAAAATGACACTAATGTTTGTACGCTTCTATTGCTAGTTAGCGCTAATGTTTACTGTATTAATACCATCATTAAATACACTTATAATGTTCTTAAAATTTTATAAGCTATTAATATGTTATTGTACAAAACGTCTATTAAAGTATATTAATATTTGATGAAATTAAGTGCGCGCCACATTTTAGGGACCGAGTTTCATCGTAATAGATTAGCCTTTGAGTTACACATGCTTCCCAGTGAAAGAACATTTCGATACTCATGGTGGGCAGAGCACAAGTAGATCATTTAGATGTTTTGTGCTCAATTCCATACAAACAGTTGCACACCCTTAGAAACCAAACGATTTTACAAGTAACAAATATTTTCCAACCTTTCGTGATTATTTTTCATTATTTGTAAAATTAACTACGTTACAAAAAATAAAACATTGATGAATTAGATTTTTTCATAAGATTAATTTATAATGAATTTTAGTTAAGGAATAAAAAAATAGCATCTATGCGATAGACCTCGGCATGGCCAAGTGGTTAAGGTGTTCGACTCGTAATCTGAGAGTTACGGGTTCGAATCCCGGTCGCACTGAATATGCTTGCCCTTTCAGCCATGGGGGCGTTATAATGTTACAGTCAATCCCACTATTCGTTGGTAAAAGAATAGCCCAAGAGTTGGCGGTGGGTGGTGATGACTAACTGCCTTCCCTCTAGTCTTGCCCTGGTAAATTAGAGACGGCTAGCGCAGATAGCCCTCGAGTAACTTTTCGCGAAATTCAAAACAAACAAACAAATCTATGCGATAATATTCAGCGTCTGTTTGCGTCACTGAACACCTGCTAAACCGCTGGTTGCGTTAATTTCTCAGTGGTACCAAATGAATTATCTCAGTCCTGACGTTTGCACATAAGTAATTTTTTCATCCCTTAGAGAAACCAGGGATTTCCCGAAACTCCCGTCCGATAAACTACCAGGCACACTAACTTCTTGACTCTCCAGGTTTTCACGAAAGTAAAACTTTTTCCCTAACCCCTCAGGAAACACAGGTATTATTCGAAAATCCCCTTACGAAGATTCCCTGAAACCTAACTCTAAATTTGGCATTTATTTACATCACAAAAATAAGAAGGCTTACTAATTAAATAAAATAAATTTACGTTATAGCAGCCCTGTAAATGTGAGCTATAAGTTTACTGATTCGTTAGTTTAATACCAAACTACGTAAATTCATGTTGGATTGACTTTAAAAACACAAAATTAATATTCACGAGAATTCATGGTTTCGTACAACAGGTAAATGTTCTTCTGATGCAATGTGTTTTTTATTCAACAAGTTTCGTTTCAACAAGCACTAGTAGTTATTTAGCAAGAGCCTTGAGAGCATGCATATTATACACACACACACACATACACTGCTGGCCTAAATTTTAAGGCCAATGAACATAAAGAAAAAATATGCATTTTGCGTTGTTAGACTCAACCACTTATTTGAATAGAGCTTCGAAAGATGAAAATAAGTAAAGGGAGAATAAAAAAACGTTTTTAGCATTTAATAGGGAAAATGTGAACACTATGAAATTAGCCTAAATGCTAGCTGGTCAAAAGTTTAAGACCATACTGAAACGAAGCGTTAATCGGTAAACACGTAACGAAATTTAGTTATTTGTTTTCAAGCATTAGCGTTGTCAACATCTCCCACTGACACCAGACGATCGTCGAACCACATTAAGGCCCTTACGGATGCAGAATGCAGCTCAAGAACAATAAGATGGCATCTACGAGAGATAGGGTTTAAAAACCGTAAACGTCTTCAAAGGTCACGCCTCCTTCCACACCACAAAACAGCTCAGTTAAACTTTGCTGAGAAGCACCAAACATGGGACGTAGAAAAGTGGAAGAAGGTTTTGTTCTCTGATGAGAAAAAATTAACCTGGATGGTCCAGATGGCTTCCAACGTTACTCGCACGATAAGGATATCCCACCGGAAACATTTTCTACATGACACAGTGGAGGAAGTTCCATCATGATCTGAGGTGCTTTCTCCTTTCATGGAACAACAGAACTACAGGTTATACAGGGGCACCAAACAGCAGCTGGCTACATTGGCATGTTGGAGAGAGCATCCTTATTGACTGAAGGCCCTCGCTTGTGTGAGAATGACTGGATCTTTCAGGATGACAACACTGCGATCCAAATGCCCGCAGGACAAAGGACTTTTTCTTGGCGAATAACGTGATTCTTTTGGACCATCCAGTGTGTTCGCCCAAACTGAACCCCATTAAAAATGTTTGGGGGTGGATGGCAAGGTAAGTCGATAGAAATGGACGTCAATTCCAAACAGGGCATGATCTTTGTGAAGCCATCTTCACTACTTGGAATAACATACCAACCAGCCTTCTGCAAACGTTTATATCGACCATGCCAAAGCGAATGTTTGAAGTTATTAGCAATGATGGCAGTGCAACACACTACTGAGACCTCTTATTGGGCATTTCCTACCCTGTTTATGACTTCTTTTTGGTATGGTCTTAACATTTTGACCAGGTAGTATTTAGGCTAATTTCATAGTGTTCACATTTTCTCTATTAAATGCTAAAAAGTTTTTTGTTTTTTTTTTTCCTTTTTCTTATTTTCATCTTTCGAAGTTCTACTCAAATAAGTGGTTGTGTCTAACAACGCAAAATGCATATATATGAGGAAGGGATGTAACGAAGAATCTGAATAAGCTACAATTTGCCAACGTTCATATACCTAACGATAAAGGATTCTTTGTCTTGTTTGTTTCAAAACTCTCTCGCTAAGCCACAAGGGCTAGGGTTATCTATGCATAGCTGTCCCTAGTTATGAACTGAGATACGAGAGTTTTTGTTTGTTTGTTATTAAGCACAAAGCTATAAAATGGGCTCTCTCTGCTGTGCCCACCGCGAGTATCGAAATCCTGCTTTTAGCAGTGTAAACCCTCAGGGTTTTGCTGAGCCTTTGTGAGAGTGGGGGCAGTAGACTAGAGGGAAGACAGCTAGTCATCACCACCCACCGCCAACTCTTGTGCTGCTCTTTTACCAATAAATAGTCGGATTAACTGTCACATTAAAACATTCCAACGGCTAAAAGAGCGAACATATTTGGTGTGACGGGGATTCGAACCCGCGACCTTCGAATTACGAGTCGAGTGCCTTAATCACCTGGCCATGCCGGGCCTACATGAACGTGTCAACTCAAGTTAAAATTTCCGATTTATATTGTAATAAATTGATACTGTATCTCTGACTTGAATTATTATAAATTAATATTGCCTCTCTCACTGGAATTGTCATAAAATCGATACTGACTCTCTAACTTGAATTATTATAAACTGACACTGCCTCATGGGTTTTAATTTTTATAAAATTGACACTGGATCTCTGACTTGAATTCTTATAAATTAATAGTGTCTCTCTGACTTGAATTACATACATGTTGAATTACATTCATGTTGACACTGTTTCTCTCTACTGTACACATTATAATTGATTTTTTCACTTGTTTGTTTTTTACTCTTATCCGAAGAAAGGGTTTATAAAAAATTCTCGAACTTTATGTAGAACAGCGCTACAGTTATGGAACTTATTAGTAACGATGATAACATAACAAGGCTGCGAAATTTTATATAACCATTCAAGGTCTTTTCTCTGACCACATCCGCTGTAATTACAATGGCATAATTTACTCGTTAGGTCTTCTTTCTCATTTCTAGAAATATTGTAAAGAATCTCGTCGAGAAATTTCTTGTTCGAACTCCTTGAGGTGACCAGGTTTTTACCAAACGAGATTATGGCATGACCTTCAACATCGAATTCAAGACACTAAACGTTGTATACAAAAGGATTCTGAAAAAAAAAAAGAAACTCGTTTTTATTATCTATCGAATGACTCAAACAAGGTCAGGGTCGTATGGCTGTTTCTGGAAATATTACTACATGGCTGGCGAGTGTGTGTGTGTTGTTTTTTTTTAGAATTTTAGGAAGTGAGACAGGAAAAACCGCATAGTTGTATTGGGACTGCATGGTACAGACTGTAATTTTGTCATTGCCCGAAAATATCCTATTGTATGCAGTACGGATTGAAGCTTGAACTAATTATTAACCATAATAACCCTTTTATATTCTCTTGCCAATTCACAATATTTAGTTGTATAAAACTCACTATAACAATTTTGTATAGATTTTTTACTTAGTTATCGAAAATCTATAGACAGAAAATACGTTGTTCCTTCAAGTTAAGCACCAAAACTACACAATGGGCTATCAGTGCTGTTGTTTCTTCAAGTTAAGCACCAAAACTACACAATGGGCTATCAGTGCTGTTGTTCCTTCAAGTTAAGAACCAAAACTACACAATGGGCTATCAGTGCTGTGCTCATAACGTGAATCGAAAACCGGTTTCTAGCGTTATAAGTTCGTAGACATACGGCTGTGCCACTGGGGGACATCTTGATAGAGAATGTACATTAAATCTAACGGTATGCGAAATCAACAATACTTAAAGAGTATGTTTAACCTTGATTATTAAATTTCTTCATATTTCACGATGGATTTTTGTATTACAAAGAAAAGAAAATCGACCTTTTAAACGACACAACTTGACTTCACTTTGCTTTTGTTTCTTGTGTGTGTGTCGAAATTGTGAAAAAAAAAATGTATACTTGAAATTCTATTTCTTTCTCTCCCCGTCACACCAAACATGTTTGTCCTTTCAGCCGTGGGGGCGTTATAATTTGACGACCAATCCCACTATTCGTTGGTAAAAGAGTAGTTCAAGAGTTGGCAGTGGGTGGTGATGTCTAGCTGTCTTCCCTCTAGTCTTACACTGCTAAATTAGGGATAACTATCACAGATAGCCCTCGTGGAGCTTTGCGCGAAATTCAAACCTATCTCTTTCTTTATAACTTGACTGCCCCAAACTCTCTCTATTGTTCGAGATAAACAGCATATCTACTTCCCCTTTTTTTTTTAACTACTTTACTCTAGCTTTGAGTCATTTGAGCGATAAAATAGCAAAAACTGTAAACTATAAAATTTAGGCTACCGAATTGAAAAGTAGAGTTACAGGAGCAGGTTAGTCCAGCTGTTATGAATCAATGTCGACTTGATATTTTTAAGCATCAGACCAACACAAATCTTCGCCATATTGAATGTACATACCAACTGCAAATGTTGAAGTTACAGCTAATCTTTAGAAAAGCATATGGTATTGTGGTGAACAGAATTAACTTTAGAGCTGTATTAGGTTAATCCGCCAAGCAGAAAATTCAATCAAGCTACGATGTTACAGAATACTTTTGAAGTTTTATTGGCTGAGGTTTAAGCTAAAGATTAAAGATTGGACACAATAAACAATGTTTATTTACAGAGAGACAAAAATAGTGTATACTTACTGCTTACGTTATGGTCGATAGTCGCTTCACTCTGATATTTATAAATCAGGATTAACCGTTAGACTAACTAAATTCAAGGTTTCTAGCTCCAAAAAAATTTCGCATTTATGCAACGCGACCTACGCTACCACGTGTCCAATCATTCTCAATAAAAATAGGTGGGGCCATAACCATTGAAAGGCGCTGACTTCTTGATACAAGGTCGCTCAAAGTAATTATTACCACATAGACTTCTACATAGTACAATAAAATATTTGATAAAAATTGGCGAAAAATGAGTTGTTATGCGAACTAGACAGATATTGCATATATGATGAAGAGAGACCTAAACACCTCTCCCCGTTAAACTTGTGCATCAGATCTTGAAGATAAAATCAAATTTAAAATAATAATAATAAAATAGTGTTAAAATAAAACAGGCCACCTACGTTCTAGACTTATTAAAAATGAAAGAACAATAAAAATAGACAATGTTCTGAAAAGGACCAGATTTATAGTTATACTATTACTTCAGCCAATTTGTGTTTACTCTAAATGTATTAATCAGTTCTTTCCAACAAAGTAATGGAAGGAGGAAGAGGTCTAGTGTACCTGACTCTCCTGGGTATACAAAATATATATATATATATATATACCTAAACACCTAGAGAGAGAGAGAGAAAAGTAGCTTTCCACAGGCGGTAACAAGTACAACCAACTTCAAAAATGACAATGGAAATAACGTAACTTGAACAAAGATCAACTTCAAAACTGTTTTATTAAGTATCAGCTGGAGTTCGCTTATGATAAACAATTACTTCAAAACTAGTTTATTTATTTCGAACAAAACGTCGTTTTGTGATGAAAATGTACTTCTAAAATGCGTTGTTTATTATAAATTAACACAATAATTTCAAGACTATTTTGTTGATTTTGAACTGAAATTTGTTTGATGATAAATACTTCAAAACTAGTTTGCTCATTATAAATTGAGCTTTGGTTGATGATAAACACTCACTTTAAAACTAGTTTGTTTATTATAAATTAAACAATGACTTAGAATGAATATTATCTTTAAAACTTCGTTGTTAATTGCAAACTAAACACTTATTTCACAATTGACTTACTGATTATGAATTAAAAGTTCTTTTACATGACATCCTTCAAAAATGGTAATTCATTACAAACTAAACGTTGATTTGCAACAGATACTCACTTCTACACTATAGTATTGAGTATGAACTGAATTTGGCTTACGATAAACAATCACTTTAAAACTGGCTTGTTACTACAAGTTAAACGTTTGATCATTCTAACCAATCACTTCAAAACTGGCTTGTTACTACAAGTTAAACGTTTGATTATTCTAACTAATCACTTCGAAACTGGCTGGCCTGGCATGGCCTACCGCGTTAAGGCGTGCGCTTCGTAATCTGAGGGGCGCGGGTTCGCGCCCGAGTCGCGCCAAAACATACTCGCCCTCCCAGTCGTGGGGGCGTTATAATGTGACGGTCAATCCCACTATTCGTTGGTAAAAGAGTAGCCCAAGAGTTGGCGGTGGGTGGTGATAACTAGCTGCCTTCCCTCTAGTCTTACACTGCTAAATTAGGGACGGCTAGCACAGATAGCCCTCGAGTAACTTTGTGCGAAATTCCAAAAAACAAAACTGGCTTGTTACTACAAGTTAAACGTTTGATTATTCTAACCAATCACTTCAAAATTGCATTGTAGACTGCAAACTATATCCTCATTTCAAAACTAGTTTGTTCATTACAGACTAAAACTTTGGTTTATGAAAGACATTGGTTTCAAAGCTAGCAATGTTAAATATTTAGTTTACAGGAAATATTTTTAATAATCCAACAATAAGTTTTCATAGCAGGCACACGTTTATACCTTGTATGGCTCAATCCATTCGACAAAATAAATTTTCTGGAAGACGAAACTTGAAACGCCTTCAGACAGTGATATTATATTACCTAACAAAAATAAAAAAAAAAATCGTATAAACATGGACTGTTTCAATGGATAATTAAAAGTATACATTTTTTTCGAAATTAAAATTAACTGTTAAATAGTCATTTCAAAGTCTATCATCAATGAGGAAGCTTCAAAAACAATATTCAAAATCCTGATAGAACGTTGAGAAGCAAAACTAAAACTTATTATAGACCATCATTGTTACGTAACAATATTTTGTCACGTTAGATTGACTTGGCAGCTTCGTCTATATTATATTACTATTATAATAAGTTGGCAGTCTTGTGTATAGTTTTTGGCATTTCAGACATAATCAACGAATTCATAATTTATAAAATAGTTTATGAATATTTTTTTTAACATCAGTTTACTGTTTTGTAACACAAAACACATTTTTAGTTTAGTAATTGTTGCTTCAGTTGTTTTGTTGTTGTTGTCTTTCAAATATTTATCTGATCACGTTCCGCAAGCTTCAACGACTTGTTTCAGCTTGTTTGGAAGGGACGTTTCGACTTTTCTAACCGATCGAAACGTCGCCTCCAGACTTGCTGGAGTGAGTCAGTAAAGTCTGTTTATCTTATTGACATGAACTTCAGGCTTCAATTGAACAAACTCTAACTAAAATACTGCGTTTGACTTCGCTGAGCTGATAAGCAAGGATACTTGTTTAACAAAGACGTATCATTTGGTTTATTAAAAGCACATTATTATGCTCTAACGAAAGCAAAAGATAAATATACGAAACTGACTGATTCTTCACTAATTTAAAACATAATTTCAAGTGTTTCGAATTATACGAGTTTCAAACTAACGAAGACAAGGAAATGAACAATGTTTGTTTTTTCAAAATAGTTTATAACACCAGAATATTATTCAAATAATAAACATAGAAGTAATATCTCATGTTAGGGTTAACGAATTTAAGATATTTTATACTGTTTTTTATGAAATATTCACAACGATGCAGAAGGTTGCAATTAACTTTCCTCTGGAATGTTTACAATGATGTAGAAAGTTATTCTATACAATACCGCAGTTTTATTCTGAAATATTTACAACAATGTAGAAGGTTTTTCTGTACAATAATTAAGTCGTACATAATTTTTGCAAATTATTTTACTCTAGGTATATCCACGACTTTCAGTGACTACACGTTTGCCCAAAGGATCCCTTCTTTGTTTTCTATTTTCACTGCAGAGTTATACTCATCTCAGCTGTTTTGTATTACAGAAATATTAGATGTTTTTGCACTACTTACACTAACTCACGTAGCTCATTAGTTGCCCTGGAATTATTTAATGGTTACTAACATTCTTTTCGTTTTCATTTTGATGGGAATATGATTCATCTATCTCCACATTCATAGCTGATAAGTTTTTTTTTATCTCTATAGCCACGTTAATATCCGCAGAAGATTGCACTGCTAAGTCAACCTTTTATACTTCTCTGGAGCTTCTGCACATTTCACGTTTGGGATTAAAATACGAGAGAATTTAAATACGTTATCTTTTTTTGTTTGTTTGTTTGTTTGTTTTTTTAGAATTTCGCACAAAGCTACTCGAGGGCTATCTGCGCTATCCATCTTGAATTAAGCAGTGTAAGACTGGAGAGAAGGCAGCTAGTCATCACCACCCACCGCCAACTCTTGGGCTACTCTTTTACCAACGAATAGTTGAATTGACCGTCACATTATAACACCCCCACAGGTGAAAGGGCAAGCATGTTTGGCGCGAAGGAGATGCGAACACGCGACCCTCAGATTACGAGTCGCACGCCTTAACACGCTTGGCCATGCCGGGCCATACGTTATCTAGAAGAGATTTAATGTTCATTGGGAGAAACTTCAAGATGAACATTTTTTTTGTTAGTTGAATGTTACTCAAAATTCCAGTAGCCATAAAAGGTAGCCCAAAACAATAGTACCTGCATTGTTCAAAGCAGCGTTGTTTTAAATATATTTTTTTAGGTAACCTGCCTTTGGACAATGTTGCTGGAAATGATTAAGTATTTCAAATTCAATTGTTTGTTACTTTTCTGCGTGCTAGAGGTCTCTGTTGTCGTTAACTAAACGTTTACTGTAGTTGGTTGTTAGCACTTTATTGTTTTGATAAAACTTTTCCACATCAATCGTTCATCAATCTCGGTTTCATGAAGATTTTATTAGATTCCTCGCTCTGTAAAATTCAAACCAGTCCTTAAAAATTCTAATGTTTTTTTTTTTATCTCTATAGCCACGTTAATATCCGAAGAAGATTGCACTGCTAAGTCAACCTTTTATACTTCTCTAGAGCTTCTGCACATTTCACGTATGGGATTAAAATACGAGAGAATTTAAATACGTTATCTTTTTGTTTGTTTGTTTGTTTTTTTAGAATTTCGCGCAAAGCTACACGAGGGCCATCTGCGTTATCCGTCCCTAATTTAGCAGTGTAAGACTAGAGGGAAGGCAGCTAGTAATCACCACCCTCCGCCAATTCTTTGGCTACTCTTTTACCAACTAATAGTGGATTGACCGTCACTTTATAACGACCACACGGCTGAAAGGGCGAGCACGTTTGGTGTGACGGGGATTCCAACCAGCGACCCTCGGATTACGAGTCGAGTGCCTTAAGCACCTGGCCATGCCCTGCCATTGTTCTCAAAGGACTATCATGAAGATAAATATTGTATCATCACATATTTAATGTCTGACTCCATCGATGTTATAGTGTAAAGTTAGAAAAGACGAGAAAGCAAAAACTCTACGTCATCAGAATGGAATTATGTTTTTTCTAAGGTAATACAACACAGATTAATGCAATGTAAAACATACTTACTTTGTCAGGTCAACATGACACACATGTATATTCTTCAAAAGCCTGTTGTGTATGTGTCTTTGCTAATATAAGGCGACATAAATAATGCATGCAAAATAGAAGGCAGTGACACACTTAGTTTATATCATGTCGCCACTTATCGACAACAATACAAGTTCTGCCTTAACACCAACTATCTGAAAATAGCAATAACTACAGGAAATAGTGCTATATGAACTAATAGTATATACACATTCGCGATTTTAGCAAAGTATAAGAAAGTGTAAAAAGAATCAACACTGTCTTTTGAGTAGGGAAGTCTGCTATAGTAATTAATCGTCCAGCATTAAAATCTTCTGAAATATAGTCGAGAAATACGTGTGGAGACAGCAATCTCAAGTAACGATGAACAGTAACGACCAGGTGACAATATGCAACAACAAAGTCGAGAACCTTTTATTTGGCAATTTCCAATTAATGCGCTAGAAATTGCATGAGTTGTATTTTACAACTTACGCGTACAGTTGGAAAACACAGGAGTTTTTATGGCAGAAGTAAATAACTAAGGAAATTTAACAGAACAGCAAAACTAAGGAGATCGAATTAAGTTTAAAACTACTCTCTCAGTTTTGTTCAGAGTTCCTGTGCAATCCCCCACTATATTATATATATCACTTGTAGTAATAGTGGCGCCATAGTAGGGATTTGTTGCTTGAGCAAACTATAACCAGTAGCCTTGTTTACTTACTTTTTGCGATCACTATTTGTAGATTTAAAATTCTCATTTTTTAATTATCTTGTATGTTGGCTTCGTTAATCCACAGCAATGGGCAATTCTATGCTTAGAGTAAGACAACTTCTCTTACGTTTGTAAAATATTTCATCAGTAGTATAGCATTCTTTTTAAATAAAATAATATACATCTAATACGACACCTTAAATCAAACTTTGTGTCTTTTAAAGTAATTATCTAGATATGGTAGCTTTCTGTCTGAGGTTTCGTGTAAACACGCGTTTAACACGCATCGATTACAAAGGCAGTCTCTCATAAGAGCATCACAGATTTCGAGTACTCATGACCACGTAAATCAAATTTTAATGAAAAGTAATCAGCTTTTAAATAAGTCGTGGACATTCACAGTATTTCATATGGTATATCTGTTTAGGTTTTGATGTAAAATACTCAGACGATTTTCTTGTTAGCTGGGAAGACAAAATGTTTAATAATTATAACATGAACAAATAAGCAAATTTTAATTTTGTGTATAATAAAAAAAATCATTCGATTTATTTATATTTTCAATGTGTGGGTGGTTTAACTATTGTAAAAAGAGGTTTTTACTGTTTTTTCAAGAATACGTCTGCTTTTAGGTGGTTTTGTTTATTTGTAATTAAGCACAAATCTACACAATGAACTAACTGTGCTCTGCCCACCACGGTTATCGAAACATGGAAAAGAAGCGTTTATAATGTTGTTTTTGCTCAAATGTTTTATTAGAGTTTTAAGCCAGTTCTTATGCAATGCCTATTATGGACCATTATCGTGTTTCATGACATGTTTTTAGCCACAAATTAATTAAGACGAGTGGAAAAAGCCATTGCCACGAAGTATAATCGTTTTCAAGAATTAATATTATTGTTTATAACCCTCGGAGTGTTATAATAAAATTTTATAATTAGCTGTGATTTTATATCACTTTCTTTGTTTCTTTAGAATGTGTCAATGTTCTACTCAGAAGCTATTTGCGCATGGTTGTCCCTAATTTTGAAATGATAAACTAAAGAGAAGGCAATCAGTCAATAACACTCAATACCGAATCTTCGGCTATTTCTGTATGAAATAATAGTGTCACACCCATGAACCCTAATTTTCTGCTTTCTCCACAAGCACACACACCTATTTTCTAAGTGAAATAGGTAATTTTTTCTGTCGGTTTACTAACTTTCAGTTGTTTGTTTGTTCATAAGCACAAAGTCACACTATCTGTGGTCTGACCACTGTCAATATCGAAACCCGATTATTAGCAGTATAAGCGCTTAGATGCCAGTTAGAAGTAGCTTAAACAACCAGTGAATAAAACATCTCAGTTTCTTCTTCCAACGAAAAGGCTTGGAACAATAATAATTAAACGAAAAATATCTGAGAATCGAATTTCGTGAAAAGTTACAAAAATCTAAAATAAATATAAATGTTTTATTCATACAAAGGGAGGAAGTGACAGAGGTTAATCTTTTATAGGAGAACAACTAAAAAGGAAATTAATTAACCTTTTCAGTGAAAGATGAACATGTAATCCAATAGTGAATATCTAATGTTGTGTAGAGTTGGTTTGTTTGTTTTGTATTTGTGTAAAGCTACACGACGTTCCTAATTTTGCGGTGTAAGCCTAGAAGAAAGGCAGCTAGACATAACTACCCACTCTTAGGCTACTCTTTTGCCAACGCATAATGGGATTAACCGTCATATTATAACGCACACACGGCTGAAAGAGCGAGCATGTTTGGTGTGAGTGGGATTCGAAGCCGCGCCCCTCAGATAACGAGTCGAGTGCCTTAACCAACCTGACTATGTCGGGCCTGTAGAATTGTAATCTTATATGAAAGAGTGTGTTGTAAAAATATGGAAGTAATTTTACGCATAATATAATTATTATGAATCGATTTTTTTAATTTTCAACATCAGAAGTCCCGCAGTTTAACCATTACCAAAGATAATTTACTCTTATACAATGAAAATTTGATGAAAATCTAATTGTTGGCAACTGTATATTTATAATACCTGCTCGTTTTCTTTCTAAGTAGAAACACGGTGTAGGATTTGTATTTAACAACAGTGATTTGAAATCAATCTCATTAACTGTTTAGTTTTTCTTACAAGAGATAATTTTTCTTCAGTAAAATTCAAGATACATTTTATTATTCGTGGAATTTATTAATAAAAATTATATTGCTTTAAATTTCAAACCATAACCCACGATTCAAAAAGTTGATTCTTTTCCAAAAGGGTGTTGTTGTTTATTAAAACGTAATTACAAAACATTAAGTTCTGTTGATTACGAAATAAAAGGAAACAGGGCATTGCCAAATTTGACACAACAAACAAAAAGTTAATTAAAGTCGCATGAAATGACTGAAATATTTTCATGAGGTTCATGTATTGCGTCATATTTAATTTTAGGATTTTGCGTGTACTACTTTTGTTGCACTGAGTTAAAACATCCGACTAAATAATTCAGTGAAGTTACTCATTTTTAAAGTAAACTGCATAGGGGCACTTCAGTAGTAATTACTTGGGATTAAATACAATATCGATTATAATTTTGTTAAAATATTTTCTGTGATAAATTTTATTAAGAACCCTGTAACCATCAAAACCATGGATCCGCAAGTCCTTTTTTAGATCAGGATTTCAGAAAAACAGGGCTCATATTAACCTCATATGTAAGTCTAGGACTAAAGCCTTCTAAAATACATGGACATTTTATTTCGGCTGTTCACATCAGTTGAACAGAAGTGTGTTCTAATAAAAGAAATATGTCCTTGCGAATTGCTTTTCTTATTAGTAAGATTAATTTCGCAAGCCTAGAAAACAAATTACTGACTTTCCTTCATGAGTGAACCATAGTTATTCATTCTGGGATATACTAGTATTGACTGGACTGGCGATAAACTTGTGGCAATATTTTAAGTACAATGTTGAAGAAGAAAGTGGCTCCAGCCAGTTCTGAGCAGTAATTTATCCTCACCTCGTCAACTTCTTGTAGTCAACGGATCGTGAAGTCACGCACTAACATTGAGATCACAAGGTAACCTAAAACTGTGCGCAACTTAATGTTTGATCTGCGTTGTATCATTTGTTTTCTTGAAATCTGAATGATACAGCTTATGTTTGCATTCTCTCCTTTGAATGGATCATGCTATAATCACAGCCTAAAACACTTACTGTCGAAACGCACTGTAGAAAGGAAACACATTTTCGTTTCTTTAATGCAGAGCTAAACAATGCTTTATCTACGAATGACCATGAAATCTCGCTTTATGATACCTGAAGCTTACAACTGATCTTCCAGAGAGCGCACGTTAAATGTAATTTAAATGGCTTGAGTAAAATCGTAAAATTTGGAAAAATTACAGTAGACAGAAATTTGTTCTTTCAAACTCATGCCTGTGATGATTTTTTTTTTTTTTAAATTTCACTCCAATGTTTAAAACAAAATATTTATTGTGCTACTCTTTTACCAATGAATAGTGGGATTTACTGTCACATTATAACGCTCCCACTGCTGAAAGGACGAGCATATTTGGTGTGATAGGGATTCGAACTAGCGATCTTCGGTTTATGAGTCGAGTGCCTTAACCACCTGGTTATGCCGAGCCTGATATTAAAGAGTTATTCATATAGATGTTAATATGATATGGCTAAAAAGGTCAGGCTAAGTATACAAAAAAGCTACATTTTTTTTGTATGAAGACGAGCGGAGATATTGTGTACGCAAAAGCAACGAAATATATTCCACAAGTCGGGCTGATATATGATATTAAACTTTATTTTATATTGTAACTACATAAATAATATTAAAATTGTTTCAAGACAGAAGTTAAGTCTTAAATGAATGATGATAAACTGTTTGGAGCATTAATAATACAATTCATTAAAACTCATTTAATAATGTTTTATAGTTTCATTTAACCTATATTTATTCGCCTGTCTCTCTGAAGTTTCAGCTTATGCTACAAGAAGACACAGAAACTAAAAAAAAAATTGTTTTACTGAAAAGCTGAGCTAATTTAGTACGGACAGTACAGCTAATAAACGTGTACTGGATGACTTATGTGTTTTCTTACTGCAAAGCCACATCGGGCTATCTGTTGAGCTTACCGAAGGGAATCGAACCCCTCATGTTAGGGTCATAAATCCGAAGACATGCCGCTGTACTAGCGGGGTAATGGATGACTTTTGTGTTAGAGTAACCTACCACTTCAACCATTCAATTAGATTGAATATAATAATAAATCTTTCCAGCTTGGCTAGATATACATACATCATGAAGATCTTCCTCGCGGTTCTTTACTGAAAACACTTTTCTCACGCGACCCTTTTAATTTGGTTATTATGGATCTTGAGTACAAATAACATGTTAAATATAGCATGTTGGTCACTGATTACAATTTTTTGTCCGATAACGGACCTCAAGGAATTTGTGTGTGTGTGTTTTCTTATAGTTTGTTTGTTTGTTTTGAATTTTGCACAAAACTACACGATGGCTATCTGTGCTAGCCGTTCCTAATTTAGCAGTGTAAGACTAGAGGGAAGGCAGCTAGTCATCACCATCCACCGCCAACTCTAGGGATACTCTTTTACCAACGAATAGTGGGATTAACTGTCACATTATAACGACCCCACGGCTGAAAGGGGCGAGCATGTTTGGTGCGACGGGGATTCGAACCCGCGACCCTCAGATTACGAGTCGAACGCCTTAACACACCTGACCATGACGGGCCGTGTTTTCTTATAGCAAAGCCACATCGGGCTATCAACTAAGTCCACTGAGAGGAATCTAACCCCTGATTTTAGCGTTGTAAGTCTGTAAACATACCGCTGTACCAGCTGGAGACTTTTTTTTTATGCCTCACGCAAAATGGTTTATTAGGAAAGAAAGAAATACTTCGAACGAAAGTATGTCTGTCTGTCTGATAGAGGACGACACGAGCTATTTTGGATGACTCAGTCTTGTTTTCTTTATTTTCTTGTTGATCGTTTGACACAAATTAGGTCTCCGAAGGTTTCAGTGTCTTTGGAGAAAACTAGATCATTAAAAACGTTTAACCTTAACTGTTAACACAGTTGATAGCGTGGTCGTCCCTCACAGGGAAGATGTGAACTGTACAATAACCTGTCGATATTATATTAACAAGACACTCATTATAAGATTCTTAAATTGTGTTTGCTTTCGACAAGATTAATTGAATGTTTACATCCAGCTTGCTTTGTTCAACTTATATTTCAGTTGTCATTTTTGTTAAAAAATAAATATTGAAAGTTATCTGATAACTGGTTAAGCGTGTGATTGTTTTTCTTTTTTAACCTTGACACACAAAAAGGAACAAAAGAAAGACTAACAATATAAGTTCAATTTTCGTTTTTGTTTTTCTATGATATACTTAAATGGTGACACGATAAGTCCAAATTTGTTGTATTTTGTACTATTTTTCTATTATTACAATGTGGGTTTAGTTTTGTTTTTTTATTATTACATAATGACCTAGACACTTTCAGTAGTGTGAGTTTACTTTTATTTTATTTTTTATTTATAACAATAAAAGAATGCGACTGTGTGTGTGTGTAACCGCCATAATTCGAAGAGGTAAGAACCTAGAAACTTGAAATTTTGCAACCATACTATATGTACCCTGAGAATTTACACCTGAATGTTATTCATTATCTACGTATGTGCGCGCATTTCTTTTTCCGAAAAAAAGCATAGATAGGTCATGTGCACGTGCATGCACGAGTGTGCATCTTTATAATGTTTGTTTGTTTGTTTTTTTAATTTCGCAAAACTACACGAGGGCTACCTGCGCTATCCATCTAGAATTAAGCAGTGTAAGACTGAGAGAAGGCAACTAGTCGTCACTATCCACAGCTAACTCTTGGGCTACTCTTTTACCAACGAATAGTGGGATTGATCGTACATTATCACTCCCCCACGGCTTAAATGGCGAACATATTTGGTGCGACGGGAATTCGAGCCCGCGACCCTCAGATTACAAGTCAAACCCCTTAACCCACCTGGCTATGCCGGGCCCTCTTTTTAATGAGGAATGCTAGTGAAAAAAACGCACTGAAAAGCGGTTCCTTATATTACAAATAGAAATAACAGACAACAACGTGCATGTCTTCTGCGCACGTTCGTGTCTGTGCATGTGTAACCGCCATAATTTCAAAAGGAAAGAACGTAGATATCTGAAATTTTGAACTCATACTACGTATACCTTGAGAATTTGCACATGGATATTGTTACTTACCTACGTGAGCGCGTTTTTCGATACCTTTCCACATTAAAAAGATGCGCGCACATGTGCATGCATGCATGTCTGTGTATGTGCGACCGTTATAGCTCCAAAAAGAAAGAACCTAAAAGCCTAAAGTTTTACACTCATACTAATTGTACCCTCAGAATTTGCACTTGAATATTATTACTTCTCTATGTACGTGCTTTCATGTGCTTGGGCATCTTTTTATGCGACAAACCATATAGAAAAGAAATGTCACCAACATAGCTCCAAGAGGAAAGAACTTAGAAACCTGATATTTTGCACCCATACTAAATTGACCCCGAGAGTGTGCACCTGAGTGTTATTACTTATCATAACGCGCATTTTTTTAATGAGGTAAGCTGGCGAAAAACCACGTAGGAAAAAAATGGTTACTTGTATAACAACTTCTAATATATAGAAATGCCAGTGTGTTTTAGTAACAATGCGTCCTAACAATAGCTTTTTGTATTGTGTCACTTAGCAATAAAAGTAAAATATTGTCGCTAAGAGGCTTTGTACTGAAACTATAAAGTGAAGCGCATAAACTACAAAATTGAAAACAAATATTTGTTGTTTTCTGATTTAGAGGTTCCATTAATTACTGATGTTTTTTTATTATTTGTTTTTATTATTTAAGTTTAAAATCGAAGGATAAGTCAGAGGGAAGTTTACCATTATAAACAGATCACATCTCTTAAAGAAGCAACAAAAGTTTATTGGTTATACTTTTATGCTAAATTGGGTTGAGGATACACACAATGACATAGTCATCTAGAATACGTCAATCTAATAATGCGAACGAGGTCAGGTACTTTTGCTAATTGTAGAAAAAGTTGTTGTTTGTAATTAAGCACAAAACTACACGGTGGGTTATCTGTGCTCTGTCCGCCACGGGTATCAAAACCCAAATTCTAGCGTTGAAAATCCGAAGACATACTGCTTTGCCACTGGGGGGCTGTATATAAAGTATTGGTAATGTAAATCCTGTTTTAGGAGGTAAAATAGTCAGCTGTTGAATCTTCACCCTTAATTATAAGTTTCATCACATAAGATTAATAATAATAATTTAAAAATGATGTGCTAAAGAAAGAATGGATTTAAATAAATGTAAGTCTTATAGTAAAGATAAATTATGTTTTTACTTCAATCAACCAACAAAAACATTGACGATAAAAATCTGTTTCAACTGTGTTTTTTTAATTGTTACGTTAAAGCGATGGGTTCCAGAAATTCAGTCTTTGGCTAAATCGTCTAACTCATCTGATGTTCTTGTTGAGAATGGTATTGGAAGATCTGATGTACAAGTAAATATTTCTGTTATAAACGCTTCCTGGATGTTTTTAGGTGTGGCTTAGCCTGTCTGATTTGTAGTAGCTGCTCACGATGTATGCTCAAATCTAGATCTAACTCACGGCGTCCTCATACTTGTCGAAAAAGTACCTGAAAGACGTCATCTCTTACATTTCTGAGAAAACAAGAGTTGAATACTGATTAGCATATCTGAATTACCATCTAAAACACCCTAATGTATTTATTATTAGCAATGTCTAACTTATTCGTTAAAAAGATCTCTGGTACAAAATGACTAAGATAAATACAATTTGATGGAATCTTTAAGTATATTAGTGGTTTACATTTAACAGTTGAGGCACGCTTCCTTATTACAGCTACTTTGTTCGTGTACCATAAATAATATAAAAATAACATATGGTATTACCAGAAATCTGTATTTAAATTTTTGCATAACTTTGATGCTAAATTATGCATGATTTCTCTGAATCTTAGAAAACTAACCAACCATGAAATACTTTAGATTTTCGTAGCCTTCTTGTGTGTGTATAACTAAAGCTTATCGCTGATATATAAGAATAAACTTAGTTTTCTAAGAGCTGATGATTATTGTCAAGCACCAAGATATATTTATTATTAGTCTAATTCATAAAGGAGCACAGCTTGATAGCTTACACAGTTTGACATTTAAGTTTAATAAATCCAACCTAATCATGAAGTCTCCTGTTCCTTCTGGTATCCTCCTTCGGTTCGTTTCAAGAAAACGGTGTCAGGGTCATCTAGTGACTCCTCCCTTATCGAACCGATTCAGAAACTCTAAAAAACAACAGAAACAAAATAAACTGACCCTGAGATTTTAGCCAATGGCCCTAATGAGCTATTTAAGAACTCAGAACACGTTTTCTGTAGATTAACATTACATAGAAAAGGATCTGATGCAACCCTGCCTTTTCTTTAAATTCTACTTGGTATAGATGAACCGTTGTAAATAATATGTTTATTGTGCTTTCTTCACTAACAAAATATAATAAAATAATTACTTCATCTCTAACTCCTGGTGACATATATTGAAATATAGTTTTTTTTATTGGGTTATTTAATGTTTCGGTACAACCAGAAAGAGCAAATTATTTATTCAGGAGTAACATATTCAAGAACGTGATTTCTCCTTTTACGTGGAATATATTTAGACACAAACGGATGTTCACAAAAGCAGAAATCAAAAGAAAGTTGAACAAACATTGTAGGAACAGTAACTATGTCTGTGCCGTTACTCTGAAAGTTTGTGAACTATTCCGTCAGAATAAATAATCATGAAATGTAACCAACATTCAATATTATTATACAGTCGTGTTTATTTATCACATTCAACGTTCTTCTTTCAAATCTTTGTATTATTTTCAAGAATCTGTTGATTATCTTTCACATAATTGCGGTTTCAGAAAAAGAAAAGAACAAACTGCCGAAGCATCAATCGTGGGAGTACAATAACAATAATCTTGGAAGTACAACAACATTAGTCATGGAAGTACAACAACAATAATCATGGAAGTACAACAACATTAGTCATGGAAGTACAACAACAATAATCATGGAAGTACAACAACATTAGTCATGGAAGTACAACAACAATAATCATGGAAGTACAACAACATTAGTCATGGAAGTACAACAACAATAATCATGGAAGTACAGTAACAATAATCATAGAAGCAAAACAATTGAATGTAAAGGTTGTTCAGGAACATAAGAAACAAACGTTTAATAATAACTTGTGTAAAATAACATCTAAGGGAAAAATCAGCACAGTTTATACAAGCGTTTGATTAAAAAGAAAAAAAGAATCGGAATATTCAGATATTATTTACACAGTGTAAGGGTAAGACAAAAACATAAACATTTACAGTTGTTATCAGATATTATTTACACAGTGTAAAGGTAAGACAAAAACATAAACATTTACAGTTGTTATCAGATATTATTTACACAGTGTAATGGTAAGACAAAAACACAAACATTTACAGTTGTTATCCGATATTATTTACACAGTGTAATGGTAAGACAAAAACACAAACATTTACAGTTGTTATCAGATATTATTTACACAGTGCAAGGGTAAGACAAAAACATAAACATTTGCAGTTGTTATCAGATATTATTTACACAGTGTAAGAGTAAGACAAAAACATAAACATTTACAGTTGTTATCAGATATTATTTACACAGTGTAAGGGTAAGACAAAAACAGAAACATTTACAGTTGTTATCAGATATTATTTACACAGTGTAATGGTAAGACAAAAACACAAACATTTACAGTTGTTATCAGATATTATTTACACAGTGTAATGGTAAGACAAAAATACAAACAAATTTCAGTTGTTATCTGATATTATTTATACAGTGCAAGGGTAAGACAAAACATAAACATTTGCAGTTGTTATCAGATATTATTTACACAGTGTAAGGGTAAGACAAAAACACAAACATTTACAGTTGTTATCAGATATTATTTACACAGTGTAATGGTAAGACAAAACACAAACATTTACAGTTGTTATCAGATATTATTTACACAGTGCAAGGGTAAGACAAAAACATAAACATTTACAGTTGTTATCAGATATTATTTACACAGTGTAAGGGTAAGACAAAACATAAACATTTACAGTTGTTATCAGATATTATTTACACAGTGTAAGGGTAAGACAAAAACACAAACATTTATAGTTGTTATCAGATATTATTTACACAGTGCAAGGGCAAGACAAAAAACATAAACATTTGCAGTTGTTATCAGATATTATTTACACAGTGTAAGGGTAAGACAAAAACATAAACATTTACAGTTGTTATCAGATATTATTTACACAGTGTAATGGTAAGACAAAAACACAAACATTTACAGTTGTTATCCGATATTATTTACACAGTGTAATGGTAAGACAAAAACACAAACATTTACAGTTGTTATCAGATATTATTTACACAGTGCAAGGGTAAGACAAAAAACATAAACATTTGCAGTTGTTATCAGATATTATTTACACAGTGTAAGGGTAAAACAAAACATAAACATTTACAGTTGTTATCAGATATTATTTACACAGTGTAAGGGTAAGACAAAAACAGAAACATTTACAGTTGTTATCAGATATTATTTACACAGTGTAATGGTAAGACAAAAACACAAACATTTACAGTTGTTATCAGATATTATTTACACAGTGTAATGGTAAGACAAAAATACAAACAAATTTCAGTTGTTATCTGATATTATTTATACAGTGCAAGGGTAAGACAAAAAACATAAACATTTGCAGTTGTTATCAGATATTATTTATACAGTGTAAGGGTAAGACAAAAACACAAACATTTACAGTTGTTATCAGATATTATTTACACAGTGTAATGGTAAGACAAAAACACAAACATTTACAGTTGTTATCAGATATTATTTACACAGTGCAAGGGTAAGACAAAAACATAAACATTTACAGTTGTTATCAGATATTATTTACACAGTGTAAGGGTAAGACAAAACATAAACATTTACAGTTGTTATCAGATATTATTTACACAGTGTAAGGGTAAGACAAAAACACAAACATTTATAGTTGTTATCAGATATTATTTACACAGTGCAAGGGCAAGACAAAAACATAAACATTTGCAGTTGTTATCAGATATTATTTACACAGTGTAAGGGTAAGACAAAAACATAAACATTTACAGTTGTTATCAGATATTATTTACACAGTGTAATGGTAAGACAAAAACACAAACATTTACAGTTGTTATCCGATATTATTTACACAGTGTAATGGTAAGACAAAAACACAAACATTTACAGTTGTTATCAGATATTATTTACACAGTGCAAGGGTAAGACAAAAACATAAACATTTGCAGTTGTTATCAGATATTATTTACACAGTGTAAGGGTAAGACAAAAACATAAACATTTACAGTTGTTATCAGATATTATTTACACAGTGTAAGGGTAAGACAAAAACAGAAACATTTACAGTTGTTATCAGATATTATTTACACAGTGTAATGGTAAGACAAAAACACAAACATTTACAGTTGTTATCAGATATTATTTACACAGTGTAATGGTAAGACAAAAATACAAACAAATTTCAGTTGTTATCTGATATTATTTATACAGTGCAAGGGTAAGACAAAAACATAAACATTTGCAGTTGTTATCAGATATTATTTATACAGTGTAAGGGTAAGACAAAACACAAACATTTACAGTTGTTATCAGATATTATTTACACAGTGTAATGGTAAGACAAAAAACACAAACATTTACAGTTGTTATCAGATATTATTTACACAGTGCAAGGGTAAGACAAAAAACATAAACATTTACAGTTGTTATCAGATATTATTTACACAGTGTAAGGGTAAGACAAAACATAAACATTTACAGTTGTTATCAGATATTATTTACACAGTGTAAGGGTAAGACAAAAACACAAACATTTATAGTTGTTATCAGATATTATTTACACAGTGCAAGGGCAAGACAAAAACATAAACATTTGCAGTTGTTATCAGATATTATTTACACAGTGTAAGGGTAAGACAAAAACACAAACATTTACAGTTGTTATCAGATATTATTTACACAGTGTAATGGTAAGACAAAAACACAAACATTTACAGTTGTTATCAGATATTATTTACACAGTGTAATGGTAAGACAAAAAACACAAACATTTACAGTTGTTATCAGATATTATTTACACAGTGCAAGGGCAAGACAAAAACATAAACATTTGCAGTTGTTATCAGATATTATTTACACAGTGTAAGGGTAAGACAAAAACACAAACATTTACAGTTGTTATCAGATATTATTTACACAGTGTAATGGTAAGACAAAAACACAAACATTTACAGTTGTTATCAGATATTATTTACACAGTGTAATGGTAAGACAAAAACACAAACATTTACAGTTGTTATCAGATATTATTTACACAGTGCAAGGGTAAGACAAAAACATAAACATTTACAGTTGTTATCAGATATTATTTACACAGTGTAAAGGTAAGACAAAAACATAAACATTTACAGTTGTTATCAGATATTATTTACACAGTGTAATGGTAAGACAAAAACACAAACATTTACAGTTGTTATCCGATATTATTTACACAGTGTAATGGTAAGACAAAAACACAAACATTTACAGTTGTTATCAGATATTATTTACACAGTGCAAGGGTAAGACAAAAACATAAACATTTGCAGTTGTTATCAGATATTATTTACACAGTGTAAGAGTAAGACAAAAACATAAACATTTACAGTTGTTATCAGATATTATTTACACAGTGTAAGGGTAAGACAAAAACAGAAACATTTACAGTTGTTATCAGATATTATTTACACAGTGTAATGGTAAGACAAAAACACAAACATTTACAGTTGTTATCAGATATTATTTACACAGTGTAATGGTAAGACAAAAATACAAACAAATTTCAGTTGTTATCTGATATTATTTATACAGTGCAAGGGTAAGACAAAAACATAAACATTTGCAGTTGTTATCAGATATTATTTACACAGTGTAAGGGTAAGACAAAAACACAAACATTTACAGTTGTTATCAGATATTATTTACACAGTGTAATGGTAAGAGAAAAACACAAACATTTACAGTTGTTATCAGATATTATTTACACAGTGCAAGGGTAAGACAAAAACATAAACATTTACAGTTGTTATCAGATATTATTTACACAGTGTAAGGGTAAGACAAAACATAAACATTTACAGTTGTTATCAGATATTATTTACACAGTGTAAGGGTAAGACAAAAACACAAGCATTTATAGTTGTTATCAGATATTATTTACACAGTGCAAGGGCAAGACAAAAAACATAAACATTTGCAGTTGTTATCAGATATTATTTACACAGTGTAAGGGTAAGACAAAACATAAACATTTACAGTTGTTATCAGATATTATTTACACAGTGTAATGGTAAGACAAAAACACAAACATTTACAGTTGTTATCCGATATTATTTACACAGTGTAATGGTAAGACAAAAACACAAACATTTACAGTTGTTATCAGATATTATTTACACAGTGCAAGGGTAAGACAAAAAACATAAACATTTGCAGTTGTTATCAGATATTATTTACACAGTGTAAGGGTAAGACAAAAACATAAACATTTACAGTTGTTATCAGATATTATTTACACAGTGTAAGGGTAAGACAAAAACAGAAACATTTACAGTTGTTATCAGATATTATTTACACAGTGTAATGGTAAGACAAAAACACAAACATTTACAGTTGTTATCAGATATTATTTACACAGTGTAATGGTAAGACAAAAATACAAACAAATTTCAGTTGTTATCTGATATTATTTATACAGTGCAAGGGTAAGACAAAAACATAAACATTTGCAGTTGTTATCAGATATTATTTATACAGTGTAAGGGTAAGACAAAAACACAAACATTTACAGTTGTTATCAGATATTATTTACACAGTGTAATGGTAAGACAAAAACACAAACATTTACAGTTGTTATCAGATATTATTTACACAGTGCAAGGGTAAGACAAAAACATAAACATTTACAGTTGTTATCAGATATTATTTACACAGTGTAAGGGTAAGACAAAACATAAACATTTACAGTTGTTATCAGATATTATTTACACAGTGCAAGGGTAAGACAAAAACATAAACATTTACAGTTGTTATCAGATATTATTTACACAGTGTAAGGGTAAGACAAAAACACAAACATTTATAGTTGTTATCAGATATTATTTACACAGTGCAAGGGCAAGACAAAAACATAAACATTTGCAGTTGTTATCAGATATTATTTACACAGTGTAAGGGTAAGACAAAAACATAAACATTTACAGTTGTTATCAGATATTATTTACACAGTGTAATGGTAAGACAAAAACACAAACATTTACAGTTGTTATCCGATATTATTTACACAGTGTAATGGTAAGACAAAAACACAAACATTTACAGTTGTTATCAGATATTATTTACACAGTGCAAGGGTAAGACAAAAACATAAACATTTGCAGTTGTTATCAGATATTATTTACACAGTGTAAGGGTAAGACAAAAACATAAACATTTACAGTTGTTATCAGATATTATTTACACAGTGTAAGGGTAAGACAAAAACAGAAACATTTACAGTTGTTATCAGATATTATTTACACAGTGTAATGGTAAGACAAAAACACAAACATTTACAGTTGTTATCAGATATTATTTACACAGTGTAATGGTAAGACAAAAATACAAACAAATTTCAGTTGTTATCTGATATTATTTATACAGTGCAAGGGTAAGACAAAAACATAAACATTTGCAGTTGTTATCAGATATTATTTATACAGTGTAAGGGTAAGACAAAAACACAAACATTTACAGTTGTTATCAGATATTATTTACACAGTGTAATGGTAAGACAAAAACACAAACATTTACAGTTGTTATCAGATATTATTTACACAGTGCAAGGGTAAGACAAAAACATAAACATTTACAGTTGTTATCAGATATTATTTACACAGTGTAAGGGTAAGACAAAACATAAACATTTACAGTTGTTATCAGATATTATTTACACAGTGTAAGGGTAAGACAAAAACACAAACATTTATAGTTGTTATCAGATATTATTTACACAGTGCAAGGGCAAGACAAAAACATAAACATTTGCAGTTGTTATCAGATATTATTTACACAGTGTAAGGGTAAGACAAAAACACAAACATTTACAGTTGTTATCAGATATTATTTACACAGTGTAATGGTAAGACAAAAACACAAACATTTACAGTTGTTATCAGATATTATTTACACAGTGTAATGGTAAGACAAAAACACAAACATTTACAGTTGTTATCAGATATTATTTACACAGTGCAAGGGCAAGACAAAAACATAAACATTTGCAGTTGTTATCAGATATTATTTACACAGTGTAAGGGTAAGACAAAAACACAAACATTTACAGTTGTTATCAGATATTATTTACACAGTGTAATGGTAAGACAAAAACACAAACATTTACAGTTGTTATCAGATATTATTTACACAGTGTAATGGTAAGACAAAAACACAAACATTTACAGTTGTTATCAGATATTATTTACACAGTGCAAGGGTAAGACAAAAACATAAACATTTGCAGTTGTTATCAGATATTATTTACACAGTGTAAGGGTAAGACAAAAACATAAACATTTACAGTTGTTATCAGATATTATTTACACAGTGTAATGGTAAGACAAAAAATAAACATTTACAGTTGTTATCAACAGTAAAATATATAAGAAACACTAATAAGACAGGTGGTCGGTGCTGCCAGAAGACAAGATTAACATAGTTGAAGCTAATCTTCCGGCCAATTAAATAAAAAAAAAATCGAAGAAAGCTTTCAACCTCAACAAAAGAGATATGTTCGCTCGTGTAAATATTCTGCAACTATAATTTAGCTTGGTTGTGAAGAAGAGCAAGTGACAAACACATCAGTATCTTGGCCAAGTCCCAAGCTAGTACAGCGGTATGTCTCCGGCGCTAAAAGCAGGGGTTCGATTCCCCTCGGTGGGCTTAGCAGATAGCTCTATGTGGCTTTGCTATAAAAAACACACATCTAGGCCAATCGCGGTTGGAACAGAACTCAAGAAAATAAAAGTTAAACTTACGTTAAAAATTAAGCAAATGATAAACATCAAACTTCAAGAAATCATTGATGTGTTATATGTATATATGAATGTTATTTACGACAGATAAAAAGACCAACATTATACTTGAACAGACAACAAGACCACACAAAAAGATATTTACTGTATTTCGAGCAAAGCTACTCGAGGGTTATTTGCGTTAGCCGCCCTAATTTAGCAGTATAAGACTAGAGGACTTTTGGGGCACTTTTTTACCACTGAATAATGGGATTGACCGTCGCCGCGCGCGGTTGGGAGGGTAAGTATGTTTGGTGCGACTGGGATTCAAACCCGCGATGTTCGGATTATGAGTCGAACGCCTTAACACGCTTGGCCATGCCGGGCCAACAATAAATGTTGTTGTAATCAGTAAGCAAAGCAGGAACTATCACATACTTTTCGTCAAAGCAAGCTACCTGCATAATCAAAACCAGAGCTTGGCTCAGTAAATATTGTAGCTAATGTGATTTTCCTGCCTGCAATATAACAAAAAATTTCATAATGACCCAAATGAATCTGTTCATCAGACGAGTATCATCGCTGATAAATCGATATTTTTAGGTAATCAATGGTCAGAACCAACCTTTCTATTGTGAATAAAACATTGAGGTAAAGCCTCATCTTAAACAAACAAAAGGGCGCTAAAATCCAAAAGTGTTTCCAGCGAGAAAATAAACAACGAAGAACATGCTAAGAAATACCCGGATGAAGTAGTGAAAGTAGAAAGAAGAACATGTTAAGAAATACCCGGATGAAGTAGTGGAAGTAAAAAGAAGAACATGTTAAGAAATACCCGGATGAAGTAGTGAAAGTAGAAAGAAGAACATGTTAAGAAATACCCGGATGAAGTAGTGAAAGTAGAAAGAAGTGGACATAATTTTTTTCAAATAGTATAAACAAAATGGTGTCACCACTGTATAAATGTGAAGAGTAACTAAAAAAAAAAGAAGTTAGCAAAAAAAAAAACCACACACACAAGCACTTTTCGTGAACAATAGACAAGATCAATAATGGTTAGTTAAGAAATACCCGGATGAAGTAGTGAAAGTAGAAAGAAGAACATGTTAAAAAATACCCGGATGAAGTAGTGAAAGTAGAAATCTACTTTCTTCTTACGCGCAACTTATTTTGAAAATCTTTAAGTTTTTCAATACCAGAAAATAAAAATACAAATAAGTGGTTGGATTGAGCGTAAGAAGACCGCCATTTGAGTGACTTTAACAGAAACATGAGAAACGGCTTCAAGACAAAATGAAACGAAGCAGTATTCACAGAAGCGTTAGAGTTGTAAGAAAAGGGACAATCGGGCAAGTATTCAATGTTTTCAGGGGACGTCAGGAGAAAAATTAAAAATAAAGTGTTTTCGAACTAATGTAACACCAAGATTTTTAATAACACATTTTCAAAATTTGAACATAATTTTATTTTAAAATAGTAGAAACAAAATGGTGACACCACTGTATAAATGTGGAAAGTAGGTAAAGAAAAAAGAAGTTAGCAAAAAAAAATACACACAGCAACGGACAAGATCAATAATGTTTAGTTAATTGTATGTCATAAACTTGAATAATACAGAAACATACAATTTAACGTAAGTTGATTAAATATGATAAGAAGTCAAGAACAACCATACACAGGCAATCGTAATCTGAGGATCACGGGTTCGAATCCCCGTCGCACCAAACATGCTCGCTCTTTCAGCCGTGGAGGTATTACAATGTGACGGTCAATTCCACTATTCGTTAGCAAAAGAGTAGCCCAAGAGTTGGCGGGGGGTGGTGATGACTAGCTGCCTTCCCTCTAGTCTTACACTGCAAAATTAAGGACGGCTAGCGGAGATAGCTCTCGTATAGCTTTGCGCCAATTTCAATAAATAAACAAATAATACTCATAAAAGTATTAAACTTGAGCACAAGATAAAAAGGAAAGTTAATTATTTAGCATGAACACGAGACATTACAAACGCCATATGATATGTATTTAATTTGAACGAAAATCTTAAACAATTAACATAATAGTTCATTTAAGCAACAAGGAAAAGCAACAGTTTAGCCAGAACTCATCTTGAATTTTAACATTCAAGTGTTTGAAGTGAACAGAAACAAACTATGGATAAGATTCAAGTAATTATCAAAAGGATGGAATATCAACATCCAATCATGAAATCAACATATAAAGACAAACATGCAACAACTGGTCAGTAGCGGGTGTTTCTTAGTGTAAAGCTACACAGTGGACTTTGTCACCTGCACGGAAACGAACCCTTGTTTTTTGTGTTGTATGTCAGTAAACTTTGTGCAAACTCACCGAAGGACTTTCTAGTCATGATCACTAAAAACAGAACAAAACTGAAACCAACAGAAATAAAACTTGCAGATATTTTGTGTCAACAAATGTTCTCATTTTCCACAAATTTTGTTCGTGAAAAACATTTAATATATGTCATAAAGCACTAGTTTTTTACCAAATAACATAACTTTTATATTACTATCATAGAAATATATATATATAACAAATAATCTATCATATTAGTATTAAGTTAATACGTGGCGTTTTTTCTTCTTTACTTTTGGTGTTTTTCCAAGTGCGTTATGTAATTCTCTAAGCTTCCTTCTACGTGATCAATATTTCAAGCCAAATCTCAAAACTTATGAAACATACTTTAGCGTGAGTGTTACACAACCGATTACAAGGAATAATAACGATTTAATTATAAAATATTAGTTTTTTGGCTTTATTATTATACAGATAAACAAACTTTTTACGTTCGAAATCGCTACTTTCACCTTCTAATGTCACGTCGTGTTAACTGCTCAGAGCTGACTTGTGACGGAATAAAAAGAGTTGTGATTGGTTGTAGAATGTATATAAATTCTTGTCATTTCAAGACTCACGTCAGGATCATCGTGGTTATTCCAATCCTGAAGAACTAAGAAAGATGTCAATGCTCCGTTTAGCTTTGGTGGCTTGTGCCTTGGTGGCCGTCAGTGGTGCTCCTCAGTTGGGCAATCCCGGTCATCCTGTAAGTTTCGTCATTGAAATGTATTTTAAAATCGAGTAGCTTCTAGCTCACTACTGCTTCCACTTTCATAATTCTTCTTTATAAAATAATGTGCTTTGCAATTATAGCAATAATACTGTTATTAAATCAATTAGGATATCATAATGAACATGTTTGAAAATATATATATATACGTGTTACTTGAAGTTTGAAAATGGTTTGATTGGGTGATGAAATAAACTTCTAATAGTTTCTAAAGTTATAAAACTGTACTAAAGTTTCTAAGGTCATAAGCCTTTATAAAAGTTTCTAAAGTTATAAGATTGTACTAAAGTTACAAAAGTAATCTTCAAACATTATTTTTAAAAGGTAGACTTGTCATCATCACATTTGTATGTTACATTGTTTTAAAATTATTTAAGTGTTTTTAATAAAAAATGTCAGTTATATGTTACCAAGTTAATAGAAAAAATGTTTTCCAAAGTCTATGCTAAATGTGTTTATATTTAACGTACTTGTGCTTTATAAAGATATGCAAACATACAAGTGTAATTCCTACCCAGCGGTTTGAATACTTAGTATCCGCCTTTACGTAGTAAAGTATCAAAGCTAATTTCAAATGGCTCGTTATTTCTGTATGTAGTAGTGACATAGACTTCTGAAAATGTTGCTTCTTGAAATGATGTTAGAAAGAGGTGTATGTTGTATCCATCATTATAAAAGCCAACGTTCATCACAAACTGCCCATGAATTTTAACAAGTTATTTCTGATTGTGTTAAGCTCCTGCTCAGCCCAAGTTGAGATAACAGATAACGAACGTTCGATTCAATGTACTTCCTTTGGTGTTATAATTTTCCAGCAACCATAGGAGCAGACGTTCAAAGTTTTTTGCTTCTGATAAATAAATGGACAAGTTTGTTAGTGTGATTTTCAGTCGCCTTATATAGCAATACCTTTTTATAATGACTAAACTATATGAGATACCGCGCATTAAATGTACGTTTATCAAAATAGTACACTTGTTAATACTGACCTCCGACCAGGGCAATCCTTACACTTAGAGCTAATTCAGCAAAGTGTTTTCATAAGAATTACAACTTGTTCTAAAGTTAAGGAAACAAGTTGAACTTCTTTGATAGCTGCTTCCGCTTTCAGAAATTTCTTCCAAAGATCAAAGTTAGTTTGTTGTTGTTTTATGGAAGTATGTGGGAACTGACCTACTTTGAATAGCCCTAGTTGTTTGAAATGTTCCTTTTTTTATGCCACCTATATCTGAACTCACTGGTTATACTTTTTCTTTTATACCTATAGAGATACAACAGGAATCATAATACTAGAATGATTAAAAATCTTTTTCGTAAATATATATTTTATTTATATTAAGATAAAGATATCTCCTGAGCTGAAACTAACCTTAGCAACATGTTCGAAGGACATAAATTTTAGTCTGAGTGATTAAAACATGTTATCCCTAAAATGGTTTGATATAACTTAAACTCTTGATATTTTATTTAACACGAAATATTTCCGAGACAATCAACTTGGGTGATTAGCGCCGTGGAGAAGTTATAATGTAACGGTCAATTCACTATTTGTTGCTAAAGGAGTAGCCTAAAGGTTGGTAGTGATGACTAGCTAGCACAGATAGCTCTCGTGTAGCGTTGCGCGTAAATCAACCCATTCATTTTGGCTTCCATATATTTACCATAAGCAAGTTTGAAAATAAGACATTTTAGAGTTTTATAAAGTTACTTAAATTCCAACGCATTTATATTTATCTATCGAACTACAACCTGCCCTCCGCTAATACAGCAGTATGTCTTTGGATTTACAACGCTAAAATTAGGAGTTCGATATTTCTTGGTGGCCTGAGCAGGTAGCCCAATGAGGCTTTGCTATAAGAAAACACACACACTCGAACTACAACCGCTACAAAAACAAGTTTTAATTATATTTTTCTACCCCGTTTGCTTAATAATTAGGTTACTTTTACAAATAAAAAAATGTCACTTGATTTAAAACTTTGTGATAAAATAACATGTTCTAAAATTATTTGCATTTAACCTTTCAGGCTTATAAAAAGAATGTTTTTATTTTTCTTTCATCTTATTCTTGTTATTTTCATTCTGAACTAAAACTAACCTTGACAACATTTTCGAACACACATTTTAGCGTAAGTGAAACTAACGTGTTTTGTGTTTAACTTATCGCAGTCGTTTTTTGTTTTACCTCAATACACAAAGTGTCTTAAATTAACAGTTTGTGTTATATATATATTTAGTTACATCTATGTATAGATATGAATTTAAGAAATATATTTAAAAATACGTGTATATGCACAGAAATAAAGATGTTTTATTTTTGTATTGTTATTTTCAGAAAATCAACTGGGGTAAATGCAAGCAGCTAGAACCATCTAATAAAGAAAAAGTGAGTTTAAGATATTCAGTTGAAAATAGATGGTATCTACTAAGAAATTAATATCAGTTTATAAAAAGTGATAACAATTTGACATTCGAGAAAATGTTTTAAACTTTAATTACTTCTTTATCACAAATTTTATTGTTATTAACACACACACACATGTATTCATATTTATTAATTTTGTCAACAATGAAATCAGTTAAGAAAGAAATATAAGAATATTCTGAAAAAAAAGAAATTTCAGTGGTTGTATGTTCATAAACACACCATTATCTTATGTTATAAATGTATTCCTAATTATAAATTATCATTCACAAAAATGTATGTATTTTAAAACACTCAAACATCGGTTTTATAATTAAGCTATTATTAATACAATTACACAAATGAGACGTAAAATGTTTATTCTTCCTTAATTACAGATTATTCGTGCGTAATCTAATAACTGAGTAAAATAATTTTATATTTATTCTGTTGATAAAATTACAAAAACGTTTCAGAATTATTATTTTAAAGCTATTGACAACGCGCTGTTTACGAAACGCTATGTTTTCACTTTGATTTGTATCTCCAGGAAACCAAGCAAAAGGTGATAAATGACTGTCTCAAGCAAAACCCTCCACCTAACTCTGAAAACACTCCTCAAGTAAGACTCTGTTTCCTCCATTATTTTACAATCAAACAAATCAGTTGCAATTAAAATCGTAAGGCATAATTTTTGTCTAGAAAATATACATCAGTACACTTCTCAATTAAGATTCAGGTTTCTTGATTTGTTACACTCAAACAGTCGGTCACAACTGATGTGATAAGGCAAAATTTTCGTCTGTAAATTTAACAATGGAGAATCCATAACGATATTAAATAATGAAGAAAAAGTGAAAAGTTTTTATATAGAATAGCGATCATTCAGTTGAATATTGAATTAAACATTAAACAAATTCAAGTTTAGAAATAGTTTTTATATCAATATTATATCACACTACGTTTATAGTAAGGAGGGTCCAAAATGATTTAACCATAAAATTTTAAACAATTTATCATTGAACAGAAGGAACTGACTTGGATAGGTTATTGGTAAATTAGCAAAGTCTGATTTAGTTATCAAGCGTGCATGTGTTTGTAAAAATAATAAAACAGCTAAATATGCTTCCATTTGAAGAGTCACGTGATATGTGAAAGATTTATTAAGTTATTAACTACAGATAACCGTAGCTTCACAATTCCTGATTCTCATATCTGTTCTTGGTCTATCAACAGGAGGTTTTGGATCAACACCGTTCTGACATCACAACTTGTGCTCTTAAAGCCGAAGGATGGGTAAGAACGTTCATCATCATTTCATCTCTAAATCTTCTAGATCATGCGTAGAACCTCTTCAGAGTACTACCTCATTTAATTCATTAGTGTATCCCTACAGGAATAGATGACGTCTGTGATGCCATCTATTCAACATTGTTGTGTATATTTTAACCCAGTTTGATTGTGTTTAATTTTTATGGTATTTATATTCTACTTTCTCAGCGTTTACCCTGATGAAGTGTGTAACATTAATGCTCATTCTTTTCTAGTTTAACAAAAATGGGAAATACAAGTTTAACAGAGCAGTTGCCGAGATAGAGGAGAAGGGACTGAATGCTGAGGTAATAGTTTTTTCACGTATACTGGATATTCACATACATGTCTTAAGGCAATAGTAGGGCAAACACTGCTTGTGCCCTGCGGTTTTCAAGGAATGAATTTCGCTGAAATTAGAAAGCGTTCCTTTTTCAACACACTGCGAGTTTTGTTTTGTCATCACTGCACATATATGTTGCAAGCATTATCTCTCAAAATATTGTTATTACTGTGCCAATCACCACTAACTTTATTGTTATTTTTGAATATACACGAAAAAACACACTTTAAATTTTGATATTTATTTATATCATTAACAAACATTTAAAATATTGCAGATCCTCGAAAACATCAAAGCGAAACATGGAGAGTGCAAGTCCAAATCAGTAAGTATTGTTTGTTCGTTTCAAGTGATTTCAAGTGATATTTACGATTGGTGCGCAAATTCACGGAATTAAAAAACATAATAGTTGAAATCACTGATTTCTAAGTCCAAACAAAATGTTATCTTGCTTCTACTTTATGATTGTGGTGATCACTTAACTTATTTGTTTTGTTACATACAGTTTATTTCTTCCACCTTTCAATACCAGCGTTTCACAATGTGCAGTACCTTAGTTCTTCACATCTTTTAATATTTCATAGCCTTCACATTAACCAGTTTTACGATAAGCAGAAACACTTAGAGTAAGTAGCTGAACAGGTTTTACAAAAAAACGTATGGATCATTTTATGTGCAGAACTACACCAACTAAATAAATATAACAACTATAAACATTCCAATATTATCTAAAGCTCTCATTTATAATAATAATAATAAGCTAAAGGAAAAGTGATATGTTTTTATTCTTTATATTCCACAGGAGGAGAAGTTTCCAGAAGACTTTGTTGGCCAGGTGGGATTTCCTAGATTTGTTGCATAAATTAACCACATTTACGAGATTTAACTAACTTAAAGTAGCTGTTAAAATAACTGCAGAAGCGAGCAGACAAACTCTAATATGCGGTGTTAATACTAATTAAATTACGTTTAATTCTTTATAATAAATAACGTTTCCTGTCTCTCGGCTTTAACATCAGTATTTATATTCTTTTAAAATGTCGAAAAAATTTTCGCAAGAGGTGGTTCTTTGTTGTTAAACTTTCTAAACTATAAATATTCTCTTGTTCATTTCAGGTCCAACTTTATCAAGCCTGTATGGATTTGGAAATTTCCACGGTAAGTAGAATCTCTGCTAATAGAAACTACACTTTTTTTTAAAGTCAAAACAAATAAAACTTATAATTTATTATCCTGACGCCTCCAGTGGCATAGAGGTATGTCTAAGAACTTATAACGCGAGAAAGCAGGTGTTGATACCTGTGATGGACAGAGCACAGACAGCCTATTGTGTAGGTTTCTTCTTAATTGCGAGAATCTTGGTAATGCTCAGGGAGTGTAACTTGTATTGAGCCAACCGAAACGGTTACCCCAGGAAACGTCGAATCAAAAACCAATAAGAATCACCTTACCAGTGAAGTCATTTAGCTTAGGAAACTGTAGTTTAATGGCACAATTCTCTGTTCATTAAAAAACATCCATGTTAAACGTTTTATCTACTCATCTATCTATCGTTTATTTATCTATTTTGGAACTCCATTTGCTTACTTTCATAACTAATGTGCATGTTTATCCAGTTGCTTTTATAGTTCATTGGAGAATTTGAACGAAAATGAAATCTTTGTTTTTCAGATCTGTGGTATTGTAATAGTTCCTCCCGAATCCGATTAGAGAGGTAAGCTAAACTTCACTGAAAAATGCTTTGAAGCGATTACCAGTTAAACAGACCGTTTATCGCACGATTGATTGAAATATAATTTTTTGTAATTACAACGGAATTTTTGTTCGATATTACAATTTGTTAAATAATTGAAACTTTTGTGAGTTTAGAAAGTGTGGAATGAAATGAAAAGTTGAACCAGATGATACGCTACGAAAACTACGTTGCTGAGCAACTTGTGTATTTATTATTGGTCATTTAAAGACAAAAATATACTAGTATCAAATAATTATCCTTAGTAGAAAGAAGGTTACAACACGTGACTTATGACTTCCAGGTTAAATAAAATGTCTTCAATGGGTCATTAAAATACAAATTTAAGTAAGTTGAAATTTGGTTAAATTGTTTCATTGTTCATCGCCCGTATAATTATTTTTTGTGGGAATTTTTTCATTGAAAAGAATAGTTCAATTATTTTGATATAATCTCTCCCTAGCTGCAGTATATCGTAGAAAATACATCTGAACTAAATACATTCGCAGAGTTTGAAACTCTAAAATTTCCCTGGTGGTTCACTTTTCTATAGGTATGACCATTTACAGTTGAGGAAAGAAAACATCTTTAACTGGTCCAGATGGAGATGGGATAAAGCTGTTTCTAATACTAAAGTTTTGACATATCAAACCGTTAAGCCACTAACTATTAGTCAGATATAACTTTCGTAAATCGTTTTGTTAAATTTTCTGAATCTTCTTCATAAATTCCATCTCCTTTTTCTTTGTGTTTAATAAAGCTATTCTAAATTATCTATTTGATTTGTTGTTGTTTTTTGATTTAACAAGACCGCACAACCACATATCTCCACGTTTTATCAATGAAACACTTTAAATATTAAGTACTAAATAATCACTGAATTTTCAACTGTTAAAGCTGTCTTCACCGATTTAGAAATAAATAATCACGGAAAATATATTTTCCATGCTCTTATAGATTGCTTGTAAACAAATTCTTATTCAGAAGTTGAGGAAACTAGAAGTGTCAAAAATATTGCGAAATTTTTGTATTTAAAAGTACTTTCCGATTTAATGATATTTTTATGTTAGAGATTTTACAAGTACCATTTTCATCAGATTAGCGAGAAATTATAAGGAATCGCGTAAAAAAATAATTAATAAATGTTTCTTTATGCTTAAAATACGTGCTTTATATATATATATATACAATTCATATATATTATGTTTATAAAATGCACTTCATTTAACTAAAGAGTCATATCAAAACTAAGGATTTGATATGAAACTTGTAATTTGCTTCGTGAAGTAATTTTAATGGGAAATTTATCACGTAATTTATCTAACGAAAAGTAGAAAAGACGAAGGTATTCGTTGATCACATAGACGGCAAATTTATTTTTTGGTTCGCTGCCCCCTTTGCAGTAAGTTAGTTCAGCCGAATCCACGACTCACCTGTACTGCTTTGACGAGCGCAGTAAACAGAATACATTAGACCATATATCACCGTCACATTATAACGCCTCTGCGGCGAAAGGGGCGTTCATATTTAGTGTGACGGGGATTCGAACCCGCGACCTTCAGGCTAGGAGTCGAGCACCTCACCACCTGAACGCTGCCGAACCAATTTAAAGTAAAGTATAGCTTATTATTATCATGGTAATGCCTATTGTCAAATATATACTTCGCTTATGTCTTGAGAATTGAAAGTACAAAATCATTTATTCTAAATCAAATTACTCAAGTGAAGAAAAAACACGTTATTTTAGCCTCCGACCTTCTTGTTAGCCTCGGCTCAAATCTTCAGACAATAAAATGTTTTTTCTTATATTCCTTCACTAAGCTGGCTGCACTCATAAAATACATTTTCTTTTAAACGAACGAGTTATCAAACTACCCCACCCATAGAATTATTATAGAGGAAAGGTAAACAAGACTCTGTGTTAGCAAATGTTCGAAAATAGTAAGGACCCAAACGCTACAAAAATACAAAGCTTCAAACTAGAAATAAAAAAAAATTGCAAAATTATTTTGTTTTATGGTAAAGTTTCTTAGTATTATTATAATAGAATATGTTTTTGTTTGAAACCACTGTTGGAGTGAATTCAAAGATCTGCCATTAGTAAGTGACCTAATTAATTATCAATGTTTTCATAAGGTAGGCTTTCTTCTAGTTATTGAAATGAAACCTGTCTTTCTTGAGTGACCTCATAAGTATTAATATTTTAAAATGGTTGGTTGTTTGGAGAAAATAAAATAAACCTGTTTCTCTTCATTGACCTAAATTTACACAACAGTTTAACAAACTAAGTTGTTTTGGTGTGAATTAACTGATATTTTAACGTGATAAGTTATCTTGGAGTGTATAAATAAGACCAACTGTCTTGTGTGACCATTTATAATATTAAAATTTTAATATCGTCGGTTGTCGTAGCTGGTAGTATGATACACTTAGAAATAACTTGATATCAAACAGAGAAACAAAAAATCGTGACAATAATGGTGAACCTTTTTAGAATAATGTTATTATATGGCCTTCGTGACAAATACTTTTATCGTTCGCTTCAAGAGAACCTTGGAAAGCTGACAAGATTAATATCGTGTTTGATATTAATTACGGGTTGTAATGACAGGCCGGCTAGCCAAGTACTTGGGGCGTTTGACTCGCAATCTGAGGGTTGCAGGTTCGAATTTCCGTCACGCCAAACATGCTTGCCCTTTCATTCGTACGGGCGTTATAATGTTCGATCAATTCTACTATTCGTTGGTAAAAGAGTATTCATCACACAATACCAAAACTCACAAGACGACTACATTACCCTGCTTATATAAATCTTAACACAACATTTCTTACGTGTAATTACATAAATAAAGAATAATCTATAAAACACATAAAGCTCATGGTACAATAATACAAGAAAGGATATAAGAGTGCATTACACCAAATAATCCCCCTTAGATATTGTTATCTAATAATAAGTCAACCATATTTTGTATTTTCTCGTCATTACCCCTCACCCTATTCACGAAATCCCAAATATGGCACAGCCATACTGTACAGAAGAAAAACGTACTGCGTAATAGATAGCCGAAGTTTAACAGTCTGAACTACAGCGAATGGGTTAATTCTATCAATATTTTTTAATATTAATTTCATATGAGATTGTTTTTGTCTGTTTTTGAATTTCGCGCAAGGCTACTCAAGAGCCATCTGCGCTAGCCTTCCTAATTTAGCTGTGTAAGACAAGAGGGAAGGCAGCTAGTCATCAGCACCTACCGCCAACTCTTGGGCTACTCTTTTAACAACAAATAGTGGGATTGACCATCACATAATAGCGCTCCCACGGCTGAAAGGGCGAGCATGTTAGGTGCGACGGGGATCGAACCCGCGACACTCGGATTACAAGTCAAACGCCTTAACCCACCTGGCCATGTCGGGCCATGAGATTGTTAGCCAATTATTTCTGAAATATAGTTTTGAAATTTCACTATGGTCATTAAAAATATTTTTATCTTTTAGGTTTTTTAACATGAATACTCATATTTGTATTAAGTTATTTATCTGGGTTATCACCACGTTGGTTTTTTTAGTTGGTTTTTTTCTAATTAATGCACAAGCTGTCGGTTCAATTATCTAAGCCTTCTACAAGTGTTAGATACTGTCGTTTATAAAGCGTTTCATACCTATAGAAGGCTTAGGTAATTTATTTGAAAGCTTGTACATTAATTAAAAAAATCTTGAAAAATAATGATTTAGAAAAAAGTTACTTAATACAAATAGTTTTCATGTTTTTTAATTAAAGTTCATTTTGTAAAATAATACAAAGATCATTGTGACAAAGTATTATTTTTCGTTCACAAGCCTGTGATACATTTTTCACTCTCTTATTTTGTAGTTTTAAGAACAGAATAAATTATCTTTTTTACAGCGGAAAATGTAATATTTTCATTTTGTTTCTCATTTTATTAATAAGAATCAGTTGGATAGCCTTTAGTAATATTTTGTCTGTTTTGAATTTCGCACAAAGCTAAACTAGGACTATCTGCGCTAGCCGTTTCTAATTTTGCAGCGTAAAACAAGAAAGAAGGCAGCTAATCATCACCACACACAGCCGACTCAAACGAATAGAAGAATTGAGCGTATGGCTGAAAGGGCGAGCGTGTTTGATATGACGGGGATTCGCACCCGCAACCGCAGATTACGAGTCGAGTGCCTTAACCACCTGGCCATGCCCCGCCTCCTACTAATATCCCATATTTTCAAAATCTAGCACACACCCAATAACACAGTGGTGTGTTTGCAGACTTACAATGCTAGAAACTGGGTTTTCATACACTTGGTGGGCAGAGCATAGATAGCCTTTATTTCTAGACCCTTCTTATGCAATTTAACAGAACTCACGATACACAATATCGCTTCTCAAACTACATCATATTCAGACTTGAACAACGAATAGAAGAGTAATTATACACAAAGTTACGAAAAGATAAAATTTGAATTAAACGTAAAGTGAATCGTTTATACTTATATAATGTAGTAGTAACATCTAATTTAGAAAAAAACTTCACCCTAATTGCCATTGGAAATGTTCTTTGATTTTATGCAAGTGGTTGATTTAACAAATACGTAATTGAGATGAGGTACAGAAAAACGTATCTGGATTCGCAATTATTTACGTTGTACAATTCGCGATAGTAAATATGCTCTGCTACGTAATCCAGAACACAAATAAGTTTGTTTGACTGCCGTTAAAAATAAAGCCGTCGAATAGACTATATGTGTTTTGACAAAGGTGAGTATCGAACTTCAACTTTTAACGTTGAAACCCCCCACATACAGATATTTTATCAGAAAGCAGGCAGATAATTCACATAAGAATACTCTATTGAAACTATTGAGTCAAATTTAAAAGATAAAACAGTTTTCTAGTCTAGTAGCCGTTCTTAATTAACAGTGAAAGACTGAGAGGAATGCAGCTATTTACAACCACCCATCGTGAACTCGGACTATTTACCAACGTTATAACGTCCACACGGTTAAAAGGGAGAGCATGTTTGATTATGAAGATTCGAAATCAAGATCGTCAAAGTGCTAATTGTGAACACTTACCACAAGCCCAGGCCGTTACAAATAGTTATGGATAACGTTACCCATCATTTACTTCATTGAGATGTTAAAAAACTAATTGCAGATCTCAACTTCCGTGCTATCTGTTTCTTGTTTATTCTTAATAAATATGTTTCATATTACAATCTATATCATCCTCAAGAGATTCTCTGACTAATAATTAAATTGTAAATCCTCAGACTGAAGTCAGAAATGCGAGTTTTAAAAGTTCAGGTATTTGGTTTTCAAAATGAGGTACCAGAATAAAGTTACTTCTCTGAAATTCGAGGGTCACGGGCTCGGATACACGTCACACCAATCATGCTCGCTCTTTCAGCCGTAGGGGCGTTATAATGAGACGGTAAAATCCCACTGTTCGTTGGAAAAAAAATAGCCCAAGAGTTGGCGGTGGGTGGTGATGACTAGCTGCCTTCCCTCTAGTTTTAAACGGCTAAATTAGGGACGGCTAGTGGAGATAGCTCTCGTATAGCTTTGCGCAAAATTCAATAAATAAACAAATAATACTCAGGAAAGTATTAAACTTGGGCAGAAGATAAAAAGGAAAGTTAATTATTCAGCATGAACACGAGACATTGCAAACACCATATGATATGTATTTAATTTGAACGAAACACAAAATCTTAAACAATTAACATAATAGTTCATTTAAGCAACAAGGAAAAGCAACAGTTTAGCCAGAACTCATCTTGAATTTTAACATTCAAGTGTTTGAAGTGAACAGAAACAAACTATGGATAAGATTCAAGTAATTATCAAAAGGATGGAATATCAACATCCAATCATGAAATCAACATATAAAGACAAACAAGCAACAACTGGTCAGTAGCGGGTGTTTCTTAGTGTAAAGCTACGCAGTGGACTTTGTCAGCTGCACGGAAACGAAACCCTGTTTTTTGTGTTGTATGTCAGTAAACTTTGTGCAAACTCACAGAGAGACTTTCTAGTCATGATCACTAAAAGCAGAACAAAACTGAAACCAACAGAAATAAAACTTACACACATTTTGTGTCAACAAATGTTCTCACTTTCCACCCATTTATACGTGCAGACACATTTAACATATGTCATAAATCACTGGTCTTTTACCAAATAACATAACTTTTATACTATTATCATAGAAATATATACATAGCAAATGACCTATCATATTAGTATCAAGTTAATACGTTGTGTTTATTCTTTTTTGGGTGTTTTTCCAAGTCAGTTATGTAATTCTCTATGATTCCTTCTAAGATATCAATATTTCAAGCACAAGTTTTAAACTTATGAAACATAGTTTAACGTGAATGTTACACAACCGATTACAAGGAAAAATGACGATTTAATTGTGAAGTATTAGAGTTTTGGCTTTATTATTATACAGATAAACAAACTTTTTACTTTTGAAATCGCTACTTTCACCTTCTAATGTCACGTCGTGTAAACTGCTCAGAGCTGCCTTGTGACGGAGTAAAAGAGTTATGATTGGCTGTAGAATGTATATAAATTCTTGTCATCTCAGACTCACATCAGGATCACCGTGGTTATTCCAGTCCTGAAAAACTAAGAAAGATGTCAATGCTCCGTTTAGCTTTGGTGGCTTGTGCCTTGGTGGCCGTCAGTGGTGCTCCTCAGACCACCAATCCTGGTCATCCTGTAAGTTTCGTCATTGAAATGTATTTTAAAATCGAGTAGCTTCTAGTTCACTACTGCTTCTACGTTCATAATTCTTCTTTATAAAATAATGTGCTTTGCAATTATAGTAGTAATACTGTTATTAAATCAATTAGGATATCATATTCTACATGTTTGAAAATATATATACGTGTTACCTTGAAGATTGAAAATGGTTTGGTTGGGTAATGATATAAACTTCTAATACATTTTCTAAGGTTATAAGCCTTTATAAAAGTTTCTAAAGTTATGAAATTGTAATAAAGTTTCTAAAAATTATGAGCCTTTAATAGATTTTATGAAGCTGTACAATTGCATTAAAGTTTTAAAAGTTATAAAACTGTACTAAATTTTCTAAAGTTATAAAACTGTACTAAAGTTACTAAAGTTATAAGACTATTCTACAAGTTACTAAAGTCATAAGACTGTACTAAAGTTTCTAAAGTTATAAGACTGTACTAAAGTTTCTAAAGTTATAAGACTGTACTAAAGTTTCTAAAGTTATAAGACTGTACTAAAGTTTCTAAAGTTATATGACTGTACTAAAGTCACTAAAGATATAAAACTGTACTAAAGTTTCTAAAGTTATAAGACTGTACTAAAGTTTCTAAAGTTATAAGACTGTACTAAAGTTTCTAAAGTTATAAAATATAATAAAGTTTCTAAAGTTATAAGAATGTAATAAAGTTTCTAAAGCTGTAAAAGTGTAATAAAATTTATTTTTTTACCAATTCAAACAATGTTTATACATTATTTTTAAAAGGTACACTTGTCATAATCACATTTCTATGTTACATTGTTTTAAAATTATTTAAGTGTTTTTAATAAAAAATGTCAATTATATGTTACCTAGTTAATAGAAAAAATGTTTTCAAAAGTCTATGCTAAATGTGTTTATATTTAACTTACTTGTGCTTTATAAAGATATGCAAACATACAAGTGTAATTCCTACCCTGCGGTTTGAATACTTAGTATCCGCCTTTACGTAGTAAAGTATCAAAGCTAATTTCAAATGGCTCGTTATTTCTGTATGTAGTAGTGACATAGACTTCTGAAAATGTTGCTTCTTGAAATGATGTTTGAAAGAGGTGTATGTTGTATCCATCATTATAAAAGCCAACGTTCATCACAAACTGCCCATGAATTTTAACAACTTATTTCTGATTGTGTTAAGCTCCTGCTCAGCCCAAGTTGAGATAACAGATAACAAACGTTCGATTCAATGTACTTCCTTTGGTGTTATAATTTTCTAGCAACCATAAGAGCAGATTTTCCAAGGTTTTTGCTTCTGAGGAATTTCCGAGACAATCAACTTGGGTGATTAGAGCGCTTGACTCGCAATCTAATGGTCACGGATTTAAATCCTCGAACCACTAAACATGATAGTGCTTTTAGCCGTAGAGGAGTTATAATCTAACGGTCAATCCACTATTCGTTGGTAAAGGAGTAGCCCAAAAGTTGGCAGTGATGACTAGCTAGCACAGATAGCCCTCGTGTAGCGTTGCGTGTAAATCAACTCAATCATTTTGACTTCCATACATTTACCATAAGCAAGTTTGAAAATAAGACATTTTAAAGTTTTATAAAGTTACTTAAATTCGAACGTATTTATATTTACCTATCGAACTACAACTTGCCCCTTACTAGTACAGCGGTATGTCTTTGGATTTACAACGCTAAAATTAGGGGTTCGATATTTCTCCGTGGCCTGAGCAAATAGCTCAATGGGGATTTGCAAAAAGAAAACACACACACTCGAACTACAACCGCTACAAAAACAAATTATAATTATTTCTGACACGTTTGTTTAATAATTAGATTAATTTTACAAATACGAAAATGTCACTTGATTTAAAACTTTGTGATAAAATAACATGTTCTAAAATTATTTGCATTTAACCTTTCAGGCTCAGATATAAAATGTTTTTATTTTTCTTTCGTCTTGTTATTTTCATTCTGAACTAAAACAAACCTTGACAACATTTTCGAACATAAATTTAGCGTAAGTGAAACTAACGTGCTTTGTGTTTGACTTATCGCAGTCGTTTTTTGTTTGACCTCAATACACAAGGTGTCTTTAATTATCAGTTTGTGTCATATATACATTTAGTTATAAATATGTATAGATATGAATTTCAAAAATATATTTAAAAATATGTGTATATGCACAAAAATAAAGATGTTTTATTTTTGTATTGTTATTTTCAGCAAATAAACTGGGGTAAATGCCCGCAGCTAGAACCATCTACTAAAGAAAAAGTGAGTTTAAGATATTCAGTTGAAAACAGATGGTATCTACTAAGAAATTAATATCAGTTTACAAAAAGTGATAACAATTGGACATTCAAACAAATGTTTTAAACATTAATAACTTCTTTATCACAAATTTTATTGTTAATAACACACACATACATGTATATATATTTATTAATTTTGTCAACAATAAAATCAGTTAAGAAAGAAATATAAGAATATTTTGCAAAAAAAAAGAAATTTCAGTCGTAGTATATTCATAAACACACCATTACCTTATGTTATAAATGTATTCATAATTATAAATTATCATTCACAAAAATGTATGTATTTTAAAACACTCAAACATCGGTTTTATAATTAAACTATTATTAATACAATTGAACAAATAAGGCGTATAATGTTTATTCTTCCATAATTACACATTATTCGTGAGTAGTTTAATAACTGAGTAAAATAATTTTATATTTATTCTGTTGATAAAATTACAAAAACGTTTCAGAATTATTATTTTAAAGCTATTGACAACGCGCTGTTTACGAAACGCTATGTTTTCACTTTGATTTGTATCTTCAGGAAACCAAGCAAAAGGTGATAAATGACTGTCTCAAGGAAAACCCTCCACCTAACCCTGAAAACACTCCTCAAGTAAGACTCTGTTTCCTCCACTTTTCTACAATCAAACAAATCAGTTGCAATTAAAATCGTAAGGCATAATTTTTGTCTAAAAAATATTTATCAGTACACTTCTCAATTAAGATTCAGATTTCTTGATTTGTTACGCTCAAACTGTCGGTCACAACTGATGTGATAAGGCAAAACTTTCGTCTGGATATTTAACAATGGAGAATCCATAACGATATTAAATAACGAAGAAAAAGTGAAACGTTTTTATATAGAATAGCGATCTTTCAGTTGAATATTGAATTAAACATTAAACAAAGTTAAGAGTATAAATAGTTTTTATATCAATATGATATCACACTACGTTTATAGTAAGGAGGGTCCAAAATGATTTAACCCTAAAATTTTAAACAATTTATCATTGAACAGAAGGAACTGAATTGGATAGGTTATTGGTAAATTAGCAAAATTTGAGCTAGTTATCAAGTGTGCATGTGTTTGTAAAAATAATAAAACAGCTAAATATGCTTCCATTTGAAGAGTCACGTGATATGTGAGGGATTTATTAAGTTATTAACTACAGATAACCGTAGCTTCATATTTCCTGATTCTCATATCTGTTCTTGGTCTATCAACAGGAGGTTTTGGATCAACACCGTTCTGACATCACAACTTGTGCTCTCAAAGCTGAAGGATGGGTAAGAACGTTCATCATTATTTCATCTCTAAATGTTCTAGATGATGCGTAACATCTCTTCAGGGTACTACCTCTTTTAATTCAGCGATGTATCCCTAAAGGAATAGTTGACGTCTGTGATGCCATCTATTCAACATTGTTGTGTATATTTTAACCCAATTTGATTGTGTTTAATTTTTATGGTATTTATATTCTACTTTCTCAGCGTTTACCCTGATGAAGTGTGTAACATTAATATTCATTCTTTTCTAGTTTAACGAAAATGGGAAATACAAGTTTGACAGAGCAGTAGCCGAGATAGAGGAGAAGGGACTGAATGCTGAGGTAATAGTTTTTTCACGTATACTGGATATTCACAAAGATGTCTTAAAACAATAGTAGGGCAAACACTGCTTGTGCCCTGCGGTTTTCAAGGAATGAACTTCGCTGAAATTAGAAAGCGTTTCTTTTTCAAGACACTGCTGGTTTTGTTTTGTTATTACTGCACATATATGTTGCAAGCATTATCTCTCAAAATAATGTTATTACTGTGCCAATCACCACTAACTTTATTGTTATTTTTGAATATACACGAAAAAACACACTTTAAATTTTGATATTTATTTATATCATTAACAAACATTTAAAATATTGCAGATCCTCGAAAACATCAAAGCGAAACATGGAGAGTGCAAGTCCAAATCAGTAAGTATTGTTTGTTCGTTTCAAGTGATTTCACGTGATATTTACGATTGGTGCGCAAATTCACGGAATTAAAAAATATAATAGTTGAAATCACTGATTTCTAAGTCCAAACAAAATGTTATCTTGCTTCTACTTTATGATTGTTGTGATCACTTAACTTATTTGTTTTGTTACATACAGTTTATTTCTTCCATCTTTCAATACCAGCGTTTCACAATGTGCAGTACCTTAGTTCTTCACATCTTTTAATATTTCATAGCCTTCACATTAACCAGTTTTACGATAAGCAGAAACACTTAGAGTAAGTAGCTGAACAGGTTTTACAAAAAAACGTATGGATCATTTTATGTGCAGAACTACACCAACTAAATAAATATAACAACTATAAACATTCCAATATTATATAAAGCTATCATTTATAATAATAATAATAAGCTAAAGGAAAAGTGATATGTTTTTATTCTTTATATTCCACAGGAGGAGAAGTTCCCAGAAGACTTTGTTGGCCAGGTGGGATTTCCTAGATTTGTTGCATAAATTAACCACATTTACGAGATTTAACTAACTTAAAGTAGCTATTAAAATAACTGCAGAAGCGAGCAGACAAACTCTAATATGTGGTGTTAATACTAATTAAACTACGTTAAATACTTTATAATAAATAACGTTTCCTGTCTCTCGGCTTTAACATCAGTATTTATATTCTTTTAAAATGTCGAAAGAATTTTCGCAAGAGGTGGTTCTTTGTTGTTAAACTTTCTAAACTATAAATATTCTCTTGTTCATTTCAGGTCCAACTTTATCAAGCCTGTATGGATTTGGAAATTTCCACGGTAAGTGGAATCTCTGCTTTTTTTTTTTTTTCTTTTAGCAAAGCCACAAAGGCTATCTGCTCAGCCCACCGAGGGGAATCGAACCCCTGATTTTAGCGTTGTAAATCCGGAGACATACCGCTGTACTATCGGGGGGCAGGAATCTCTGCTAATAGAAACTACACTTTTCTTTGAAGTCAAAACAAATAAAACTTATAATTTATTATCCTGACGCCTCCAGTGGCATAGAGGTATGTCTAAGAACTTATAACGCGAGAAAGCAGGTGTTGATACCTGTGATGGACAGAGCACAGACAGCCTATTGTGTAGGTTTCTTCTTAATTGCGAGAATCTTGGTAATACTCAGGGAGTGTAACTTGTATTGAGCCAACCGAAACGGTTGCCCCAGGAAACGTCGAATCAAAAACCAATAAGAATCACATTACCAGTGAAGTCATTTAGCTTAGGAAACTGTAGTTTAATGGCACAATTCTCTGTTCATTAAAAAACATCCATGTTAAACGTTTTCTATAATTCTGCTAACAACATTTACCCATGTTCTTTTCTTGACAAAAATAAACTCTTAACCACAAGAAAAAATTCGTAAAGGTGAATGTTAAACCATGTTTCCAAGGATGATAAAAAAATCAGTGATAATAATTCAGGACGTCGGAAACTGAACATTAGAGTAGACCTTAACTAGTGCGAAAAATCTAAGGGAGTAGACCTTAACTTGAGTGAAGAATCTAAAGTAGCATTGTACTGAACATGAGAGTAGACCTTAACTAGAGTGAAGAATCTAAGATAGCATTGTACTGAACATTAGAGTAGACCTTAACGGGAGTGAAGAATCTAAGGGACCTGGGACCTTAACTAGAGTGAAGAATCTAAGGTAGCATTCTTTCCTTTATGAATTTTTAATAGTCTCTTTACAATTTTCAGCTGACTTGTTTGCATTGATGATGCTCGTGACTCAGTGTTTCAATAGCTGTGGTGAGCACACCATAAAAGATATAGCTCATTGTGTAACTTTGTGCTTACCAATAAACAAACAGTAGTATTGTTGGCAATGATTTATGTGTTTAATGATAATTTGCAAACAGAATAAATTAATAAATCTTTCTGAAATGTTTATTAGTTCCCTTACAACACTTTGTGGTTCAGTTTCTTTACACAGTGAGGTTTATCTACTCATCTATCTATCGTTTATTTATCTATTTTGGAACTCGATTCGCTTACTTTCATAACTAATGTGCATGTTTATCCGGTTGCTTTTATAGTTCATTGGAGAATTTGAACAAAAATGGAATCTTTATTTTTCAGATCTGTGGTATTGTAATAGTTCCTCCCGAATCCGATTAGAGAGGTAAGCTAAACTTCACTGAAAAATGTCATGAAACCATTACCAGTTAAACAGACCGTTTATCGCACGATTGATTGAAATATAATTTTTTGTAATTACAACGGAATTTTTGTTCGATATGACAATTTGTTAAATAATTGAAACTTTTGTGAGTTTAGAAAGTGTGGAATGAAATGAAAAGTTGAACCAGATGATACGCTAGGAAAACTACGTTGCTGAGCAACTTGTGTATTTATTATTGGTCATTTAAAGACAAAAATATACTAGTATCAAATAATTATCCTTAGTGGAAAGAAGGTTACAACACGTGACTTATGACTTCCAGGTTAAATAAAATGTCTTCAATGGGTCATTAAAATACAAATTTAAGTAAGTTGAAATTTGGTTAAATTGTTTCATTATTCATCGCCCGTATAATTATTTTTTGTGGGAATTTTTTCATTGAAAAGAATAGTTCAATTATTTTGATATAATCTCTCCTAGCTGCAGTATATCGTAGAAAATACATCTGAACTAAATACATTCGCAGAGTTTGAAACTCTAAAATTTCCCTGGTGGTTCACTTTTCTATAGGTATGACCATTTACAGTTGAGGAAAGAAAACATCTTTAACTGGTCCAGATGGAGATGGGATAAAGCTGTTTCTAATACTAAAGTTTTGACATATCAAACCGTTAAGCCACTAACTATTAGTCAGATGTAACTTTCGTAAATCGTTTTGTTAAATTTTCTGAATCTTCTTCATAAATTCCATCTCCTTTTTCTTTGTGTTTAATAAAGCTATTCTAAATTATCTATTTGATTTGTTGTTGTTTTTTGATTTAACAAGACCGCACAACCACATATCTCCACGTTTTATCAATGAAACACTTTAAATATTAAGTACTAAATAATCACTGAATTTTCAACTGTTAAAGCTGTCTTCACCGATTTAGAAATAAATAATCACGGAAAATATATTTTCCATGCTCTTATAGATTGCTTGTAAACAAATTCTTATTCAGAAATTGAGGAAACTAGAAGTGTCAAAAATATTGCGAAATTTTTGTATTTAAAAGTACTTTCCGATTTAAGGATATTTTTATGTTAGAGATTTTACAAGTACCATTTTCATCAGATTAGAGAAAAATTATAGGAAATCGCGTAAAAAATAATTAATAAATGTTCCTTTATGCTTAAAATACATGCATTATATATATATATATATACAATTCATATATATTATGTTTATAAAATGCACTTCAGTTAACTAAAGAATCATATCAAAACTAAGGATTTGATATGAAACTTGTAATTTGCTTCGTGAAGTAATTTTAATGGGAAATTTATCACGTAATTTATCTAACGAAAAGTAGAAAAGACGAAGGTATTCGTTGATCACATAGACGGCAAATTTATTTTTTGGTTCGCTGCCCCCTTTGCAGTAAGTTAGTTCAGCCGAATCCACGACTCACCTGTACTGCTTTGACGAGCGCAGTAAACAGAATACATTAGACCATATATCACCGTCACATTATAACGCCTCTGCGGCGAAAGGGGCGTTCATATTTAGTGTGACGGGGATTCGAACCCGCGACCTTCAGGCTAGGAGTCGAGCATCTCTCCACCTGAACGCTGCCGAACCAATTTAAAGTAAAGTATAGCTTATTATTATCATGGTAATGCCTATTGTCAAATATATACTTCGCTTATGTGCTCAGAATTGAAAGTACAAAATCATTTATTCTAAATCAAATTACTCAAGTGAAGAAAAAACACGTTATTTTAGCCTCGGCTCAAATCTTCAGACAATAAAATGTTTTTTCTTATATTCCTTCACTAAGCTGGCTGCACTCATAAAATATCTTTTCTTTTAAACGAACGAGTTATCAAACCACCCCACCCATAGAATTATTATAGAGGAAAGGTAAACAAGACTTTGTCCTAGCAAATGTTCGAAAATAGTAAGGACCCAATTCTACAAAAGTACAAAGCCTCAAACTAGAAATATAAAAATTTGCAAAATTATTTTGTTTTATGGTAAAGTTTCTTAGTATTATTATAATAGAATGTATTTTTGTTTGAAACCACTGTTGGAGTGAATTTAAAGTAAGTGACCTAATTAATTATCAATGTTTTCGTAAGGTAGGCTTTCTTCTAGTTATTGAATTAAACCTGTCTTTCTTGAGTGACCTCATAAGTATTAATATTTTAAAACGGTTGGTTGTTTGGAGTAAATAAAATAAACCTGTTTCTCTTCATTGACCTAATTTTACACAACAGTTTAACAGACTAAGTTGTTTTGGTGTGAATTAACTGATATTTTAACGTGATAAATTATCTTGGAGTGTATAAATAAGACCAACTATCTTGTGTGACCATTTATAATATTAAAATTTTAATATCGTCGGTTGTCGTAGCTGGTAGTATGATACACTTAGAAATAACTTGATATCAAACAGAGAAACAAAAATCGTGACAATAATGGTGAACCTTTTTAGAATAATGTTATTATATGGCCTTCATGACAAATACTTTTATCGTTCGCTTCAAGAGAACCTTGGAAAGCTGACAAGATTAATATCATGTTTGGTATTAAATACGGGTTGTGATAACGAACATTGTATTAAAACAACGAATACAGATTATGACAACCCCGCCAGCCAAGTACTTGGGGCGTTTGACTCGCAACTGAGGGTTGCAGGTTCGAATTCCCGTCACGCCAAACATGCTCGCCCTTTCATTCGTGCGGGCGTTATAATGGACGATCAATTCTACAATTCGTTGGTAAAAGAGTATTCATCACACAATACCAAGACTCACAAAACGACAACATTACCCTGCTTATATAAATCTTAAAACAACATTTCTTACGTGTAATTACATAAATAAAGAATAATCTATAAAACACATAAAGCTCATGGTACAATAATACAAGAAAGGATATAAGAGTGCATTACACCAAATAATCCCCTTAGATATTGTTATCTAATAATAAGTCAACCATATTTTGTATTTTCTCGTCATTACCCCTCACCCTATTCACGAAATCCCAAATACGGCACAGCCATACTGTACAGAAGAAAAACGTACTGCGTAATAGATAGCCGAAGTTTAACAGTCTGAACTACAGCGAATGGGTTAATTCTATCAATATTTTTTAATATTAATTTCATATGAGATTGTTTTTGTCTGTTTTTGAATTTCGCGCAAGGCTACTCAAGAGCCATCTGCGCTAGCCTTCCTAATTTAGCTGTGTAAGACAAGAGGGAAGGCAGCTAGTCATCAGCACCTACCGCCAACTCTTGGGCTACTCTTTTAACAACAAATAGTGGGATTGACCATCACATAATAGCGCTCCACGGCTGAAAGGGCGAGCATGTTAGGTGCGACGGGGATCGAACCCGCGACACCGGATTACAAGTCAAACGCCTTAACCCACCTGGCCATGTCGGGCCATGAGATTGTTAGCCAATTATTTCTGAAATATAGTTTTGAAATTTCACTATGGTCATTAAAAATATTTTTATCTTTTAGGTTTTTAACATGAATACTCATATTTGTATTAAGTTATTTATCTGGGTTATCTCCACGTTGGTTTTTTTAGTTGGTTTTTTTCTAATTAATGCACAAGCTGTCGGTTCAATTATCTAAGCCTTCTACAAGTGTTAGATACTGTCGTTTATAAAGCGTTTCACACCTATAGAAGGCTTAGGTAATTTATTTGAAAGCTTGTACATTAATTAAAAAAACTTGAAAAATAATGATTTAGAAAAAAGTTACTTAATACAAATAGTTTTCATGTTTTTTAATTAAAGTTCATTTTGTAAAATAATACAAAGATCATTGTGACAAAGTATTATTTTTCGTTCACAAGTCCTGTGATACATTTTTCACTCTCTTATTTTGTAGTTTTAAGAACAGAATAAATTATCTATTTACAGCGGAAAATGTAATATTTTCATTTTGTTTCTCATTTTAGTAATAAGAATCAGTTGGATAGCCTTTAGTAATATTTTGTCTGTTTTGAATTTCGCACAAAGCGAAACTAGGACTATCTGCGCTAGCCGTTTCTAATTTTGCAGCGTAAAACAAGAAAGAAGGCAGCTAATCATCACCACACAGAGCCAACTCAAACGAATAGAAGAATTGAGCGTATGGCTGAAAGGGCGAGCGTGTTTGATATGACGGGGATTCGCACCTGCAACCGCAGATTACGAGTCGAGTGCCTTAACCACCTGGCCATGCCCCGCCTCCTACTAATATCCCATGTTTTCAAAATCTAGCACACACCCAATAACACAGTGGTGTGTTTGCAGGCTTACAATGCTAGAAACTGGGTTTTGATACACTTGGTGGGCAGGGCATAGATAGCCTTTATTTCTAGACCCTTCTTATGCAATTTAACAGAACTCACGATACACAATATCGCTTCTCAAACTACATCATATTCAGACTTGAACAACGAATAGAAGAGTAATTATACACAAAGTTACGAAAAGATAAAATTTGAATTAAACGTAAAGTGAATCATTTATACTTATATAATGTAGTAGTAACATCTAATTTAGAAAAACTTCACCCTAATTGGCATTGGAAATTTTCTTTGATTTTATGCAAGTGGTTGGTTTAACAAATACGTCATTGAGATGAGGTACAGAAAAACGTATCTGGATTCGCAATTATTTACGTTGTACGATTCGCGATAGTAAATATGCTCTGCTACGTAATCCAGAACACGAATAGGTTTGTTTGACTGCCGTTAAAAATAAACCAATCGAATAGTCTATATGTGTTTTGACAAAGGTGAGTATCGAACCCCCCACCTACAGATATTTCTTCAGAAAGCAGGCAGATAATTCACATAAGAATACTCTATTGAAATTATTGAGTCAAATTTAAAAGATAAAACAGTTTTCTAGTCTAGTAGCCGTTCTTAATTAACAGTGAAAGACTGAGAGGAATGCAGCTATTTACAACCACCCATCGTGAACTCGGACTATTTACCAACGTTATAACGTCCACACGGTTAAAAGGGAGAGCATGTTTGGTTATGAAGATTAGAAATCAAGATCGTCAAAGTGCTAATTGTGAACACTTACCACAAGCCCAGGCCGTTACAAATAGTTATGGATAACGTTACCCATCATTTACTTCATTGAGATGTTAAAAACTAATTGCAGATCTCAACTTCCGTGCTATCTGTTTCTTGTTTATTCTTAATAAATATGTTTCATATTACAATCTATATCATCCTCAAGAGATTCTCTGACTAATAATTAAATTGTAAATCCTCAGACTGAAGTCAGAAATGCGAGTTTTAAAAGTTCAGGTATTTGGTTTTCAAAATGAGGTACCAGAATAAAGTTACTTCTCTGAAATTCGAGGGTCACGGGCTCGGATACGCGTCACACCAATCATGCTCGCTCTTTCAGCCGTAGGGGCGTTATAATGAGATGGTAAAATCCCACTGTTCGTTGGAAAAAAAATAGCCCAAGAGTTGGCGGTGGGTGGTGATGACTAGCTGCCTTCCCTCTAGTCTTACACTGCTAAATTAGGGACGGCTAGTGGAGATAGCTCTCGTATAGCTTTACGCAAAATTCAATAAATAAACAAATAATACTCAGGAAAGTATTAAACTTGGGCAGAAGATAAAAAGGAAAGTTAATTATTCAGCATGAACACGAGACATTACTAACGCCATATGATATGTATTTAATTTGAACGAAAATCTTAAACAATTAACATAATAGTTCATTTAAGCAACAAGGAAAAGCAACAGTTTAGCCAGAACTCATCTTGAATTTTAACATTCAAGTGTTTGAAGTGAACAGAAACAAACTATAGATAAGATTCAAGTAATTATCAAAAGGATGGAATATCAACATCCAATCATAAAATCAACATATAAAGACAAACAAGCAACAACTCGTCAGTAGCGGGTGTTTCTTAGTGTAAGGCTACAACGTGGACTTTGTCAGCTGCACGAAAACGAACCCCTGTTTTTTGTGTTGTATGTCAGTAAACTTTGTGCAAACTCACAGAGAGACTTTCTAGTCATGATCACTAAAAGCAGAACAAAACTGAAACCAACAGAAATAAAACTTGCAGACATTTTGTGTCAACAAATGTTCTCACTTTCCACCCATTTATACGTGCAGACACTTTTAACATATGTCATAAATCACTAGTCTTTTACCAAATAACATAACTTTTATACTACTATCATAGAAATATATACATAGCAAATGACCTATCATATTAGTATCAAGTTAATACGTTGTGTTTATTCTTTTTTGGGTGTTTCTCCAAGTGCGTTAAGTAATTCTCTATGATTCCTTCTAAGTTATCAATATTTCAAGCACAAGTTTTAAACTTATGAAACATAGTTTAACGTGAATGTTACACAACCGATTACAAGGAAAAATAACGATTTGATTGTGAAATATTAGTTTTTTGGTTTTATTATCATACAGATAAACAGACTTTTTTACGTTCGAAATCGCTACTTTCACCTTCTAATGTCACGTCGTGTTAACTGCTCAGAGTTGCCTTGTGACGGAGTAAAAGAGTTATGATTGGTTGTAAAATGTATATAAATTCTTGTCATCTCAAGACTCACGTCAGGATCATCGTGGTTATTCCAGTCCTGAAGAACTAAGAAAGATGTCAATGCTCCGTTTAGCTTTGGTGGCTTGTGCCTTGGTGGCCGTCAGTGGTGCTCCTCAGCACGGCAATCCCGGTCATCCTGTAAGTTTCGTCATTGAAATGTATTTTAAAATCGAGTAGCTTCTAGCTCACTACTGCTTCTACGTTCATAATTCTTCTTTATAAAATAATGTGCTTTACAATTATAGTAATAATACTGTTATTAAATCAATTAGAATATCATATTCTACATGTTTGAAAATATATATACGTGTTACCTTGAAGATTGAAAATGGTTTGATTGGGTAATGATATAAACTTCTAAATTTTCTGAAGTTATAAGCCTTTATAAAAGTTTCTAAAGTTATGAAATTGTAATAAAGGTTCTAAAAATTAAGAGCCTTAAAAACATTTCCAAAGCTGTACAGCTGCATTAAAGTTTCTAAAGTTATAAGACTATACTAAAGTTACTAAGTTATAAGACTGTACTAAAGTTTCTAAAGTTATAAAACTGTACTAAAGTCTCTAAAGTTATAAGAATATAATAAAGTTTCTAAAGTTATAAGAATGTAATAGAGTTTCTGGAGTTATATGACTGTACTAAAGTTTCTAAAGTTATATGATTGTACTAAAGTTACAAAAATTATATGATTGTACTAAAGTTATAAAACTGTACTAAAGTTACTAAAGTTATAAAACTGTACTAAAGTTACTAAAGTTATAAGACTGTACTAAAGTTTCTGAAGTTATAAGACTGTACTAAAGTTTCTAAAGTTATAAGACTGTACTAAAGTTTCTAAAGTTATAAGACTGTACTAAAGTTTCTAAAGTTATAAGACTGTACTAAAGTTTCTAAAGTTATAAAACTGTACTAAAGTTACTAAAGTTATAAGACTGTACTAAAGTTTCTAAAGTGATAAGACTGTACTAAAGTTTCTAAAGTTATAAGAATGTAATAAAGTTTCTAAAGCTGTAAAAGTGTAATAAAATTTATTTTTTTACCCATTCAAGCAATGTTTAAACATTATTTTTAAAAGGTAGACTTGTCATAATCACATTTGTATGTTACATTGTTTTAAAATTATTTAAGGGTTTTTAATAGTAAAATGTCAATTATATGTTACCAAGTTAATAGAAAAAATGTTTTCAAAAGTCTATGCAAAATGTGTTTATATTTAACGTACTTGTGCTTTATAAAGATATGCAAACATACAAATGTAATTCCTACCCTGCGGTTCGAATACTTTGTATCCACTTTTACGTAGTTAAGGATCAAAGCTAATTTCAACTGTACTTCCTTGGTGTTATAATTTTCTAGCAACCATAAGAGCAGATTTTCCAAGGTTTTTGCTTCTGATGAATTTCCAAGACAATCAACTTGGGTGATTAGAGCGCTTGACTCGCAATCTAATGGTCACGGATTTAAATCATCGTACCACTAAACATGACAGTGCTTTCAGCCGTAGAGGAGTTATAATGTAACGGTCAATCCACTATTCGTTGGTAAAGGAGTAGCCCAAAAGTTGGTAGTGATGACTAGCTAGCACAGATAGCCCTCGTGTAGCGTTGCGTGTAAATCAACTCAATCATTTTGACTTCTATACATTTACCATAAGCAAGTTTGAAAATAAGACATTTTAAAGTTTTATAAATTTACTTAAATTCGAACGTATTTATGTTTACCTATCGAACTACACCCTGCCCCTTGCTAGTACAACGGTATGTCTTTGGATTTACATGGCTAAAATTAGGGGTTCGATATTTCTCCGTGGCCTGAGCAAATAGCTCAATGGGGCTTTGCTATAAGAAAACACACACACTTGAACTACAACCGCTACAAAAACAAATTATAATTATAATTTTTTCTATCACGTTTCTTTAATAATTAGATTCATTTTACAAATACAAAAATGTCACATGATGTAAAACTTTGTGATAAAATAACATGTTCTAAAATTATTTGCATTTAACCTTTCAGGCTCAGAAATAAAATGTTTTTATTTTTCTTTCGTCTTGTTATTTTCATTCTGAACTAAAACAAACCTTGACAACATTTTCGAACATAAATTTAGCGTAAGTGAAAGTAACGTGTTTTTTGTTTTACCTCAAAACACAAAGTGTCTTTTAAATTATCAGTTTGTGTTATATATACATTTAGTTATAAATATGTATAGATATGAATTTCAGAAATATATTTAAAAATACGTATATATGCACAGAAATAAAGATGTTTTATTTTTGTATTGTTATTTTCAGCAAATCAACTGGGGTAAATGCCCGCAGCTAGAACCATCAACTAAAGAAAAAGTGAGTTTAAGATATTCAGTTGAAAATAGATGGTATCTACTAAGAAATTAATATCAGTTTATAAAAACTGATGACAATTTGACATTCGAGAAAATGTTTTAAACATTAATAACTTCTTTATCACAAATTTTATTGTTATTAACACACACACACATGTATTCATATTTATTAATTTTGTCAACAATGAAATCAGTTAAGAAAGAGATATAAGAATATTTTACAACAAAAAAAAGAAATTTCAGTGGTTGTATGTTCATAAACACACCATTATCTTATATTATAAATGTATTCATAATTATAAATTATCATTCACAAAAATGTATGTATTTTTAAACACTCAAACATCGGTTTTATAATTAAACTGTTATTAATACAATTACACAAATGAGACGTAAAATGTTTATTCTTCCTTAATTACAGATTATTCGTGCGTAATCTAATAACTGATTAAAATAATTTTATATTTATTCTGTTGATAAAATTACAAAAACGTTTCAGAATTATTATTTTAAAGCTATTGACAACGCGCTGTTTACGAAACGCTATGTTTTCACTTTGATTTGTATCTCCAGGAAACCAAGCAAAAGGTTATAAATGACTGTCTCAAGCAAAACCCTCCACCTAACCCTGAAAACACTCCTCAAGTAAGACTCTGTTTCCTCCACTTTTTTACAATCAAACAAATCAGTTGCAATTAAAATCGTAAGGCATAATTTTTGTCTAGAAAATATACATCAGTACACTTCTCAATTAAGATTCAGGTTTCTTGATTTGTTACACTCAAACAGTCGGTCACAACTGATGTGATAAGGCAAACTTTTCGTCTGTAAATTTAACAATGGAGAATCCATAACGATATTAAATAATGAAGAAAAAGTGAAAAGTTTTTATATAGAATAGCGATCATTCAGTTGAATATTGAATTAAACATTAAACAAAGTCAAGTTTAGAAATAGTTTTTATGTCAATATTATATCACACTACGTTTATAGTAAGGAGGGTCCAAAATGATTTAACCCTAAAATTTTAAACAATTTATCATTGAACAGAAGGAACTGACTTGGATAGGTTATTGGTAAATTAGCAAAATCTGATTTAGTTATCAAGTGTGCATGTGTTTGTAAAAAATAAGAAAACAGCTAAATATGCTTCCATTTGAAGAGTCACGTGATATGTAAGGGATTTATTAAATTATTAACTACAGATAACCGTAGCTTCATATTTCCTTATTCTCATATCTGTTCTTGGTCTATCAACAGGAGGTTCTGGATCAACATCGTTCTGACATCACAACTTGTGCTCTCAAAGCTGAAGGATGGGTAAGAACGTTCATCATCATTTCATCTCAAAATCTTCTAGATCATGCGTAAAACCTCTTCAGGGTACTACCTCTTTTAATTCATTAGTGTATCCCTACAGGAATAGATGACGTCTGTGATGCCATCTATTCAACATTGTTGTGTATATTTTAATCCAGTTTGATTATGTTTAATTTTTATGGTATTTATATTCTACTTTCTCAGCGTTTACCCTGATGAAGTGTGTAACATTAATATTCATTCTTTTCTAGTTTAACGAAAATGGGAAATACAAGTTTGACAGAGCAGTAGCCGAGATAGAGGAGAAGGGGCTGAATGCTGAGGTAATAGTTTTTTACGTATACTGGATATTCACATACATGTCTTAAGGCAATAGTAGGGCAAACTCTGCTTGTGCCCTGCGGTTTTCAAGGAATGAATTTCGCTGAAATTAGAAAGCGTTTCTTTTTCAACACACTGCTAGTTTTGTTTTGTTATTACTGCACATATGTGTTGCAAGCATTATCTCTCAAAATATTGTTATTACTGTGCCAATCACCACTAACTTTATTGTTATTTTTGAATTAATAGTAAAATATACATGAAAAAAACCATTAAATTTTGATATTTATTTATATCATTAAACGAAATTTAAAAACATTTAAAATCTTGCAGATCCTCGAAAACATCAAAGCGAAACATGGAGAGTGCAAGTCCAAATCAGTAAGTATTGTTTGTTAGTTTCAAGTGACTTCAGGTGATATTTACGATTTCATGCGCAAATTCACGGAATTAAAAGATATAATAGTTGAAATAACTGATTTATAAGTCTAAACAAAATGTTATCTTGCTTTTACTTTATGATTCATGTGATCACTTAACTTATTTGTTTATTTCTTCCACCTCTCAATACCAGCGTTTCACAATGTGCATTACATTAGTTCTTCACATCTTTTAATATTTCATAGCCTTCACACTAACCAGTGTTACGATAAGCAGAAACACTTAGAGTAAGTAGCTTAACAGGTTTTACAAAAAAACGTATGGATCATTTTATGTGCAGAACTACAACAACTAAATAAATATAACAACTATAAACATTCCAATATTATATAAAGCTCTCATTTATAATAATAATAATAAGCTAAAGGAAAAGTGATATGTTTTTATTCTTTATATTCCACAGGAGGAGAAGTTTCCAGAAGACTTTGTTGGCCAGGTAGGATTTCCTAGATTTGTTGCATAAATTAACCACATTTACGAGGTTCAACTAACTTAAAGTAGCTGTTAAAATAACTGCAGAAGCGAGCAGACAAACTCTAATATGTGGTGTTAATACTAATTACATTACGTTAAATACTTTATAATAAATAACGTTTCCTGTCTCTCGGCTTTAACAACAGTATTTACATTCTTTTAAAATGTCGAAAGAATCTTCGCAAGAGGTGGTTTTTTGTTGTTAAACTTTCTAAGCTATAAATATTCTCTTGTTCATTTCAGGTCCAACTTTATCAAGCCTGTATGGATTTGGAAATTTCCACGGTAAGTAGAATCTCTGCTAATAGAAACTACACTTTTCTTTAAAGTCAAAACAAATAAAACTTATAATTTATTATCCTGACGCCTCCAGTGGCATAGAGGTATGTCTGAAAACTTATAACGCGAGAAACCAGGTGTTGATACCTGTGATGAGCAGAGCACAGACAGCCCTTTGTGTAGGTTTCTTCTTAATTGCGAGGATCTTGGTAATACTCAGGGAGTGTAACGTGAATTGAGCCAACCGAAACGGTTGCCCCAGGAAACATCGAATCAAAAGCCAATAAGAATCACATTACCAGTGAAGTCATTTAGCTTCGGAAACTGTAGTTCAATGGCACAATTCTCTGTTCATTAAAAAACATCCATGTTAAACGTTTGGTATAATTTTGCTACCAACATTTACCCATGTTCTTTTCCTGAATAAAATAAACTCTTAACCACAAGAAAAAATTCGTAAACGTGAATGTTAAACCATGTTTTCAAAGATGATAAAAAAATCAGTGATAATAATTCAGGACGTCGGAAACTGAACATTGGAGTAGACCTTAACTAGAGTGAAGAATCTATGGGGACCTTAACTAGAGTGAAGAATCTAAGGTAGCATTGTACTGAACATGAAAGTAGACCTTAACTAGAATGAAGAATCTATGGGGACCTTAACTAGAGTGAAGAATCTAAGGGACCTTAACTAGAGTGAAGAATCTAAGGTAGCATTCTTTCCTTTATGAATTTTTGAATAGTCTCTTTACAATTTTCAGCTGACTTGTTTGCATTGTTGATGCTCGTGACTCAGTGTTTCAATAGCTGTGGTGAGCACACCATAAAAGATAAAGCTCATTGTGTAACTTTGTGCTTAACAATAAACATACAGTAGTATTGTTGGCAATGATTTAAGGGTTTAATGATAATTTGCAAACAGAATAAATTAATAAAACTTTCTGAAATGTTTATTAATTCCCTTAGAACACTTTGTGGTCAGGTTTCTTTACACAGTGAGGTTTATCTATTCATCTATCTATCGTTTATTTATCTATTTTGGAACTCGATTCGCTTACTTTCATAACTAATGTGCATGTTTATCCGGTTGCTTTTATAGTTCATTGGAGAATTTGAACAAAAATGGAATCTTTATTTTTCAGATCTGTGGTATTGTAATAGTTCCTCCCGAATCCGATTAGAGAGGTAAGCTAAACTTCACTGAAAAATATTATGAAGTTACTACCACTTAAACAGACCTTTTATCGCATGATTGTTTGAAATATAATTTGTTTGTTTTTTTGTTACAACGGAATTTTTGTTCGATATAACAATTTGTTAAATAATCAAACTTTTGTGAGTTTAGAAAGTGTGGAATGAAATGCAAAGTTGAACCAGATGATACGCTAGGAAAACTACGTTGCTGAGCAATTTGTGTATTTATTATTTGTTATTTAAAGACAAAAATATTCTAGTATCAAATAATTATCCTTAGTAGAAAGAAGGTTAGAACACGTGACTTTTGACTTCCAAATTAAATAAAATGTCTTCAACGGGTCATTAAAATACAAATTTAAGTAAGTTGAAATTTGGTTAAATTATTTCATTGTTCATCACCCGTATAATTATTTTTTGTAGGAAATTTTTGAGTGAAAAGAATAGTTCAATTATTTTGATATAATCTCTCCCTAGCTGCAGTATATCGTAGAAAATACATCTGAACTAAATACATTCGCAGAGTTTGAAACTCTAAGATTTACCTGGTGTTTAACATTTCTATATAGGTATGGCCATTTACAGTTAAGGAAAGAAAACATCTTTGACTGGTCCAGATGGATATGGTGGGGAAGCTGTTTCTAATTTTAAAGTTTTGACATATCAAACCGTTATGTCACTAACTATTAGTCAGATGTAACTTTCGTAAATCGTTTTATTAAATTTTCTGAATCTTCTTTATAAATTCCATCTCCTTTTTTCTTTGTGTTTAATAAAGCTATTCTAAATTATCTATTTGATTTGTTGTTGTTTTTTGATTTAACAAGACCGCACAATCACATATCTCAATGTGCAATGAAGGAAACACTTTAAATTTTAAGTTCTAAATAATCACTGAATTTTCAACTGTTAAAACTGTTTTCACCGATCTAAAAACAAATAATCAAGGAAAATATATTTTTCGTGCTCTTATATTTTGCTTGAAATCAAATTCTTATTCAGAAGTTGAGGAAGCTACAAGTGTCAAATTATTGCGAAATTTTTGTATTTAAATGTTCTTTCATATTCAAGGAAATTTTTATGTTACAGATTTTATAAGTACCATTTTCGTCAGATTAGCGAGAAATTATGAGGAATCGCGTAAAAAAATAATTAATAAATGTTTCCTTATGATTAAAATACATGCTTTCTATATATATATATACAATTCATATATATTATGTTTATAAAATGTACTTCAGTTAACTAAAGAATCATATCAAAACTAAGGATTTTACATGAAACTTGTAATTTGCTTCGTGAAGTAATTTCAATATTTTTTTCTTATATTCCTTCACTAAGCTGGCTGCACTCATAAAATACCTTTTATTTTAAACGAACGAGTTATCAAACCACCCCACCCATAGAATTATTATAGAGGAAAGGTAAACAAGACTTTGTCCAAGCAAATGTTCGAAAATAGTAAGGACCCAAACGCTACAAAAATACAAAGCCTCAAACTAGAAATATAAAAATTTGCAAAATTATTTTGTTTTACGGTAAAGTTTCTTAGTATTATTATAATAGAATGTATTTTTGTTTGAAACCACTGTTGTAGTGAATTTAAAGATCTGCCATTAGTAAGTGACCTAATTAATTATCAATGTTTTCATAAGGTAGGCTTTCTTGTAGTGAATAAAATGAAACCTGTCTTTTTTGAGTGACTTCATAAGTATTAATATTTTAAAATGGTTGGTTGTTTGGAGAAAATAAAATAAACCTGTTTCTCTTCATTGACCTAATTTTACACAACAGTTTAACAGACTAAGTTGTTTTGGTGTGAATTAACTGATATTTTAACGTGATAAATTATCTTGAAGTGTATAAATAAGACCAACTATCTTGTGTGACCATTTATAATATTAAAATTTTAATATCGTCGGTTGTCGTAGCTGGTAGTATGATACACTTAGAAATAACTTGATATCAAACAGAGAAACAAAAATCGTGTCAATTATGGTGAACCTTTTTATAATAATGTTATTATATGGCCTTCATGACAAATACTTTTATCGTTCGCTTCAAAACAACCTTGGAAAGCTGACAAGATTAATATCGTGTTTGATATTAATTACGGGTTGTAATGACAGGCCGGCCAGCCAAGTACTTGGGGCGTTTGACTCGCAACGTCCTCCGTTGCAGGTTCGAATTCTCGTCACGCCAAACATGCTCGCCCTTTCAGCCGTGCGGGCGTTATAATGTACGATCAATTCTACTATTCGTTGGTAAAAAGAGTATTCATCACACAATACCAAAACTCACAAGACGACTACATTACCCTGCTTATATAAATCTTAAAACAACATTTCTTACGGGTAATTACATCAATAAAGAATAATCTATAAACCACATAAAGCTCATGGTACAATAATGCAAGAAAGGATATAAGAGTGCATTACACCAAATAATCCCCTTAGATATTGTTATCTAATAATAAGTCAACCATATCTTCTTTTTTCTCGTCATTACCCCTCACCCTATCCACGAAATAATAAATACGGCACAGCCATACTGTACAGAACAAAAACTTCCTGTGTAGTTGATAGCCGTAGTTTAACAGTCTGACCTACAGCGAATGGGTTAATTCTGTTAATATTTTTTAATATTAATTTTATATAAGATTGTTTTTGTTTGAATATCGCGCAAGGCTACTCAAGAGCCATCTGCACTAGCCGTCCCTAATTTAGCAGTGTAAGACTAGAGGGAGGCAGCTTGTCATCACCACCTACCGCCAATTCTTAGGCTACTTTTTAAGAACAAATAGTAGGATTGACCGTCACATTATAGCGCCCCTCAGCTGAAAGGGCGAGCATGTTTGGTGCAACGGGGATCGAACCCGCGACCCTCGGATTACAAGTCGAACGCCTTAACCCACCTGGCCATGCCGGGCCGTTATATTGTTAGCCAATCATTTCTGTAAATATAGTTTTGAAATTTCACTATGGTCAATAAAAATATTTTTATTTTTCAGTTTTTTAACATGAATACTCATATTTGTATTAACTTATTTATCTGGGTTATTACCACGTTGGTTTTTTTAGTTGTTTTTTTTTAATTAATGCACAAGCTGTCGGTTCAATTATCTAAGCCTTCTAGAAGTGTTAGATGCTGTCGTTTATTAAGCGTTTCACATCTATAGAAGGCTTAGGTAATTTAGCCGAAAGCTTGTACATTAATTTAAAAAAAAACTTTAAAAATAATGATTTCCAAAAAAAAGTTACTTAAAACAAATAGTTTTCATGTTTTTTTAATTAGAGTTCATTTTGTAAAATAATACAAAGATCATTATGAAAAAGTATTATTTTTCGTTCACAAGTCCTGGGATACATTTTTCACTCTCTTATTTTCTAGTTTTAAGAGTAGAATAAATTATCTAATTACAGCGGAAAATATTCCATGTAAAATATACATGGAAAAAAACATTAAATTTTAATATTTATTTATATCATTAAACAAAATTTAAAAACATTTAAAATCTTGCAGATCCTCGAAAACATCAAAGCGAAACATGGAGAGTGCAAGTCCAAATCAGTAAGTATTGTTTGTTAGTTTCAAGTGATTTCAGGTGATATTTACGATTTCATGCGCAAATTCACGGAATTAAAAGATATAATAGATGAAATCACTGATTTCTAAGTCTAAACAAAATGTTATCTTGCTTTTACTTTATGATTGTTGTGATCACTTAACTTATTTGTTTTGTTACATACAGTTTATTTCTTCCACCTTTCAATACCAGCGTTTCACAATGTGCTTTTCCTTAGTTCTTCACATTTTTTAATATTTCATAGCCTTCACACTAACCAGTGTTACGATAAGCAGAAACACTTAGAGTAAGTAGCTTAACAGGTTTTACAAAAAAACTTATGGATCATTTTATGTGCAGAACTACAACAACTAAATAAATATAACAACTATAAACATTCCAATATTATATAAAGCTCTCATTTATAATAATAATAATAAGCTAAAGGAAAAGTGATATGTTTTTATTCTTTATATTCCACAGGAGGAGAAGTTTCCAGAAGACTTTGTTGGCCAGGTGGGATTTCCTAGATTTGTTGCATAAATTAACCACATTTACGAGGTTCAACAAACTTAAAGTAGCTGTTAAAATAACTGCAGAAGCGAGCAGACAAACTCTAATATGTGGTGTTAATACTAATTACATTACGTTAAATACTTTATAATAAATAACGTTTCCTGTCTCTCGGCTTTAACAACAGTATTTACATTCTTTTAAAATGTCGAAAGAATCTTCGCAAGAGGTGGTTTTTTGTTGTTAAACTTTCTAAGCTATAAATATTCTCTTGTTCATTTCAGGTCCAACTTTATCAAGCCTGTATGGATTTGGAAATTTCCACGGTAAGTAGAATCTCTGCTAATAGAAACTACACTTTTCTTTAAAGTCATAACAAATAAAACTTATAATTTATTATCCTGACGCCTCCAGTGGCATAGAGGTATGTCTGAGAACTTATAACGCGAGAAACCAGGTGTTGATACCTGTGATGGGCAGAGTACAGACAGCCCATTGTGTAGGTTTCTTCTTAATTGCGAGGATCTTGGTAATACTCAGGGAGTGTAACGTATATTGAGCCAACCGAAACGGTTGCCCCAGGAAACATCGAATCAAAAGCCAATAAGAATCACCTTACCAGTGAAATCATTTAGCTTGGGAAACTGTAGTTTAATCGCACAGCTCTCTGTTCATTAAAAAAACATCCATGTTAACCGTTTTGTATAATTCTGCTAACAACATTTACCCATGTTCTTTTCTTGACAAAAATAAACTCTTAACCACAAGAAAAAATTCGTAAAGGTGAATGTTAAACCATGTTTCTGAGGATGAGAAAAAAATCAGTGATAATAATTCAGGACGTCGGAAACTGAACATTAGAGTAGACCTTAACTAGAGTGAAATATCTAAGGAACCTTAACTAGAGTGAAGAATCTAAGGTAGCATTGTACTGAACATGAAAGTAGACCTTAACTAGAGTGAAGAATCTAAGGGACCTTAACTAGAGTGAAGAATCTAAGGTAGCATTCTTTCCTTTATGAATTTTTTAATAGTCTCTTTACAATTTTCAGCTGACTTGTTTGCATTGATGATGCTCGTGACTCAGTGTTTCAATAGCTGTGGTGAGCACACCATAAAAGATAAAGCTCATTGTGTAACTTTGTGTTTAACAATAAACAAACAGTAGTATTGTTGGCAATGATTTAAGGGTTTAATGATAATTTGCAAACAGAATAAATTAATAAAACTTTCTGAAATGTTTATTAATTCCCTTACAACACTTTTTGGTTCAGTTTCTTTACACAGTGAGGTTTATCTATTCATCTATCTATCGTTTATTTATCTATTTTGGAACTCGATTCGCTTACTTTCATAACTAATGTGCATGTTTATCCAGTTGCTTTTATAGTTCATTGGAGAATTTGAACAAAAATGGAATCTTTATTTTTCAGATCTGTGGTATTGTAATAGTTCCTCCCGAATCCGATTAGAGAGGTAAGCTAAACTTCACTGAAAAATGTTATGAAGCTATTACCAGTTAAACAGACCGTTTATCGCACGATTGAGTGAAATATAATTTGTTTTTTAAAAATTACAACGGAAATTTTGTTCGATATAACATTTTGTTAAATTATTGAAACTTTTGTGAGTTTAGAAAGTGAGGATTTGTTTGTTTGTTTGTGCTAGCCGTCCCTAATTTAGCAGTGTAAGACTAGAGGGAAGGCAGCTAGTCATCAGCACCCACCGCCAACTCTTGGGGTACCCTTTTACCAACGAATAGTGGGATTGACCGTAACATTATAACGCTCCCACGGCTGAAAGGGCGAGCATGTTTGGCGCGACTCGGGCGCGAACCCGCGACCCTCAGATTACGAAGCGCACGCCTTAACGCTCTAGGCCATGCCAGGCTGCCAGATGGAGATGGTGGGAAGCTGTTTCTGATACTAAAGTTTTGACATATCAAACCGTTAAGCCACTAACTGTTAGTCAGATGTAACTTTCGTAAATCGTTTTATTAAATTTTTTGAATCTTTTTCATAAATTCCATCTCCTTTTTCTTTGTGTTTAATAAAGCTATTCTAAATTATCTATTTGATTTGTTGTTGTTTTTTGATTTAACAAGACCGCACAACCACATGTCTCAATGTGCAATGAAGGAAACACTTTAAATTTTAAGTACTAAATAATCACTGAAAATTCAACTGTTAAAGCTGTTTTCACCGATCTAGAAACAAATAATCAAGGAAAATATATTTTCCGTGCTCTTATAGATTGCTTGTAAACAAATTCTTATTCAGAAGTTGAGGAAACTAGAAGTGTCAAAAATATTGCGAATTTTTTGTATTTAAATGTACTTTCATATTTAAGGAAATTTTTATGTTACAGATTTTACAAGTACTATTTTCATCAGATTAGCGAGAAATTATAAGGAATCGCGTAAGAAATAATTAATAAATGTTTCTTTATGCTTAAAATACATGCATTATATATATATATATACAATTCATATATATTATGTTTATAAAATGCACTTCAGTTAACTAAAGAATCATATCAAAACTAAGGATTTTATATGAAACTTGTAATTTGCTTTGTGAAGTAATTTTAATGAGAAATTTATCACGTAATTTATCTAACGAAAAGTAGAAAAGACGAAAGTATTCGTTGATCACATAGACGTCAAATTTATTTTTTGGTTCGCTGCCCCCTTTGCAGTAAGCTAGTACTGCCGAATCCACGACTCATCTGTACTGCTTTGGGAGCGCAATAAACAGAATGAATTAGACCATATATCACCGTCACATCATAACGCCTCTGCGGCTAAAGGGGCGTGCATATTTGGTGTGACGGGGATTCGAACCCGCGACCTTCAGGCTAGGAGTCGAGCATCTCACCACCTGAACGCTGCCGAACCATTTTAAAGTAAAGTATAGCTTATTATTATCATGGTAATGCCTATTGTCAAATATATACTTCACTTATGTGTTGAGAATTGAAAGTACAAAATCATTTATTCTAAATCAAATTACTCAAGTGAAGAAAAAACACGTTATTTTAGCCTCCGAACTTCTTGTTAGCCTCGGCTCAAATCTTCAGACAATAAAATGTTTTTTCTTATATTCCTTCACTAAGCTGGCTGCACTCATAAAATATCTTTTCTTTTAAACGAACGAGTTATCAAACCACCCCACCCATAGAATTATTATAGAGGAAAGGTAAACAAGACTTTGTCCTAGCAAATGTTCGAAAATAGTAAAGACCCAAACGCTACAAAAATACAAAGCCTAAAACTAGAAATATAAAAATTGGCAAAATTATTTTGTTTTACGGTAAAGTCTCTTAGTATTATTATAATAGAATGTATTTTTGTTTGAAACCACTGTTGGAATGAATTCAAAGATCTGCCATTAGTAAGTGACCTAATTAATTATCAATGTTTTCATAAGGTAGGCTTTCTTGTAGTGAATAAAATGAAACCTGTCTTTCTTGTGTAAATTCATAAGTATTAATATTTTAAAATGGTTGGTTGTCTGGAGAAAATAAAATAAACCTGTTTCTCTTCATTGACCTAATTTTACACAACAGTTTAACAAACTAAGTTGTTTTGGTGTGAATTAACTGATATTTTAACGTGATAAGTTATCTTGGAGTGTATAAATAAGACCAACTGTCTTGTGTGACCATTTGTAATATTAAAATTTTAATATCGTCGGTTGTCGTAGCTGGTAGTATGATACACTTAGAAATAACTTGATATCAAACAGAGAAACAAAAATCGTGACAATAATGGTGAACCTTTTTATAATAATGTTATTATATGGCCTTCATGACAAATACTTTTATCGTTCGCTTCAAAACAACCTTGGAAAGCTGACAAGATTAATATCGTGTTTGATATTAATTACGGGTTGTAATGACAGGCCGGCTAGCCAAGTACTTGGGGCGTTTGACTCGCAACGTCCTCTGTTGCAGGTTCGAATTCTCGTCACGCCAAACATGCTCGCCCTTTCAGCCGTGCGGGCGTTATAATGGACGATCAATTGTACTATTCGTTGGTAAAAGAGTATTCATCACACAATACCAAGACTCACAAGACGACTGCATTACCCTGCTTATATAAATCTTAAAACAACATTTCTTACGGGTAATTACATAAATAGTACAATAATGTATAAACCACATAAAGCTCATGGTACAATAATACATGAAAGGATATAAGAGTGCATTAAACCAAATAAGAAATTACACAACGTTTATGGATATAAACCTGAGAAAAACAATAACAATATACAATATTAAAATATCAACATTAAAAGTAGACAAACTTACAATAGTACAGGTCGGAGGAAGAGGTCAAAGGCGAACATGATCCTCCCAGGTTTCTAAGACCTAAATTCCGATGACTGATTGACTCTTATGCATACGAGTCCAACGCTTTCTTTTCCATATGATGAGGCTGTGACGTACGTGGAATTTCGTTTCTACATTTCTTGGATGGAATATGATAAGGGGTATTTCTGAGTGTCAAAGCACTCTTTATCCCCCTAGATATTGTTATCTCATAATGAAACTATCATATTTTGTATTTTCTCTTCATTACCCCTCACCCTATCCACAAAATTCCAAATACGGCACAGCCATACTGTACAGAAGAAAACGTCCTGTGTAGTTGATAGCCGCAGTTTAACAGTCTGAACTACAGCGAATGGGTTAATTCTATCAATATTTTTTAATATAAATTTCACATGAGATTGTTTTTATTTATTTTTGAATTTCGCGCAAAGCTACTCAAGGGCTATCAGCGCTAGCCTTCCCTAATTTAACAGTGTAAGACTAGAGAGAAGGCAGCTAGTCATCATCACCTACCGCCAACTCTTAGGCTACTCTTTTACCTACAAATAGTTAAAAAGGGCGAGCATGTTTGATGCGACGGGGATTCGAACCCATGACCCTCGAACGCTTTAACCCACCTGGCCATGATATTGCTCGCCGCTCATTTCTGTAAACATAGTTTTGAGATTTCACTATAGTCTTTAAAAACATTTTTATTTTTCAGGTTTTTAACACGAATACTCATATTTGGATTATTTATTTATCTGGGTTATCATCACGTTGGTTTTTTTTAATTAATGCACAAGCTGTCGGTTCAATTATCTAAGCCTTCTACAAGTGTTAGATCCTGTCGTTTATTAAGCGTTTCACACCTATAGAAGGCTTAGGTAATTTAGCCAAAAGCTTGTACATTAATTTAAAAACTTGAAAAATAATGATAGACCAAAATAAGTTACTTAATACAAATAGTTTCATGTTTTTTAATTAAAGTTCATTTTGTAAAATAATACAAAGATCATTGTGACAAAGTATTATTTTTCGTTCACAAGTCCTGTGATACATTTTTCAGTCTCTTATTTTGTAGTTTTAAGAGGAGAATAAATTATCTATTTACAACGGAAAATGTATTATTTTCATTTTGTTTCTCGTTTTAGTAATAAGAATGAGTTGGATACCCTTTAGTAATATTTTGTCTGTTTTGAATTTCGCGCAAAGCTATACTAGGGCTATCTGCGCTAGCCGTACCTAATTTTGCAGCGTAAAATTAGAGGAAAGGCAGCTAATCAACACCACACACAGCCAACGCAAACGAATAGTGGAATTGAGCGACCATAACAATGGCCCTATGGCTGAAAGGGCCACAGGTCCCTCCATTAATTTTCTAACCGATTGACGCTGTAATCTCCTAATCGTTTGTAGACCAACCAAAAGCCGACCTTAAAATACTTACTATCTCTTACAGCCCACTAGTTTCGGGAATACAGTTACCATCGAAAAGAAATTAAAAGTTACGACTTGGGTTTCCTTAATTATAAAGCTAGATAAATATTTATAAAGACACTTTTTTCATCTTTAAATAGTGTGTATAAATACGATTTGCATACAGCTATTTTCCACACCTATATGTATAAAGAGTTATGGATAACGTTACCCATCATTGATTTCATTAAGATGTTAAAAACTAATTGCAGATCTCAACCTTCGTGTTATATATCTTTTGTTTATTCTCAATAAATATGTTTCATATTACAATCTGTATCATTCTCAAAAGATCCTCTGACCAAAAGAAAGTTATTGTTCCGCAATTCAAGGGTCACGGGCTCGGATACCCGTCACACCAAATATGCTCGTCCTTTCAGCCGTAGGGGCGTTATAATGATAATCTCCTAATCGTTATAATGATACAGACAAATCCCACTCTTCGTTTGTAAAAGAGTAGCCCAAGAGTTGGCGGTGAGTGGTGATGACTAGCTGCCTTCTCTCTTGTCTTACAGTGCTAAATTAGGGACGGCTAGCGGAGATAGCCCTCGTACAGCTTTGCGCAAAATTCGATAAATAAACAAATAATACTCAGACAAGTATTAATCTTGGGCAGAAGATAAAAAGAAAAGTTAATTATTCAGCATGAACACGAGACATTACTGACGCCACATGATATGTATTTAATTTGAACTAAACACAAAATCTTAAACAATGAATATGATAATTTATTTAAGCCACAAGAAAAAGCAACAGTTTAGCCAGTACTCATCTTGAATTTTAACATTCAAGTGTTTGAAGTTAACAGAAACAAACTATGGATAAGGCTCAAGTAATTATCAAAAGGATGGAATATCAACATCCAATCATAAAATCAACATAAAAAGACAAACAAGCAACAACTGGTCAGTAGCGGGTGTTTCTTAGTGTAAAGCTACACAATGGACTTTGTCATCTGCACGGAAACGAACCCTTGTTTTTTGTGTTGTATGTCAGTAAACTTTGTGCAAACTCACCGAAGGACATTCTAGTCATGATCACTAAAAACAGAACAAAACTGAAACCAACAGAAATAAAACTTGCAGACATTTTGTGTCAACAAATGTTCTCATTTTCCACAAATTTTGTTCGTGGAAAAACATTTAATATATGTCATAAATCACTAGTCTTTTACCAAATAACATAACTTTTATGTTACTATCATAGAAATATATATATAACAAATAACCTATCATATTAGTATTAAGTTAATACGTGGTGTTTTTTTTTTTTTTGGTGTTTTTCCAAGTGCGTTATGTAATTCTCTATGATTCCTTCTAAGTTATCAATATTTCAAGCCTAATTTTTAAACTTATGAAACATAGTTTAGTGTGAATGTTACACAACCGATTACAAAAATAATGACGATTTGATTTTGAAATATTAGAGTTTTGGCTTTATTATCATACAGATAAACAGACTTTTTTACCTTCGAAATCGCTACTTTCACCTTCTATTGTTACGTCGCGTTAACTGCTTAGAGCTGACTTGTGACGGAGTAAGGAGAGTTGTGATTGGTTGTAGAATGTATATAAATTCTTGTCATCTCAAGACTCACGTCAGGATCATCGTGGTTATTCCAGTCCTGAAGAATTAAGAAAGATGTCAATGCTCCGTTTAGCTTTGGTGGCTTGTGCCTTGGTGGCCGTCAGTGGTGCTCCTCAGAACGGCAATTCTGCTCCTCCTGTAAGTTTCGTCATTGAAATGTATTTTAAAATCGAGTAGCTTCTAGCTCACTACTGCTTCTACGTTCATAATTCTTCTTTATAAAATAATGTGCTTTGCAATTATAGTAATAATACTGTTATTAAATCAATTAGGATATCATAATGTACATGTTTGAAAATATATATACGTGTTACTTGAACTTTGAAAATGGTTTGATTGGGTAATGATATAAACTTCTAAATTTTCTGAGGTTATAAGCCTTTATAAAAGTTTCTAAAATTATGAAATTGTAATAAAGGTTCTAAAAATTAAAAGAGACTGTACTAAAGTTTTAAAAAGACTGTACTAAAGTTTCTAAAGTTATTACTAAAGTTTCTAAAGTTAAAGCTGTACAGCTTAATTAAAGTTTCTAAAGTTATAAGACTATACTAAAGTTTCTAAAGTTATAAGACTGTACTAAAGTTTCTAAAGTTATAAGACTGTACTAAAGTTTCTAAAGTTATAAGATTATACTGAAGTAACTAAAGTAATCTTCAAACATTATTTTTAAAAGGTAGACTTGTCATCATCAGATTTCTATGTGACATTGTTTTAAAATTATTTAAGTGTTTTAATAAAAATGTCAATTACATGTTACCAAATTAATTTTAAAAAAGTTTTCAAAAGTCTATGCTAAATGTGTTTATATTTAACGTACTTGTGCTTTATAAAGATATGCAAACATACAAGTGTAATTCCTACCCTGCGGTTCGAATACTTTGTATCCACTTTTACGTAGTTAACGATCAAAACTAATTTCAACTGGCTCGTTATTTCTGTACGTAGTAGTCACATAGACTTCTGAAAATGTTACTTTTTATAATGACTAAACTATATGAGATACCGCGCATTAAAGGTACGTTTGTCAAAATAGTGCACTCCTAAATACTGACCTCCGATCAGAGCAATCCTTACACTTAGAGCTAATTCAGCAAAGTGTTTCATGAATTATAAGAGTTAATGAATCAGCCAATGGTCTGCCTAGAAACTGCATTCTTTCACTTGTGTGACAGTGAAACCGTAAACCCTGACTTTTGTACGAAGTTAGTCAGGGGCTATAGGCATTAACTGTTCCTAAATATGAAGCAATAAACAACAGATACCGCACTTAGTGGACAACACACACCACTAACTCTTGGGCTGCTCTTAATAAAAGAATAGTTGGACTAATTACCATATTATCACATCTATGTAGTTTAAAAAGGGAGTATGTTAAACAAAGGATTTCAATTTACTGACCCGCAAATTACGAGAAGAGCTCCTAACCAGCGAGTCTTTCTGAAGAAACCAAGCTACGACGTTTTAGACCTACTGCGATAGGTGTCAATGAAAAGTTATGTTACAAATGCCAAATACTTTTGATAAGAATTGCAACTGGTTCTGGAGTTAAGGAAACAAGTTGAACTGGTTTGATAGCTGCTTCCGCTTTCAGAAATTTCTTTCAAAGATCAAAGTTAGTTTGTTTTATGGAAGTATGTGGGAACTGACCTACTTTGAATAGCCCTAGTTGTTTGAAATGTTCCTTTTTTTATGCCACCTATATCTGAACCCACTGGTTATACTTTTTCTTTTATACCTATAGAGATTCAACAGGAATCATAATACTAGAATGATTAAAAATCTTTTTCGAAAATATATATTTTATTTATATCAAGATAAAGATATCTCCTGAGCTGAAATTAACCTTAACAACATGTTCGAAGGACATAAATTTTAGTCTAAGTGATTAAAACATGTTATCCCTAAAATGGTTTGATATAACTTAAACTCTTGATATTTTATCTAACACGAAACATTTCCGAGACAATCAACTTGGGTGATTAGCGCCGTGGAGGAGTTATAATGTAACGGTCAATTCACTATTTGTTGCTAAAGGAGTAGCTCAAAAGTTGGTAGTGATGACTAGGTAGCACAGATAGCCCTCGTGTAGCGTTGCATGTGAATCAACCCATTCATTTTGGCTTCCATATATTTACCATAAGCAAGTTTGAAAATAAGACATTTTAGAGTTTTATAAAGTTACTTAAATTCAAACGCATTTATATTTATCTATCGAACTACAACCTGCCCTCCGCTAATACAGCAGTATGTCTTTGGATTTACAACGCTAAAATTAGGAGTTCGATATTCCTCGGTGGGCTGAGCACATAGCCCGATGGGGCTTTGCTATAAGAAAACACACACACTCGAACTACAATCGCTACAAAAACAAATTATAATTATAATTTTTCTCACACGCTTGTTTAATAATTAGATTAATTTTACAAATACAAAAATGTCACTTGATTTAAAACTTTGTGATGAAATAACATTTTCTAAAATTATTTGCATTTAACCTTTCAGGCTCAGAAATAAAATGTTTTTATTTTTCTTTCATCTTATTCTTGTTATTTTCATTCTGAACTAAAACTAACCTTGACAACATTTTCGAACATAAATTTAGCGTTAGTGAAACTAACGTGTTTGTGTTTGACTTATCGCAGTCGTTTTTTGTTTTACCTCAATACACAAAGTGTCTTAAATTATCAGTTTGTGTTATATATATATTTAGTTATAAATATGTATAGATATGAATTTAAGAAATATATTTAAAAATACGTATATATGCACAGAAATAAAGATGTTTTATTTTTGTATTGTTATTTTCAGCAAATAAACTGGGGTAAATGCCCGCAGCTAGAACCATCTACTAAAGAAAAAGTGAGTTTAAGATATTCAGTTGAAAACAGATGGTATCTACTAAGAAAGTAATATCAGTTTATAAAAACTGATAACAATTTGACATTCGAGAAAATGTTTTAAACATTAATAACTTCTTTATCACAAATTTTATTGTTATTAACACACACACACATGTATTCATATTTATTAATTTTGTCAACAATGAAATCAGTTAATAAAGAGATATAAGAATATTTTACAAAAAAAAAAGAAATTTCAGTGGTTGTATGTTCATAAACACACCATTATCTTATATTATAAATGTATTCCTAATTATAAATTATCATTCACAAAAATGTATGTATTTTTAAACACTCAAACATCGGTTTTATAATTAAACTATTATTAATACAATTAAACAAATGAGACGTAAAATGTTTATTCTTCCTTAATTACAGATTATTCGTGCATAGTCTAATAACTGAGTAAAATAATTTTATATTTATTTTGTTCATAGAATTACAAAAACGTTTCAGAATTAATATTTTGAAGCTATTGACAACGCGCTGTTTACGAAACGCTATGTTTTCACTTTGATTTGTATCTCCAGGAAACCAAGCAAAAGGTGATAAATGACTGTCTCAAGGAAAACCCTCCACCTAACCCTGAAAACACTCCTCAAGTAAGACTCTGTTTCCTCCATTGTTTTACAATCAAACAAAATCAGTTGCAATTAAAATCGTAAGGCATAATTTTTGTCTAGAAAATATTTATCAGTACACTTCTCAATTAAGATTCAGGTTTCTTGATTTGTTACACTCAAACAGTCGGTCACAACTGATGTGATAAGGCAAAATTTTCGTCTGTAAATTTAACAATGGAGAATCCATAACGATATTAAATAATGAAGAAAAAGTGAAAAGTTTTTATATAGAATAGCGATCTTTCAGTTGAATATTCAATTAAACATTAAAGAAAGTCAAGTTTAGAAATAGTTTTTATATCAATATTATATCACACTACGTTTATAGTAAGGAGGGTCCAAAATGATTTAACCCTAAAATTTTAAACAATTTATCATTGAACAGAAGGAACTGACTTGGATAGGTTATTGGTAAATTAGCAAAATCTGATTTAGTTATCAAGTGTGCATGTGTTTGTAAAAATAATAAAACAGCTAAATATGCTTCCCTTTCCAGAGTCACGTGATATGAAAGGGATTTATTAAATTATTAACTACAGATAACCGTAGTTTCATATTTCCTTATTCTCATATCTGTTCTTGGTCTATCAACAGGAGGTTCTGGATCAACATCGTTCTGACATCACAACTTGTGCTCTCAAAGCTGAAGGATGGGTAAGAACGTTCATCATCATTTCATCTCTAAATCTTCTAGATCATGCGTAAAACCTCTTCAGGGTACTACCTCATTTAATTCATTAGTGTATCCCTACAGGAATAGATGACGTCTGTGATGCCATCTGTTCAACATTGTTGTGTATATTTTAACCCAGTTTGATTGTGTTTAATTTTTATGGTATTTATATTCTACTTTCTCAGCGTTTACCCTGATGAAGTGTGTAACATTAATATTCATTCTTTTCTAGTTTAACGAAAATGGGAAATACAAGTTTGACAAAGCAGTAGCCGAGATAGAGGAGAAGGGACTGAATGCTGAGGTAATAGTTTTTTCACGTATACTGGATATTCACATACATGTCTTAAGGCAATAGTAGGGAAAACACTGCTTGTGCCCTGCGGTTTTCAAGGAATGAATTTCGCTGAAATTAGAAAGCGTTCCTTTTTCAACACACTGCTAGTTTTGTTTTGTCATCACTGCACATATATGTTGCAAGCATTATCTCTCAAAATATTGTTATTACTGTGCCAATCACCACTAACTTTATTGTTATTTTTGAATTAATAGTAAAATATACACAAAAAAACCACTAAACTTTGATATTTATTTATATCATTAAATAAAACATTTAAAATCTTGCAGATCCTCGAAAACATCAAAGCGAAACATGGAGAGTGCAAGTCCAAATCAGTAAGTATTGTTTGTTAGTTTCAAGTGATTTCAGGTGATATTTACGATTTGATGCGCTTATTCACGGAATTAAAAGATATAATAGTTGAAATCACTGATTTCTAAGTCCAAACAAAATGTTATCTTGCTTTTACTTCATGATTGTTGTGATCACTTAACTTATTTGTTTTGTTACATACAGTTTATTTTTTTCACCTTTCAATACCAGCGTTTCACAATGTGCATTACCTTAGTTCTTCACATCTTTTAATATTTCATAACCAGTGTTACGATTAGCAGAAACACTTAGAGTATGTAGCTGAACAGGTTTTACAAAAAAACGTATGGATCATTTTATGTGCAGAACTACAACAACTAAATAAATATAACAACTATAAACATTCCAATATTATATAAAGCTCTCATTTATAATAATAATAATAAGCTAAAGGAAAAGTGATATGTTTTTATTCTTTATATTCCACAGGAGGAAAAGTTCCCAGAAGACTTTGTTGGCCAGGTGGGATTTCCTAGATTTGTTGCATAAATTAACCACATTTACGAGGTTCAACTAACTTAAAGTAGTTGTTAAAATAACTGCAGAAGCGAGCAGACAAACTCTAATATGTGGTGTTAATACTAATTACATTACGTTAAATACTTTATAATAAATAACGTTTCCTGTCTCTCGGCTTTAACAACAGTATTTACATTCTTTTAAAATGTCGAAAGAATTTTCGCAAGAGGTGGTTCTTTGTTGTTAAACTTTCTAAACTATAAATATTCTCTTGTTCATTTCAGGTCCAACTTTATCAAGCCTGTATGGATTTGGAAATTTCCAAGGTAAGTAGAATCTCTGCTAATAGAAACTACACTTTTCTTTAAAATCAAAACAAATAAAACTTATAATTTATTATCCTGACGCCTCCAGTGGCATAGAGGTATGTCTGAAAACTTATAACGCGAGAAACCAGGTGTTGATACCTGTGATGAGCAGAGCACAGACAGCCCATTGTGTAGGTTTCTTCTTAATTGCGAGGATCTTGGTAATACTCAGGGAGTGTAACTTGTATTGAGCCAACCGAAACGGTTGCTTGAGGAAACATCGAATCAAAAACCAATAAAAATCACCTTACCAGTGAAGTCATTTAGCTTAGAAAACTGTAGTTTAATGACACAGCTCTCTGTTCATTAAACATCCTTGTTAACCGTTTTGTATAATTCTGCTAACAACATTTACCCATGTTCTTTTCTTGACAAAAATACACTCTTAACCACAAGAAAAAATTCGTAAAAGTGAATGTGAAACCATGTTTCTGAGGATGAAAAAAAAAACAGTGATAATAATTCAGGACGTCGGAAACTGAACATTAGAGTAGACCTTAACTAGAGTGAAGAATCTAAGGTAGCATTGTACTGAACATGAAAGTAGACCTTAACTGGAGTGAAGAATATAAGGGACCTTAACTAGAGTGAAGAATCTAAGGTAGCATTCTTTCCTTTATGAATTTTTGAATAGTCTCTTTAAAATTTTCAGCTGACTTGTTTGCATTGATGATGCTCGTGACTCAGTGTTTCAATAGCTGTGGTGAGCACACAATAAAAGATAAAGCTCATTGTGTAACTTTGTGCTTAACAATAAACAAACAGTAGTATTGTTGGCAATGATTTAAGGGTTTAATGATAATTTGCAAACAGAATACATTAATAAAACTTTCTGAAATGTTTATTAGTTCCCTTACAACACTTTGTGGTTCAGTTTCTTTACACTGTGAGGTTTATCTATTCATCTATCTATCGTTTATTTATCTATTTTGGAACTCGATTCGCTTACTTTCATAACTAATGTGCATGTTTATCTGGTTGCTTTTATAGTTCATTGGAGAATTTGAACAAAAATGGAATCTTTATTTTTCAGATCTGTGGTATTGTAATAGTTCCTCCCGAATCCGATTAGAGAGGTAAGCTAAACTTCACTGAAAAATGTTATGAAGCTATTACCAGTTAAACAGACCGTTTATCGCACGATTGACTGAAATATAATTTTTTTTAATCACAACGGAATTTTTGTTCGATATGACAATTTGTTAAATAATTGAAACTTTTGTGAGTTTAAAAAGTGTGGAATGAAATGCAAAGTTGAACCAGATGATACGCTAGGAAAACTACGTTGCTGAGCAATTTGTGTATTTATTATTTGTTATTTAAAGACAAAAATATTCTAGTATCAAATAATTATCCTTAGTAGAAAGAAGGTTAGAACACGTGACTTATGACTTCCAAATTGAATAAATGTCTTCAAAGGGTCATTAAAATACAAATTTAAGTAAGTTGAAATTTGGTTAAATTATTTCATTGTTCATCACCCGTATAATTATTTTTTGTGGGAATTTTTTCATTGAAAAGAATAGTTCAATTATTTTGATATAATCTCTCCCTAGCTGCAGTATATCGTAGAAAATACATCTGAACTAAATACATTCGCAGAGTTTGAAACTCTAAGATTTACCTGGTGGTTCACTTTTCTATAGGTATGACCATTTACAGTTAAGGAAAGAAAACATCTTTAACTGGTCCAGATGGAGATGGTTGGAAGCTGTTTCTAATTTTAAAGTTTTGACATATCAAACCGTTATGTCACTAACTATTAGTCAGATGTAACTTTCGTAAATCGTTTTATTAAATTTTCTGAATCTTCTTTATAAATTCCATCTCCTTTTTCTTTGTGTTTAATAAAGCTATTCTAAATTATCTATTTGATTTGTTGTTGTTTTTTGATTTAACAAGACCGCACAACCACATATCTCCACGTGTAATAAAGGAAACACTTTAAATTTTAAGTACTAAATAATTACTGAATTTTCAACTGTTAAAACTGTCCTCACCGATCTAGAAACAAATAATCAAGGAAAATATATTTTCCGTGCTCTTATAGATTGCTTAAAATCAAATTATTATTGAGAAGTTGAGGAAATTAAAAGTGTCAAAAATATTGCGAAATTTTGAATTTAAATATACTTTCATATTTAAGGAAATTTTTATTTTAGAGATTTTATAAGTACCATTTTCATCAGATCAGCGAGAAATTATAAGGAATCGCGTAAAAAAATAATTAATAAATGTTTTTTATGCTTAAAATACATGCATTGTATATATATATATACAATTTATATGTATTATGTTTATAAAATGTGCTTTAGTTAACTAAAGAATCATATCAAAACTAAGGATTTTATATGAAACTTGTAATTTGCTTCGTGAAGTAATTTGTATATTTTTTTTTATATTCCTTCACTAAGCTGGCTGCACTCATAAAATATCTTTTTTTTAAATGAACGAGTTATCAAGCCCCCCCCCCACTCATAGAATTATTATAGAGAAAAAGCAAACAATACTCTGTGTTAGCAAATGTTCGAAAATAGTAAGGACCCAAACGCTACAAATAATAATAATACAATAAGTTATAAACCACATAAAGCTCATGGCACAATAATACAAGAAAGGATATAAGAGTGCATTAAACCAAATAAGAAATACGCAACGTTCATGGATATAAACCTGAGAAAAACAACAATATACAACATTAAAAGTTGAAACATCAACGTTAAAAGGAGACAAACTTACAATAGTACAGGTCGGAGGAAAAGGTCAAAGACGAACCTGCTTCTCCCAGGTTTCCAAGTCCTACTTTCCGATGACTGATTGACTCTTACGCATACGAGTCCAACGTTTTTTTTTCCATATGCTGAGGCTGTGCCGTACGTGGAATTTCGTTTCTACATTTCTTGGATGGAATATGATAAGAAGTATTTCTGAGTGTCAAAGCACTCTTTATCCCCCTAGATATTGTAATCTCATAATGAAACTATCATATTTTGTATTTTCTTGTCATTACCCCTCACACTATCCACGAAATTCCAAATACAGCACAGCCATACTGTACAGAAGAAAAACTTCCTGTGTAGTTGATAGCCGTAGTTTAACAGTCTGAACTACAGCGAATGGGTTAATTCTATCAATATTTTTAATAGTAATTTCACATGAAATTGTTTTTGAATTTCGCACAAAGCTACTCAAAGTCTATCAGCGAAAGCCTTCCCTATTTTAGTAGTGTAAGACTAGTCATCATCACCGACCGCCAACACTTGAGCTACTCTTTTACCTACGAATAGTTAAAAAGGGTGAGCATGTTTAATACGACGGGGATTCGAACCTCGACCATCGTATTATAAGTCGAACGCTTTAACCCACCTGGCACTGATATTGCTAGCCACTCATTTCTGTAAATATAATTTTGAGATTTCACTATGGTCTTTAAAAATATTTTTATTTTTAAGGTTTTTAACATGAATACTCATATTTGGATTAATTTATATATCTGGGTTATCATCATGTTGGTTTTTTTTTTTTTTTTAATTAATGCACAAGCTGTCGGTTCAATTATCTAAGCCTCTTAGAAGTGCTAGATCCTGTCGTTTATTAAGCGTTTCACACCTATAGAAGGCTTAGGTAATTTAGCCGATACATTTTTCACTCTCTTATTTTGTAGTTTTAAGAGTAGAATAAATTATCTATTTACAGCGGAAAATGTAATATTTTCATTTTGTTTCTACTTTTAGTAATAAGAATGAGTTGGTTACCCTTTAGTAATATTTTGTCTGTTTTGAATTTCGCGCAAAGCTAAACTAGGGCTATCTGCGCTAGCCGTTCCTAATTTAGCAGCGTAAAACTAGAGGTTTTACCTCTAGTTTAATCATCACCACACACAGCCAATTCAAATGAATAGTGGAATTGAGCGTACATAACAACGGTCCTATGGCTGGAAGGGCGAGCATGTTTTGTGTGAAGGGGATTCGAACCCGCGACCGCAGTGTACGAGTCGAGTGCCTTAACCACCTGGCCATGCCAAGCCTCTTATTAATATCCCATATTTTCTAAATCTAGCACACACCCAATAACACAGTGGTATGTTTGCGGGCTTACAATGCTCGAAACCTGGTTTTGATACCCTTGGTGGGCAGAGCATAGATAACCTTTATTTCTAGACCCTTCTTATGTAATTTAACAGAACTCACGATACCCAATATCGCTTCTCAAACTACATCATATTCAGACTTGAACAACGAATAGAAGAGAAATTATACACAAAGTTACGAAAAGATAAAATTTGAATTAAACGTAAAGTGAATCGTTTATACTTATATAATGTAGTAGTAACATCTAATTTAGAAAAACTTCACCCTAATTGCCATTGGAAATGTTCTTTGATTTTATGCAAGTGGTTGATTTAACAAATACGTAATTGAGATGAGGTACAGAAAAACGTATCTGGATTCGCAATTATTTACGTTGTACGATTCGCGATAGTAAATATGCTCTGCTACGTAATCCAGAACACGAATAAGTTTGTTTGACTGCCGTTAAAAATAAAGCCATCGAATAGTCTACATGTGTTTTGACAAAGGTGAGTATCGAACCCCCCACCTACAGATATTTCATCAGAAAGCAGGCAGATAACTCACATAAGAATACTCTATTGAAATTATTGAGTCAAATTTAAAAGATAAAACAGATTTCTAGTCTAGTAGCCGTTCTTAATTAACAGTGAAAGACTGAGGGGAATGCAGCTATTTACAACCACCCATCGTGAACTCGGACTATTTACCAACGTTATAACGTCCACACGGTTAAAAGGGAGAGCATGTCTGGTAATGAAGATTCGAAATCCAGATCCTCAGATTGCTAATTGTGAACACTTACCACAAGGCCAGGCCGTTGCGGTAAGAAATTATTTACTGCAAATTTCTTTAAGATTCTGTTGACCATTCATAACAAGACAGTTGACCGTTCTCTGACTGTAATTTGGGGACCCGAATACATTATAGGAACAGCGATCAAATCACAATATTTTGATCAGTGCATTCCAAGAACTGATTGTGGGCACTATTGATTAGATGTCTTCCTTCTGGCCTATAAGTTAAAAATGGAAACAATTTACCACGCTAAATTCAGGGTTCGATTCTCCTCAGTAGACACAGTAGATGTGGCTTTGCTGAAAGACAATCGCACACAGTGTTCCATACTATAACAACTTCTCTTAATTACAGAGGGTTCCATAATCTCCAAAGTGGTTAAATGAGGCGACAGGTCCCTCTGTTAATTTTCTAACGGATTGACGCTGATCTCCTAATCGTTTGTAGACCAACCAAAAGCCGACCTTAAAATATCTACTATCTCTTACAGCTCACTAGTTTCGGGAATACAGTTACCATCGAAAAGAAATTAAAAGTTACCACTTGAGTTTCCTTAATTATAAATCTAGATAGATATTTATAAAGACACTTTTTTCAACTTTAAGTAGTGTGTATAAATACGATTTGCATACAGCTATTTTCCACACCTATATGTATAAAGGGTTATGGATAACGTTACCCATCACTGACTTCATTGAGATGTTAAAAACTAATTGCAGATCTCAACCTTCGTGTCATATATTTCTTATTTATTCTTAATAAATATGTTTCATATCATAATCTGTATCATTCTCAAAAGATTCTCTGACCAAAAGAAAGTTACTGTTCCGCGGTTCGAGGGTCACGACTCGGATACCCGTCACACCAAATATGCTCGTCCTTTCAGCCGTAGGGGCGTTATAATGAGACGGTCAAATCCCACTCTTCGTTGGTAAAAGAGTATCCCAAGAGTTGTCGGTGGGTGGTGATGACTAGCTGCCTTTCCTCTAGTCTTACACTGCTAAATTAGGGATGGCGAGCGCAGATAGCCCTCGTGTAGCTTTGCGCGAAATTCAAAACAAACAAACACAAGTTACTTTTCACAACAAGAATCATCCACCTAGCATGTAGTTCTAACTAAAAAAAATTACTTGAAATGAATTCTTTAACATATAAAAAATTCCAGGTAAATACATTAAATATGAAAGAACGATTAAATAATTTCTTGTTTCTTGGTTTACTACAACCTAGATAGATTAGCTATCGCAGGAAATTTAAATTGTTACCGTATAAATACTATTATTTTTAACAAATTGAGAACATATCACTGAGCTGCTATCTCGTGAAACAAATAGTAATTATTTTATTTTAGTTCTGATTGAACACTGTGATGTTGATTGAATTTTTTAACATTAAGTAATTACACACTTGCAGTACTCTTTAACACAATAACACCAAACTAACAGCGAGTGTTATAATGAACTACCCTTCTTCTGTCCTCTGGCTCGAGTCTTTTCTCAAGCCATGTTCTTCTCTTGTTAGAACTCGTTTCCTCTATCAAAAAACAAACAAAAAACATCGATAACCTAATAGGTATGCTGTCTAAGTAATGATTATAAAGATGTTTATTGTATTATGTATGTTACTGTACGATATTATTGTATTATGTATATTACTAAATGATATTATTGTATTATGTATATTACTGCACGATATTATTGTATTGTATGTATTACTGTACGATATTATTGTATTGTGTGTATCACTGTACGATATTATTGTTTTATGTATATTACTGTACGATATTACTGTATTATGTGTATTACTGTACGATATTGTTTTATTATGTATATTACTGTACGATATTGTTTTATTATGTATATTACTGTACGATATTGTTCAACATAAAAACTCACAGTACTGTTAGAACTTTTAGCTAATTAATTGTATCATTACTCTATTGAAGTATTTTTCTAATAACATATTTGTTAGATGTTGAGTATTGTATACAACAGTTTGAATTAAATAAACGACACCTGTTTCTATCAAACAAACAAAAACACCATGTCCATGTATTTATGTGCTTCATATGTATCGAGTTGTGATCAGAAAAAGATAGAAGTCACTGTATTAACGTTTTACTCTTAAGGTACAGCCAGGAATTATATCTAGCCAATAATTACATATTAATTAATCACTCAATGATCGCTTTCGAGATGACTCAGGTTGCTCTTAATGAGTTACTGTGGCTGCCTATTGAAGGATATCTTACTAACGTTCCTCCCCCCAGTGGATTAATTATAAATTTACGGATTTCCTACATGAAAATCCAGGGTTCGATGTCCTGATGTATACAGAGCGCGGGTAGCTTTCGTGTGACATTACGCAGAAAATAACAAAACATCAAAGCAACTTTAAAGAATATTAAGACGAAAACGCATTTCCGTAGTATATTAACAATTTCAATAAATAGCGTTAAAACGTAAGCTATTGCCTAATTCATGTCAGTATGTACACCATGATACAGTTTTATCATTACCTGGTTAGAGTTATTACTTTGAGACTACACAGATAAAGATATTGCATGAATTACTGAAATGAAACTTTATTTGGTTTCTTAAGTGACTAAAGATATTTATTTGATATACTTTGTAAGGCTATTTTATAAGTAGGTGTTTAGCAATGTATTATTATTTTTCTGAATATTGACAATGATAAATAAGGGTATGTTTAAAAATGAAATATCTCAATTTATTCTATGTTATAATGAGGCGTTGTTTGCAAGATTTATACAACAAGAACTTCCGCTAGAGGGCTGTTCGACTTGATTTATCATCAGCGAAAATTTTGTAAGAATAGTGGAGGCCATGCTAAATCGTGATGATATCTTTCGTTTCGTATGTACACGTCGCCAATTAGCAGGATTTCCAATATGGCGTATGCTTCACACATTATAATACAACTTTAAAAAATAAGTTTACAGATCTTCAGTGACGTTTGCAAATAAGTGTTCTATAATGTTTCCTTTCTTCCATATAATGTATATTAAGATTATAAATTGTATTTCTTCCATACAGAATTCCCCAGAAGTTTAAACAAATTGCTGATTATTTGTACCTACCAGTAAATACAAACTGTTACTGGCACGTGAATACATCTGTTTGTAAGCAACACGTTTTTTCGTTTGTTGTTTATACAATGTTTCTTTACATAGTATGACTTTACCTTAACATAACATAATGTTTAGGGACAAGAAGGGACATGTTGGTCCATCTTTGCTGTCCCATCCTTTAAGCAAAACTAAAATTATTAAGTAAATAAATTAAGAAAAATTAAAATCAAACTCTTATTATTGATATATCCATCAATATTTCATTTAAAATCACTCAAATTTACTGCTTCCACAACATCCAAAGAAAACCCATTCCGAAAGCCAACAAACTGTTTTGAAAAAAAACAAACACAAATTTTCTTAGCTGAATACGTCTTCTACCTTTCCTAAATCTACATTTGTGTGCCCTAGTTCTATAATTCTCGCTGTTAAGTGTTGATACATCAACATAATCAACTTATTTTACAATCTTAACCAGTTTATACTTTTATTCTCTTCAAAGATGACCTTTACTTAAAAATCATACCCTGATTATATTTCTGCAAAACTTGAAGCCAGAAGAATGTATGTTAGAAATATACGTATATTTCAACCAATCCAAGATATTTCAGTCTAAGATTACAAAATAGAATTATTTATTTTTACCCCTCACACTTATTCTGATGGTTATAAACGTAAAAAAAACAAAACAACGTAGAACTAGAAATAATAATCTAAAAGAAGGTTTATCCCTCTTAGATCACGCATGCCGCGAATTAAGGACATCTTGACAATACTTGTTTATTATAAAATTAGGCCCGGCATGGCCAGATGGTTAAGGCACTCGACTCGTAATCTGATGGATACGGGTTTGAATCCCCGTCACACCAACTATGCTTGCCCTTTCAGACATGGGAGCGTTATAATGTTACGATCAATCCCATTATTCTTTGCTAAAAGAGTAGTCCAACAGTTGACGGTGTTTGGTATTGAATAGCTGCCTTCTCTCTAGTCTTACACTGCTAAATTAGAGACACCTAACACAGATAGACCTCCTGTAGCTTTTCGTGAAATTCAAAACAAACAAACAATTATAAAATTAAACAATAATTACAATAAGTGTTCCATTATTTGATATGACCTATTATATATCTATGCCAAATACGTTACCAGTTTAACTTACTCCATTATATGAGCTGTATAGATCTAGGCCTATTTTATTAAAATTTAAACCTACTCCATTATATGACTACATATGTCTGTTTTAAGCATATTACTATTTTAATTTACTCTACCATATGATATGCACGGTGACCAGACAATTAGACAAATATTTGGTGTCCAAATGTCCTGCTTTCTCATTTTTAGTGTCTAATTGTTGAGTGTCTTGTTGTCCGGCCATCGTGTGCCATATTGGATCTATTCAATTACGTAAGCTAGACCTTGGTACTAATTTAATATCGAAACATTAACAGAAGCAGCGTTTGTGTCTTATATTAATTATGCATTTAAATACCTAAAGTACAGGTTTAATTTATTTCTTATTGTTTAAACCGTAGTTTTAGTGTGTGTGATTTTTATTCTACATGTGTAAATAATTTGAAAATGCCTGTAAAACTATTTCTTAACACTCCTACGAAAAGTGGGGCCTAATAGGCCCCAGAGCAACTTGAAAGGTTATTAATATTAGGCTAATAATTTTGTATTTAAATGAAATTGCCATTTAAATCCATTAATGAATGGATTAACGAGATTCCCACTGTCCCTATCTACTATCTAGCGAAACCACAGCCAGGGAAACGGGCTTGGAGAAATCAGGACTAGAAACGTCTTTTCGTAGGAGTGTTAAAATTACCAGTATACACCGGTAAAGCAAGAATATGAACATTTATTACTTTACAATTATCACAACAGTTAAGTTAAAATAAGGATACTTACAGAATTTCTGCACTGCCAGACTAATGAAACGAGCGTTAGGAAACCGTCGTCTTCGTACGCTGCATTAGTTATGGGAAGCTATCAAAGGGAATAAGGTACTTTAAATGTAACATTCTTAGGGCAGATCCTTATGCAATGGAAGCTGCGTTGTATCGCTATTTTCAACAAGTAGAGTCGTCGGTTAGAGGATGACTGGACGTGGCGACATGGAATATAACGACTTATTGATGTCCCAAATATTTTAAATATAACACACTGAACTCTGTGGATAAAGCATCGTTAGGGGCTGTCCTTCACATGAATGAAATGATGACAGGTAACTGATGTTCATGCGGCTGACCTTACCCTTCAGGTAAGAGCAGATTGTCTGGAATGTGACTTTTCAGCACACAATTAAATAACACTTTTTCGAACTAAATAACACAAAGTCATAAGGCAAAAAATTAAACCTTTACAATAATTCATCTAACTTCTATTTACATGTGTTAGACTTCTGTTTGCATGTTATGTAAAAATCGTCACATGGTTTGTTTGTTTGTTTTTAAATTTCGTGCAAAGCTACATGAGAACTATCTGCGCTAGCCGTCCCTAATTTTGTAATGTAAGACTAGAGGGAAAGCAGATAGTCATCACCACCCACTGCCAACTCTATTTTACCAACGAATAGTGGAGTTGACCGTAACATTATAACGCCCCCACGGCTGAAAGAGAGAGCATGTTTGGTGCGATGAAGATTCGAACCAGCGACCCTCGGATTACGAGTCGAATACCTTAACCACCTGGTCATGGCGAGCCCTTCTCGTTACATGGTACTCAAGTGAGTGTATTTATCGTTCGCTCAGCACCTGACATTTCTTGTTCAGTATGATGTCGGTGATAAATGTGTTCTTTTCCTTTATATTAACGACAAGGTTCCTAATCTGGGAACGCATATCGATATTACTCGAAGTGAAGGTTAGGATAGCTACCCCAGAGATTCACCTGACCCAACTCATGAAAAGTCCATTTATAAGCTATTTAAAATTAGTCAATTTTGTGCCCAGAATACTCCCTGATGAAACGCATTCCAAACTCGTATAGGCCCATTGTAACTTATACAAAGTTAATACTTATGGGACACAGACATCTAGCTATCCGTTAAACAGTTGCACCTCTTGAAAGACTCACCTGTAAACTACATTTTGTACGACACTCTTAGAGGCCCCTCTTTCTACAAGTCAACAACTGAATTCTCTTTATACCTCGAGCTTACACACTAGCGTGATATAACATAAAACAATACAAGTGTGGTTTTGTTTTGCTTACGTTATAATTTATAATGTTATCGTTATTGTGAGTTCGAGTTGGATAGGGAAAGGCATAATTATTGTCTCAGGACCTCCGTAAGCCTACGAGCGCCACTATCATCACTAAACACCACTGCGATAGAAAAAAATACGTAAAATGCGCACATTATAAGTATCATCATCATTGTGGTCTAACTACATAAAATACGGCATATTTTTAAGGATAAAAGTAGAAATTATATTGAAACAACACAGAAAAGTTAAAAGTGGCATTATTTTACAACAGAGAAATCCAAAGACAGTTAGCTTGAAAATATAGAACGCTAAACGAAGAAATAACAGGTATAAAACAAATTCATGAGGCATTTGGTATATCCTTCGCAAACAATAACACATACTTGATGACTAGGGTCGAAACATTTGGGAATCTGGATACACGATGGCTGGTCTCAGGGTAAGAAGCATCTTCAAATCATTTCTTCTAGGATATTCTTCTTATTGGATGTATTCGACTTTGAGATTAATCACTGCTTACTATAGGACAGTTGCAGAGAGAATAATAGGGAAATGACCTTTCTTTAAAGGACATCACAAATATGATTAGGGTTAGCTAACAAGATATGTGCTTCACCACTACATATAATCAACTTCAGCTACATCCAATGAAACCACGTTCCATTTTCAAATGACATATTAATAAAACATGCTATTCCCCTAATAATGTTAACAGACAAGAGTGACTGACATGTTTGAGATAAGACATCACGTCAACCCATTTATCTTTGAAGTGCTACATATGTACGGAAGATAAGAAACGTGTGACTAATTTCATATGTCACTTATTGGTGCATTCATTTGTAACATGGTATTTGTAAAGCTAATATGGATTCACTGTCCAGTCACACAGATGTAAAATGATCAGAATGCCATCCCTAGTACACGTGCAAGCGAAAGTCGTGTCGTTTATTCCATCACCGTTGTTAATTAAAACACATAATATAATAATAGACGTAAATAAAGCTATATGGCAGTAAATAAATAAATATGCCACGACTCTATTTGATATAAGGCACATAAAATAAATTACACGAATTAAAAAAAAATCACTTTAAATTTCATTGCAAGAAAATTCAACAGTTTCTTCATTATCACGCAAACTTACCGAAAAACACAAACAAAATGGCTTGTTTTGATTTTCGCACAAAGCTAATAGAAAGCTATCTGCGCTAGCCGTCCCTAATTTAGCAGTTAAGACAAAAAATAAGGCAACTAGTCATCTCCACCCACCGCCAATTCTTGGGCTACTCTTTTAGCAACGACTAGCGGGATTGACCGTCACATTGTAATGCAACCACAGCTGAAATGGCGATCATTTTGGCGCGACAGGGATTCGAACCCCCAATCTTCAGATTACGAGTCAAGTGCCTTAACCACCTGGCAAAAAAAAACAACAACAACAACAAAGAAACATTGTAGCCCAAACCTTTCTTTTCATATTTGTCAGATCTGTTTACTTATGACATGTCAGTGGAACTGAATGTTAAATATCTATACATTATATACTCATATAATATAATCATATTAGCTTATTTAATTAAAGTTTTCTTGTCCTAAGAAAAAAAATTACAGCTGGACGAATCTTAATACAGTTTTCCAGAGGTAAAAACGATCTTCTGCGTTATTTGATGCGACATCTGGTAGAAAGAAACAAAACTACTGTAGATGATTTTATTGAATACGTTGAGAATAACACTGAGAAAAGTGAAAGCTTGCAAATAATTCATACTCTGTCGCTATGCAAAATAGCTCAGATTTCACAAATTAAACAAACATTGAAAGAAACTTACACCTACTTGCATGTTCTCATTAAATGTTTAAATACATGAATAGTAGGAAAAAAAGAAAGAAAGAACCTTATGTTTCTCTTGGTCTTGCTAGTGAAAACAAAATGTGAAAATGTATTTTGGTTTTTATATTTTCCTACTGACCCCAGTGGCTCAGCGGTATGTCTGCGGAGTTACGTTGCTAAAATCTGGGTTTCGATACCTGTGGTGGGCAGAGCACAGATAGCCCATTGTGTAGCTTTGTATTTGATTCAAAACAACAATAACAAAAAAAACATTTTCCTGCTAATAGATAGGATAAAAAATAACTTTTGTTCTAAGTGTAAAGTCACAGCATGGGATCTGTGCTGTTTCCGTCATAGAGATCAAATTCTTATTTTAGCGTTATTAGTTTTCAGTGATACAGACGGGCCACCAGTGAACGAATTAAAAAAGACTGTTACAAGTTTCAAATAAAAGTGCTACAAGTGTTATTAGTCTTCTTTCCCATTTATTACATATTACAGTTTTCTTTTGTTTAGCCTCCAAGTGGCTTAGCGGTAAGTCTACAGTTTTATAATGCAAAAGAAACAACAACAAAATTTCATATCCATGGTTGGCATAACACAAATAGCCTGTCGTATAACTATGTGATCAAAAACAAACAATCAGGCTTATTTTTAATTTGGTTCTGTCCATGGGGGAAGGTCCGGCATGGTCAGGTAGTTAAGGCACTCGACTCATAATCCGATGTTCGCGGGTTCGAATCTCTGTCATACCGAACATACCGCCATTTCAGTCGTGGGGGTGTTATAATGTGACTGTCAAACCAACTATTCGTTGGTAAAAGAGTGCCCAAGAGTTGATGGTAGGTGGTGATAACTGGATGCCCTTCCTCTAGTCTTACACTGCTGAGTTAGGAACGGCTAGAGCAGATAGCCCTCGTGTAACTTTGCACAAAGTTAAAAAATAAACATAAAACAAACCTGCTTGCGAATCTCGAGAAAGTTATAAGTCAGCGGTGCTTATCTTGCACTTTGCGATTTTTTTTTATTTTTAAGAAATCTCTGCAAGTCCTCTGAAACAAAGATTCTTGACGACGAGAAACCCACTTTAAGTAAAAATGGCTGGTTTTAAAATTTTAATTAAAATCAAGTACAAAAACAGCGTTTCGACTTTCTTAGGTCATCTTCAGGCTAACAAGGAAAGTTTACAAAGATTGGGTTCCTGGACTTATTGAAATCTGGTGCAATTAATTTAAATGTTCAAACTAAATTTCTCAAACTAAAGACAAAATCTGTCATCTCACTTGTTGCTTAGTTTCTGTACAGTCTCGTCTATAACTTATTAATAAACTTAATAAACCTTTATATGTATCTTTAGCTAATTGCCTTCAAGTTCACCAAGTAGTCCATTGTCCGTCAGTGGTTCATTACGGTTTCAGTAGATTTTCAAGTTATCACAGTTATAAAATAAATACCGCGGAAATAATACACAAGGTGAAATATTATTATTTGTGGTTTATTAATATTGGAAATAAAAGAAACTGTCTTAATGAGAGTTTATTTCAATAACGTCAACATTTTGTGATGAAATTTTAAACTTTTTCACGTATATGTTTGCTATGTTAAATAGAAACTATCCATGCGTTATATAAATAATATACTCGATAACATGGTGGAAATTTACAACAGTATACACTCTATAGCATGGTGGATTCTATAACAATATACACTTTATAGAATGGTTGCATTCTAAAATAATATACACTTATAACATGACATATAGTGACATATATCATGTCATAAGTGTATATAGTGATATATACTTTAAAGCATAGATGGATTTTATGATAGTATACACTGTATAGCCTAGTGAGATTCTATAACTAAATAAACGTGTGACATGGCAGAATTCTATAGTAATATAAACTGTACGGTATAGTGTAATTATATAAAAATATATATAAAAGTGGTACCACAATGCATATTTTTGAAATCCTGCTAATGTAATATGCTTGTTTTAAGTAAATATAATATAAGCCATTTTGATAATCTAAAAACCTAAACTTATGCAATATTTTATATATAAGATCATCTTGTATATTCGTATTTTGACAAAAGTGAAGGAAGCTAGTCATCACCACCAACCACAAACTCTTAGGCTGGCCTTTACGAATAAATAGTGAAATGAACTGTGATATTATAACGCCCTCACAGCTGACAGAGCGAGCACGTTTGGTGAAACGAGGATTTGAACCCACAACCCTCATATTGCGACTCAAACGCTCTAATCACTTGTTCAAGCCGGGACAGAAGCCAGTGTTTGTTCAGAGGTGGCTGTGCCTAAAAGGTATGTAATTTAAACTAAACCTAACTCTCAGCTTAAGTGGTTCCCAAAGCGCTCTACTCACAATCTGCGAGACACAGATTTGACTTCCCGTAATATCATACACACTCGCCCTGAGGAGAGGTCGGGGTGTTATATATTACGGTCAATCTCACTATTCTTTGACAAAAGAGTAACCCAATAGTTTACGTTTGGTGGTGTTGAATAGGTACATTCCCTCTGGTCTATAACTGCTAAATTATGGTCGGTTAGTGCAGATAGCCGACGTGCAGCTTTGCCCAAAATTCAAAAGATCTCAGCCAAACTTATAGCATTTAAGACGTTACGAAAACTAGCGAAGTATCGAATAAATATTTTAAAATTGTGAAGACGTTTTTATATATTTTCTAAATCAAATAAGACACAAATGGTTTAAGAAAAGCGTATATCAGTTGATGAATATTATATATTGTTCTTTACAGCTGTTTTCTATCACTATACTGAACTCATATAGTGATAAGTTTAAAGAACATGTATCAGTGATGCGTATTACTTATTTACAAAGTCAGTTGTTAATATATAGTCCAATGATAAGTATGTAATGCAATGACAGATTGGGGTTCATAGTTATTTACATAATCTATGTATTTCTTCTGCTATACGAGGTCTTTCATGTAATACCAGGACTCTTCACTTCGGCTGGTACACGGCAAGGCTGGTAGTTGTTGAGACACAACTCATACTGTCAAGTTGATTGACACAATAACTGTTTGGGTTTGAACTTGTTTAAGTTGGTAAATCGTGATATTTGTCAATGTTACCAAAGTTATTAACCACGAAAACTAAGACCATGATTTATCAATATAACACTGTTAATTTAAATAAATATAGATCCTTTCTGATGAAATTCACTTTTGTGTGAATGTACCATAACAAATTCAGTATTTTAAGCTATTGTTTCTATTTCAGTGACAAAAAATCGACGTCGTCGAAAAAGTCATTTAAGAAGCGACTCCAGGGTTGACAAAAATCTCCCAAAAGTGCTGTACAAAATATTTTCTTCAGGGGTCACATCTATCGACCTCGTGAAGTGAAGAAAGGACAAAATTCTTGCAAATCCAGACGATCAAATTATTTTATGAAAATTCTTATGTCACGATTCGTAAGTACAAGGTTTTTATGATTTAAGTAGGACACCGAATTTTCACACTGCATATATTCAATGTAATGTATTGCACTACAAGAAGCAAGTTTTAATTCATAAAATGTAGCTATTAAAAAGTGGTCAACCCATAGCCCCTACTGGCCTTCTTATGGCCCTCTAATAAACCTACATCTTTGACTACATACGACTATATAATCATTTTTCATAATGTACTGTTTAGACGAAAGTTAAACACGAAAACTTTGTGGGAAAATAGTTTTGCGAAGAATTTGGTGTCTTTTGTATATTTTTCTGATATTAGTGGAAGTTATACTGACTATTTAGATGTATTTTACTTGGTGAAATGATGATAATTTGTTAGCGGTCAAGTTATTACACAAAGTGTTCTTTATACCATAATTATTATCTGATTCGCAAAACAGTATTATTATCATGGTCTTTTCGGGGCACTAGTGATCTGGAAAAAAACTCCTAATGAGATTATACGTATAAAGGGAGATTAACTCGAACTTTCAATGGATATTTAGTAGATTTGTTTTTATTTCAAACTATCATACATTTAAACACAAATATGTTAAAGATTGAGAGTTCATAATTTTCCAAACCCTTCTAGAATACCGCTTAGTAGATTAATACTGATATTTTCAATTCATGGGCATCTTCTGCTCACGAGCGCTAAATGGGAAGCCACAATCACCTTATACTCTAGTTGGATTTATCTGCATTGTGGACTGGATTTTAGACATTAAGAAACACGGCTTATCATGGCATAATCCCGCAGAAAATAAGGTGATGGCTGATTTTAAAATAGAATAACAACAATTTTTATCTGATGATGATGTCATACCAACAGACGATTTGTTTGTTTGTTTTGGAATTTCGCACAAAGCTATTCGAGGGCTATCTGTGCTAGCCGTCCCTAATTTAGCAGTGTAAGACTAGAGGGAAGGCAGCTAGTCATCACCACCCACCGCCAACTCTTAGGCTACTCTTTTACCAACGAAAAGTGGGATTGACCGTAACATTATAACGCCCCCACGGCTGGGAGGGCGAACATGTTTGGCACGACTCGGGCGTGAACCCGCGACCCTCAGATTACGAAGCTCACGCCTTAACGCGCTAGGCCATGCCAACAGACGAAAGGATGTAACTATTAAAAGTCACAATTTACCTAATGTTAAAGTTCCTATTTTAGTTTTTGATGTTAATTATTCAGTCAAGCAGGTTCCAAATACAGTTGAACAACATTCAATATAACCATTATGATTCATTTGTTAGAAATAATGAATTGTCAGTTTGGAAAATTCTCACCTATAGAAAGTGATAAATAGTGCTAGGAAAAAACATCAGTTTTACCATCCGTAACTGCCGAATCAATAATGATAATAAGATAATTTGATGTAAGAGAGATTTTAATTGGTTAAGGCGATCTATATTTTCAAGCTCTTTTTTTTTCTGTGTATGGATAATATTTTTGCAGGCTAATTCGTATTCGTGTCTAACCTCACGAGTTAGATATTATTGGATGAGTTTGATTTGGGTAGAGAGAACGCACTAACAATGAAAAATATCTACAAATATTTCCCGATTCATGTATATATGTTGTCTTGATGGTTTTAGGAATGTTCATAACCCAGATGAGAGATTATGAAACATTGATTTTCCTCAATTGGTTGTTTGTTTCATGCAGGTGACGAAATTTTAGAGATTTATGGAATTAAAGTCAGAGAAAAGAGGCATCACAGAGGTAAACGACTAAACAGTAACAAAGTACAAAATATGAATGACCGTATCGTATCGTTGACACGCCATCTGTTGGAGGTTTGACACTTTGACTTTTATTAGCATTTGTATTATTAATCATATTATCTATGTATTTGTATAGGTGACGTTATAAAAATGAATATTGTAAAACAATGAATGTTAGAAAAACTTATTGTATTTTATGTATCTTGCAAAATTCTGTGTTGGAGTTTATTGGTGAATAAACGGAATCACATCCGCAGAATAGCTATAGAAGAATCAACCCATAAAGATATACAATTCCTCTTATAAAGTTTCACTGAAAATAAATGTTTTTCTGTCCGTACGGCTGGTTAGATTAAATAATGCAACTGTCTTTAGATAACTGTTTCAGATGTCACTAGAATATATTAATATCGTTAAGACGTCACGTCCTATCCTGTCTGAAACCGTTATGTTCCGAATTTTATGTCATTCTCGTCTTTAATTCTATATTTGTTTTTCCTGATATTAAATACAACAGGACGAAAACATATCGAATTGTCCAATCTACCTGATTTGTTTGATTTGTTTTGAATTTCGCGCATAGCCACACGAAGGTTATCTGTTATAGCCGTCCCTAATTTAGAGGGAAGGCAGTTAGTCATCACCACTCACCGCCAACTCCTTGGTTATTTTTTTATGAACCAGCTGAAAGGGCGAGCATGTTTGGTGCGATGGGGATTCGAACCAGCAACCCTCGGATTGCGAGTCGAGTGTCTTAACCAACTAGCCATGCAGGGCTCCCAATCTATCTCAAGGGAGCCAACGAAAGATTTCTCGCGTCATTAGAATTGTTGTTGGTATATTTAAGTTTCATTCATGGCAGACGCATGCGCGTTGTAGGAAGAAGAATAGGATTTTGACTGGGTGTTATTTTGCACTTCAAATAGCCAAACAAAAAGCAACAAAACTGGACATATTGTAAGAAAGAAATTTACCTTCTATGTAAATTTCGTTATTATCCCGAAAAACTAAGTTACGTAGAACACTGAATAGAGAAACATTATTCTCAAATTATAGCCCAAATTATGAGTTCTAGGTTACCATTCTTTATTAAAAATATTTTTCATACGATCTTACTTCTAACTTTGTGTAACAGATATAAAGAACAAAAATCACAGGCTGAACTAGTTATCCCAGCTTTTGCACAACACGCCATTAGATGGCGTTACAAGTGCGTCGGACAGGAGGAAATGATATGCCACCAAAATGACAACATAATATTTCAACAAATTGTCACTGGAGTGCGAGTTCTTACAACGACGTGACGCCATGTTCCCAAAAGATGTCACTAGAGGGTGCATTTATAGACCACCATGACGGGGGCCGAACGTCAGAGTTCCACAAAGTCGGGGCAGCATAAATTTGGTCAACATCAGTATTAATCCATTCATAATCCGTGATGACGAGAAAACCCACTTGTAGAGAAAAATATATTTACAAAAACGGCTGGTATGGATAAAAAAACTCTATGTAGAGGAGCGAACAACTGCCACGACTTGTATATTGGAGAAACAAGTAGGAAAATGGAAACCAGATTCAAAGAACAAAAATGTCACCTTCACACATTTTCGAACACTGCAAATCAGATAAACACAACATAACCATAGAAAACACCCAAATACTAAATAGAGAAACAAACATTAACAAACGCAAAATTAAAGAAGCCTTACTTATACAACAACTCAAGCCCAAAATGAATTAATACAAAGGAACACCTTTATACACCTATTAATAAATATATCCAACATCTAAGCACGCCCTCTACATTCCTACACTCAATTACTCACAACCGCCTTCCAACATGTGATCAGCAGCTATCGGTTAGTTACCCTTTTTTCTTTGTGAACCCGACGATGGCCGAAGAAGGTCGAAACATTGTTCGCTCCTCAACATGGTTTTCTCTACTCATACCAACCGTTTTTACATATACATTAACCCAGTCAGTTTAAAATCAGTAAATTATTAGATAATTATGTTTCCTTACCATTTAATTAAACCATCCTTATAAATAATAATATCGTAGAATAATTAAAATGTAATCTTTGAATTTTTAATTATAAATTGAGTGATGAATAATTTATGATAATATTATTATAATAAAATAATTGGACATATTTCTTTTAAACATTAATTAATTTTCTCACAATAAAGAATTTGTAGTATGACCTACACAAAACACCACCATAACATTTTGGGACAACATTTTAGCGATTGGTCCATCTTTGCTGTTCCATCATCTAAACTACATTAAAATAATTTAATTTTTATAAAGCCAGCAGTTATCGTTCATATGCTTATTAAGCTTTTTTTTATATATAAACTCACTCAAATTTACCACATCTGAAGAGATTTAATTCTAAAGGCCAACCACCCTCTTATTAAATTGAGACTTTGTTAGCTCGTCCTATTATTCTCACTGTTAAATATGGAAAAACATGTTGCGACGGTATGAACATTCTTAAACACATTAACATATCCCATTAACTCTTCTTTTATCAAGAGAAAACAATACGATGTATTTCAGCCTCTCCTTGTATGACAACACCTCCATCCCAGGCACCATTCTAGTAAACCTACTACCAACTCTACCACAATGTCTTTATTAACGTTAGAAGCCCCAAGAATAAACACAACATTCCGAATATGACATTGTCAGAGAAGTTGTATCTTTAGACTTGTGTTCAATATTTCTTTAGATACAACTTAAAATCCTAATTGTCCTACCACTCACAGCTCACTACGTAGATGGCTTTAGAAACTGATCAACCGTTACACCAAGATCCCTTTCTTTCATAACACAATTAAGAGTATTTCCGTCTAAATTATGCTTATAATTCATATTCTTAAAACCCACATGGAATATCTCGTATTTATTATAAATTAACACCCATCTCTCATTTATTTTCACAACTCACTAAATGACCTAATTAGTTTTGGAAAGCAGCAACATTCCTTCCGAAGCCAACAGCTTGATATAATCATCAAGTTTAAGTAACTTATTGACCGTTTCTTCATGTCATTCATGCAAATATAAAGAGCAATGATTTTCAGACTGAGCCCTGAAGTACACCACTTACAAAATTAATCCAGTTTGACTAAACTCCATTTTTAACAATCACCTGCTTTCTTACATCAAGCCACTCTTCTGTCAAAGTAGTTAACTTATCTCCCACACATAAGTTTTGTGAAGAAACTTATCTCTATGTGGCACTTTGTTAAAGATTATCTTAAAAACCCTACACCCTAACCCTCATCTGTACAAGCAGTAACTTTTTCAAACAGTCTCAAAAAATTTGTAAGGCAAGATTATTTAGTAAAATTATGTTCACTGTCCAATAAAATTTTAAACTATTTAATTACTTTCCAAAGCATCTTTTAATACAATTTACAATTTTTTCCCCACAACTGATGCAAGACTACTGGGTCAACTTTTATTAAACAACATAACCATAGAAAACACCCAGATAATAAGTAGAGAAACAAATATAGACAAACGCAAAATCAAAGCCCTACCTATACAACTAACCTAAATTAAACCAATATAAAGAAACACCTTTATGCCAGTACTAATTAATAACCTAACATCTAACTGCAAAGCCAACTGTAATCTTCCACGCGTTTACACTCTCGTCCCTAAAACATATGATCGGCAATTGTCAGTTGCAAATTATTTCTTTGTTAACCTGAAGTTGACCTAAGGAGGTCGAAACATTGTTCTATATTTTAACAGCAGTCTTGAAATACATGTTTATCACCTCTCTTGAGAAGATAATCTATCGCAGATGACTATCAATCTTCTGGTTTCTGTCTACTGTTTTAAGAATTGATAAAAAATAGTAGTAAATAGCTCATATCCAATATTTAACATCTTTCTAAAGCATTGGAAAACATTATCTGACTCATTAGACATTTTTCTACACTTTCAAACTGGTTTTAGCAGTTCAAAATTAATGCAATCATTTTGTTCATTCTCATTTACCTTTATTAAATGGTCAAGACGTGGAATACTACTTAAATCTTTCTTAATAAAATCAAAGAAAAAAACAAAATTTACTAACCCATACACCTCATAAGGATCAGACACTAAGCCTTTCTTTATCACCCTTTAAGGTTCCTACTCCCATTCGAACATTTCGTTTACCTTTAACATACTTAAAAAAATACTGACTTTTAATTTTTTCGATTCCAGCCAATCATTTCTCAGTCATTCTTTTGGTATCCCAATTTCCAGTTACACTAGCTTTTAATATTCTTTTTAATCTCCTGTCATACCAGTTAATTTAAATTTCTTAAATTTATGATGCTTTTCTTTAATTTTGTCCCCCACTAGGATGCTGGTTGGTCTTCAGATTTACAACGCTAAATTAGGAGTTTGATTCCCTTCAATGGGCACAGCAGATAGCCCATGTGACTTTGCTATAAGAAAACACACACAAACATTCTTTAATTTTTTTTATCTCTTAAACTATTTATGAGCCAATATGGTTTCGTACTTGTACCGACACTATACTTTTTATAAGGAATACGTTCAACTTGAATATTGAAAAAGAGATCTTTAAAAAAATGTCCACATCTGATCAGTATTACCACAGAAGTCATCTGACCAATTCACATCTGTTGAAACCTTTCAAAATATGCTTTATAGAAATTTGTAACTAAAATATCGTTATTCTGTATCTACATTTGCAGCAAAACATTGAACTTAATGAAGAAATTATCATTTGAATCCAAATGTTCTCCTATTTCTATCTCTTTGATCATTTCTGTATTTGAAGTTAACAATAAATCTAAAATAGCATTGTTCCTTATAGGTTCCTTAACTACTTGGTAAAGAAAGACATTCTGAAAAGATTCCAAAAACATTTCTCCCTTGTGGTTTGACTCTTTGTTTTCAGGCATGTATACTGAAAAATGATAATCACCCACAATTATGACTTCATTAACAGCTGTAGTCTTAATCTAATTCTAAGGGTTCTCATTAATTTTATCACTATCATTTGATTGTCCCTAACTTATTCCCACTGAAAGGCTTTTCAATTTTTATCCAATAGAGACCCAAATGCATTTAATGGTAATACGGTCATCATAACGATTTTAATGTATCTCCTAATGAAACAAAGGTTATTAATAATGAAGAAAACAATATATACGCAATTTAATGGGCAGTTTTATTAGTTTTAATAATATAAAGCAATTATTTCGGTGTAGTTAATTATTCAATAAAATATAAGCTGAAACTATCCTGTTATTTCGAAGTGGCACATGGGGTGTTTCAGCTTGGTTATTTATTAATTAAATAATAGGTACACTTCATATTTATCACAAGTGATTATAATGTTGGTTCGATTGTTGTAGTTGTTTTATACTCGAGTGGTTATTTATAACTTTAACGATAGTGTTTGTTAGTATAAATTTTTCACTTAAAAACTGTCCTAAAAAACAGAAAATCTTCAAAAGTTGACAGCACACAGAAAAAATGTCGCAAGTCAACTTGTATATCTAAACGCTAGTAACTAAAAAATGGGTATCCACATAATGCCAAGTATAGAATGATTACTATTTCTGGTTTCATCAATACTGAAACTATTATTGGAATTGCCAGCTTGAGATAAGTTAGAACTTCTATTTTATTGGTTTGCATTTTGGTTAATAACCTACCATTTACTATTTTTCAATAAAATGTATTTATTCAAATTCTTTTTTGTTCAAAGAGTAAGGCAGAAAATAGTATTACTGTATATAATTTATATAGTTGTCCTAATTGTTGCACTCTGGAAAAAAGGAATGAATCAAAAACACCACATTACATTCATTATTTAAGATGGTCAAATATTCGAAACATTAGCACTTCAGATAAGGTGTTTAGGAGTGAAAATTGGTTAACACATTTAATTATGCAAGATGTTGAATAATTAAAACGAACAACACTAAAACATCATACAATTCAGGGCATTGTTAAGTGCACATACACGTATATTTTTTTATGTCATTGCACTTATTAAACGTTTTCTTCATTATTATATATTTTACTCCTTATCAAAAAAGTAAAATCTCCATTTTTAACGTTTTATTGTCATTTAGTTCAGTTTCAAAAACGTTTCTTTCATATAAATATTGTTCATGAATAATTCTTTTACAAATACAATAATAAACCAAGAATTTAAAGCAAATTAATTTCTTAAAAACATGAATATATAGAAGATCCATATGATAAACCCACAGCTGACATACTAATAATATTTATAAACCTGAAAGAAAGGCTGCAAAATGTCTCAGATACAATTTCACAATAAAAATTACTTTCATCTTTCAATGCAGAATTCTACAAATTACAAAATCATCACTTTCAAACAAATTAATTCTATGATACTAAAAAAGTATTAAATGAAAATATCTGATTTTTCAAAAATAATATGGATAGATATCGTTAACAGATGAGAGTTAATTATAACAATAAACTTATAACTTCATTATGTTAACAGCATAAAATAAATGCTATTATTCCTTACAATAGAAAATATGGCTACCAACAACTGATATTTTAATTTCATACTGGTAATTAAAATCAAAACAGTTGGCTGTTTCTTTCAGTTTTAAATATATAACACACATTTATCATCTCTAATATAAACTTATGCAAAAAGCATTGGCAAACATTTGTTTAAAAGCAAGATGTTACAACTTATTGCAATTAATTAACAAGTATTTGTTCCCAAGCTTTGTATAGAATATCGTCTCCTAAAGAAGACATTTCACAAATAATTTTGGTACTTACGTTCAGCACCAAGTCAGTATAAACACAGTATAAAAATTTTCGTTGTACCATAAATTTCTCGGTAGAGTGAAAAATCAAATTAAAAATAATAGAAAATCTACAACAAATAATGTAATACAAAGACACGAACCACACGGTCATGTGTATATCTGTTGGCACTTATGAAAGTATCATGGTTTGGTTGAAAGAGTTTATGAATAGTCGTACAAAACACGGGTAAAATATTGATTAGAACATCTTCAGATAATATAAAATTAAGTAATTGGTTTAATGCAAAAGTGTAATAAGAAACTTTGTTGTCATAAATAATATTTGACAGATCAAATCTCTTAAAGTTAAGTAACAGTTAACAAAAAAATAAACTCATAAATTTAATTTCTTTGATAAAGTTGTTAGTATCTGGCTTAAAGCAATTTATGTTTTCCATAGTATTATGGAAACACTTCTTTCTCTGAGCAAGTCCTAAAATACATTTGATAGCTTCCAGAACTCGGAAAAGTTGTGCAAAACACACTTTAACCAAATTTAAAATAGAAAAATAGCATCACAATGGAAATGGTAAAGCAAGATATCGCAAACAGCATTTCCAAAAGCAATGAGACTTATGTTTTTGGAGCACAAATGTTACTGAATTAAAAAATAATAATAATAATGCAATAAACTACAAAGTATCATTCAATTTCAGCTGTTGACTCTCATGTGTATATAAACATATACACACACACACAAACAAAAGGAAAAGTGTCACTTTTGTTTGAATCTTTAAAACAAACAGCAAGGTGAAGCTGTACACATATCAACTAAGTCTAACTTAAAAAGCTCAGTTTGTACGACCTAATCAGATTTAACTTATAATCAAACGCTATGCCCTTTATAAAAGGCTCCACCTAAATGCAGAAGATTTACTATGTCAGACATTCACAAGTGACTTAAGGTTCTAAAACAACCCTTTTGTAACACTCTTCTGGAAGAGCATCTTTAATCTCTCTAACATTTTCTACATCCTTCTTCAACTGTTCAATTTCCTTTTCATAGTCTCGCATCCACCTGTGCTGTTCATTACGAGCTTTACGGAGTTCGTTCATTTGTTTGTCCAAGTTTGGATCTTTCAGTTCTTCTTCTGCCTCAGCAAGCCTTTTTTCAAGTTCTTCCAGCAGACCAAGATCAATCTCATCTAGATTATCTAAATGGAAAAACAATTATGATTAATACAAGTTGGCATGTGAAAGCTGGATATCATTTAGATAGCTAAGCCACATGACAAACCTATAGTCCCTAATTTAATTGTTATTAATGATTGCCTTAATTTCAAAACAATAAAAGTTTTCGATTTTGATAAAAACATATCACAATATTTAACTTCCACACTTTGTGCTTTCACTCTTTAAAGAACTTTTCAATTGATAGTTCAATTCATTTTCTTGAACATTTTCAAATATAAATACTGGCTTGCCCAATAAAATGGTACAAGCATAAAATAGTACAGAACTAGTATTTTGTTTTGTATTGAATTTTGCGAAAAGCTACATGAGGGCTATCTGTGTTTGCCGTCCCTAATTTAGCAGCATAAGACTAGAGGAAAGACAGCTAGTCATCACCACCCACTGCCAACTCTTGGGCTACTCTTTTATCAACAAGTAGTTGGAATGACCATCACATTATAATGCACCTATCGCTGATAAGGTAAGTATGTTTGGTGTGATGCGGATTCAAACCCATGGCCCTCGGATTACGAGTCAAGTACCTTAACCACCTGTCCATGCTGGGCCAGGACAATTAGTATAATACACGTAATAGGGCAGAAACGTTTCTAGCATATAGTGATAACATTAGCATCATTACTTGCATTTCTCATAGTTTCTAAAAAACATTAAATACACACACACATAAAATTACACTAAATGTTACTGCACATAATTTTTCTTATATAAATATGTGAATTCAAATACACTAATTGCAGCCTGATTTTAGTATTCCTAAGATTAAGATTTATTTCTTCTTTACAAAGCAATTATGTATTATACATAGTTCTATCAATAGAAATTATTCTTAAAAGTGTGAGGCAGCTATAAATTTTCCAAAGAAAACTAGGAAAGTCAGAACTTTAAATCAAAACAATTATAATATAGTAAAATAATTCTTATGTCTCTAGAATGATTTATTTTCCTCAATCAAATATTAAGTAAGAATTGAAAGTAAATTTACCTAAAGCACCCATTATCCTATCTACAGCATCCAAACCTCCCTTAACTTTTTTGGAAGCATCTGTGGCACTTGTCTTTGCTTGATTTGCTCTTTTTAATGCCTAAAAATACATTACAATGAGATACTTTCATATTAATTGGTATCACAAACTAATCAGCCAATAAACTGTGATTTTGATCACTAACTTAAGAATTGTACGTCATAAAATATTATGAAATTTGAAAAATATTTCACATATGTTTAATATCATTTAGCTCAGTGATTGTAGTTTAACACACTTGATTCTTTTAATTTATCAAAATCATTTATATAACTTTAATAACTGAAAATATCACTTGATGTTGCATGCAAAGAAGTAATGCGTATCAAACTCCATTTTGTTCTTTCTTCTGAATCATATGCTCTTTAAAGAAAGAGTGAACTTGTGTATAAAAATTTAGCATAGCTCCACAGAGAAGAAATTGCTCCATCAGAATAGTTTAATGTTCTAGATGAATTAAGAAACATCTGATTTATATACACAGATAATTACGTCTGTGCTATAATCTTGTGATGATTGTTAAAATAATCAACAAACAAACAAGTAGATGCAGTACACTTTGCTGGATATTCTTCCACTGCATAATAATTTATATATAATTTATAATACCTTTTCTTATAGATGAACTCACCTCCTCAGCTAACTCTTCATCTTTTTCAGCCTGGTTTTCATAGTCATTCATTCGATCAGCAGTCTCAGCTACCTCTCCAGCTAAATTGTTTGCTTGATCATGTAACTGTCCTGCCTTATCCTTAGTCTGGTCTGCATCTTTCCTGATACCATCTGCTTCCTAAAACACAAATAGAAACGTATAAAAATGTTATGCAATTAGAATAAGAAACATTAAATAACTATTTATAAAAATCTGCATAGGTTATTTCTTGTTGTTTTTTTTTTGTTTGTTTTTTTACAATCAAGAGAAAAGGTATTGGCTAGATATTTCAAGCTAGCAAACTTTAAGAGAAAAAAAAACAACTTCTTGACACAAGTGTCAAAGTTACAATAATGAATATTATAAAGTTAACATGATTCTGAAATTTATTCTTGCATTTAGTTATTTAGGATATTAACTGGTTATAACCTTTCATGAATAAAATTAACCATTTTTGGTGCATTTTCTTATATATTGCTCTGGTAGTGGTTGGAGGAATAAAAGGTACACTTAATAATGAATGAGATTCAGTTGTTAAAAAACAAACTAATTCAAATAAACTACACAGAATAAATAGATTGTTTTTACTAATATTGCAGTTTTGTTTTTTCATAAAAATAATTATATGTGAATAGATAAGGAACCTTTTGTAACATATTCCAAAATTTAATATTGTAACAAGAACAAACACTAAATCATATCAGTAAGCTAATGTTATGAAAATACAATTCTACTGATCAGCATTTACTTATTTTGATAGCTATAATATATAAAAGAAGCATTAGAATATTCTGTAATCACCGAATGCTATCCTTGGAATGTGGAAAGGAACAACAGTAAATGAAAACAAAATAAACTTCCAGCATGAAAAACTATTTTAATACAAAATATTTGGTCTTAAAAATGGCCTTGAACTGAAATAGCTTTATGAAGTGCAAATTTATTTTATGTTTTGCAGAACTGTTCAGGCTATGAATGTATCACATTTATCATATTTAAAAGAAAAGAGATACTCACATTGGAAGCTTGCTCAGCTATTTTCTGAGCTTCTCGAGCTATATCTCTAGCAAACATAGCATTCTTTCCAGCTCCACTAAGAGCATTCTCTGCATCTTTTGTCTTCTCCTCAGCTTCTCCAATCAATTTCTCAATTTCTGGAACCTTCTTTAGGGCATCATCAGCTTCTTCTTTACTGTCTTTAACTAATTTGTCAAACTCTGACAAGAAAAATAAAATTAAAAACTTACTAGTATAAGTTTTCCTAAAGCACTTACTATGTTTTCCAGACAACTCTAGATAATTCAACTAGTAAAAAGAAGTAAAAGGTCAGAGTTTATTGGGTTGTTTTTATGAATGACTTGAAATCAATTATAATTTTACATAACAAACAGATTACAGATCTCTTATCTTTCTAATATATTACAGACAAAAACATCACAAACTAAAGTATATTTACTTGACATGCGTTTCTCCAGCAGAGGTTTAGTAAGCAGGAAAATTAGGGTTTAGTTAGGTCAAAAGAAAATTTTAGTTCTGAATAATATACACTTATGCAATTGACAAATATATAGTTTAAAAGGTTTAATAAATGCAGGTGTTAAAAATAATAACTGGTCACCCAGTAATTAGAGATGCAAATGAGTGCTATGTTCAGTATACACATAGTTAGAAACAATAGTCACAAGTTAACTAAGGTGCATTTCACTTATTCTTATCTGCAGTCGTGCCAAAATCACATCCAGTGAACTAATAACAAGGAAATCAACATTATTTTTTCACTCTAAAGCATGATATCTTGTATGATAAAAATCTGTAACCATAAATGATGATATTTTCATACAGAAATGTGACACATGTGATGACAGAAGTATGGTGTAGGTATAACATGACATGTGTAGGGCCATTTTATCTTATGGGCAAATAGGGAGTTGCCCAGAGCCCAACACACATCAAGAGTATAATAATAAGTAACAGAATATGAAGTGTATAATAAAACAACAAAGTAGATTTTGTTTAGCCTAACAAATAAGAAATGTTCACCTTTATCACACTAGTCATTGCTGCAATCTTTGAAACAGAAGTAAATAGCTAAATGAAATGGACAATATCTTGTTAACTCCAGTCACATCAAAAAAGACAGGATGCTTTTGAAAGATGCACTGGATCCTGTCAACTCTTGGACTTTAAATATGTAATAGACTGCCCAGATAGTTTATGGTATTTGTACTTGATAGTACAATGAAATTTCATGAACTGTAAAAACGTAGTGCTGCCTCCAACAGATTATCACACACAAATGTAACTTCAATGACCAAACACTTGCTATTTGATCACAAGACAAATCCTCATACATCTGATACGTGCAGAAATTAATTAGTTAAGTATACTTCTCACGTAGCTCACACCTGCAAAATATTTTTTCTTTTGGCCAGCTAAAGTCAAATACTCTGTAGGATCCTCAGGAAAAACCTTAATAAACACATCCACATTTAATGTAAAAATTAACCACTTTTGATGCTTTTACACATTATAATTATTCTGTTATAGTGAAATATATTAACAAATATTAAGAACAACTTATAAAATGCTTTATTTTCATTCTTTGAATAACATGATAAATTTGATGATAAATTAGGTGTTTTAAAACTATCCTATTATAGATCCCCTCAGTGGATTAGAATACAAGATTTACTTTTTAAAGTATCAAGGGTATTATTTGCTTCTTCCAATGTTCTATCACCAGATGCTACAGCTTCTTTAGCCTTGGCCAGTGCAGCATCTGCATCAGCTAGCATTTCATCTCCAATCTGAAACAATCAAAGCTGATTTTTACTTTTCAAATTGATTTATAATACTTAAGAACGACAAAAGAATAACCATGGCATTTTCATACAAGAAAATATATAACCTTTGTCTTGCATATATTCACAACTGAAAAAGTTCTAATATTAAAATTAGTTTATTAAAATCCAAATAACTTATAAATATCCACCATTTACCAAAGTCTGGTAGTAAGACATTAAATTTTGTTAAACATTTTTTAAGTTACTTTAGTGGTTTTTCATCAAGTTTTATTACCATCCTTTCTAAATCTGAAAAAGTTTAACCATGTGTATAGATGTATATTTATTATATTACAAATACTGTAGTATTTCTGTATCATGAATTAAACTAAGAAAAAGCTTATTCTTATACATGAAATTGAAAATAATCACTTTATACATTTATACCAGATCATTGGAAATATTACAGGATACAATGAATGAGTTAAAAGTCTGGATAAGTAACATTAACAATCCCTTTGGTGACATCTAAACAAAAGTTAATTTGAAACACAAGATGTTAAAATAATATAATTAAACCAGTTGTTAACCTTCAATACATTTCAACACAAACTAGGTCAGTGGCTAGTGTTTTGATTTAAACTTCATTTTGTTTGGAATGTCTATAAACAGGTTGTTAATCATAGAATAGAATTTTACACCAACACAAACCTTCTGTTGGCTATAAATATTAGAAGTTATAGATAAAAATAAGCTGTTGATATAATGCATCAATTCATTTATTAAATCAGAGAATTTAAGGTTTTATCTAATTTAAATCGTGAAAAGTAAACAAAGACTCCTGAGAACTTTTTTTCAATTGCTTACTACGTTAAATACCTGGAACTCTTGTAATGTTCAGCGATTCCTCAAACAGAAAGAACTTTTAAGTAAACAATTATGAAAATTATTACTTCAACCCTTGTATCATGATGGCTTACTAAAAAGAAAGTTCGATATTAAAAGTTAACTAAATTCAAGTTCATGCTGCCATCAAATAACTGCATCTGAATATAAGATGTGTGTTAATAACAGATCTACAGTTTTTACTTGTTGTTGTCTCATTCCTTCAGCCAGGAGTTCTTCAGCTTCTAATTTTTGGTCCTCAATCTTATCCACTAGCTCCTGGTTATCTTCAATAAGTCCATCAGCATTTCCTCTAATCTTTCGTGCCTATAATACACAATGAACTTAGTAAAGGCACTATATGTTTATGTTATTACTCTGGTCTTGTTTCTGTTTCTTAACCACCTTTGACCTTATCATGCAAGTATTTATAAAGATTTAGACAAAAGTGTCAACAATAAACCAAAGCTTCTTGTTGTATAATAAGTATTTATATAATGAAAAAGAATATCCAAAATTGCAGAAATCATTTAAAATTTGAAATTCTTATACAGGAATGCAGATTATGAAAGTTCAATATTGTATTCATATTTTTCCCGTTTTCCTATACACCTTTAGTAACTTTTCTATTAATGATAATTTTACTAAGTGATTTACTCAATTTGCTTATTAAGTTATGAAAATAAAATATTAATAGAGTTAAATATTTAATAACTAAGTGGAAATACATATTTGAAATTTTTCCTTTATTAAAACCCAATTGAAAATTGTATTATAATGCTTTCCAGGATCTATTAATTTGGTAACACATTAAATGTATTTGTTGAAAAGTATTATTATTTATTCCTATCCATTTTGGAATATTGTTAGAGACATGATATTACCTATAATGTATGCAATTCACTGTAATTAGTTTAAGTTCTTGTCCTCACCTCAGTTTCACACATTCGATAGATATTATCATTCACTGACACATGCATTAGTTCTTAGTTTTAAAAGGTAATGATAATCAAAGCCCATGATTTTACTTTGGATTAAATTTAGTTTCATATTTATATGTTTGATATATTTAATATTTTTCTGTATTTCTAATTATTTTCTAAATAACACATTATTTACCTACATACAAACGTTTACAATGACAATGTGTGAATGCTAAATAACTATTGAACCCATTAATTTATTTTTTTTCCCTTAAGACCCATCATTTGTTTACTTAAAATCAATTACCTTGTTCTCATCTAAAAACACTTGTTTTTACACCATGGGTCCTACAACAATTCCTTTGTTGCATACAAACATACCTCTTCAATGATATCTTGAGCTTTATCTTTCATTCCTTGTACATCCACATCTGGAATGGTAACAGAGCTAGCATCGGTATAGATATCCAAAGCATCATCATATGCTTTGTTGGATTCATCTTGTGCCTCTTGTGCAATATCCTTTGTCTCCTGGAGAAGATCAGTAGTATCATCTAACCTAAATTTAATAATAAAATTACATACAACTAATAAGGATTACATTCAACAAACAATACTTTGACTACACATTAAATACATTCTTTAATGTTCATAATGTTCTAGAAACACATAGGTCCAAGAAGTCCATCAAAAAGGTGGGTTATAAGATTTCTATTTAATTTTTACATTCTTTAATAGAAACTCGTTACTTCTTCTGGCCTATAATTTCATTCTTTATGTTACACACTGTATAATTACAATGTATGTAAAAAGACTATAACAGAAGATTTAGCAGCTGAATGTTGTATATCAGATGAGAAACAGATAGCAGTTAATAAATTGCAGGCTTACATAAATAGACAATTATTAAATTATTAATCAAATTGAATTATCACTCTACTAATAGCATGAATATTTAGAGACATTAGAACAAGACATTTTGGAGCTATTTAGAGAATAATGAACATCAAATTACTGCTAAAGGTGTAAAAAGTAATTTAATTTTGAAAGAAAAGACAAATTTAACATACTGATTTCTCAATCTTCTGATTTCATCTTGAGTCTCATCCTGTGTGTTGAGCATACCTTTTGCCAATTGGTAAGCTTCTGTGGATGTATTTAAGGCTTCTTCAGCTAATATTTCTATCACTACTGCTTCCTCTTGATGCCTGTTTAATTCAAATCTAATATATAATATCAGTCTACCTCAAGTACAACTGTAAGCATACAGCCAAACTACTGATCAGATTTATCAACTTACTGATACATATTTCTAAGACATAAATCAAACTGATTGTCCTATTATCTTGCATCATCTGATGTAGTTAGACTATTCATCGAATCTACCTACTTACTCATCTGCTCTATGTCTTGCTTCACGTGCTATTTCAGACATGCGATGAGACTGCTGACCAAATTTATCCGATCGTTCCTTAGCCTTTTCTAGAGCATCTATCCCTTCAGTTTCCAGGTATCGTCGAGCGTTTGCCAGTGCATCTTGAGCACGTTTAATGGCTTCCTCTGCTAATGTAATGTTGCGTCTTCCCTGTTCACTAATATCTCCAGCATCATAAATTTTGTCACTAGCTTCTCCAGCTATTTTCTGAACATCCTCAATTCTCTTCCTCAATTCATTAAGTTGACCAACCAGATTACCATCTCCACCTATGCAAAAAAGATTTATTTTCAAACCACATATGTAAATATTATCATATTTCTTAGAAGATAACAAATGTTCACCACTAAAATATATACACACCCAAAGCAAGCATTGTGTTACTGAATACATGTTAACACATTACTGCTAAATTAAGGATGGCTAGCACAAATAGCCCTTGCAAAGTTTTTGTATGACATTCAAAACAAACCAAATCCTTTTGAGCAAAAACAGCATGTATTTAACTGAAAAATACTGTGAAATAAAATAATAAATTTTCATACATCAGGTTATTTTTTTTATTCAAAGAAACTTCAGTTCCAACACATCTGAATCAAATATTTCCGATTTCTTTCATCAGTACCTGCGGCTCTTCTTGCATCATCTAACAAGTCATCAACACGTTTTACAACGTCTTCCAACTTTTTCTCAAAGTCTAGATCATCTATAACTTGAGGATTTTCTCTTATCTCATCCAACAATTTGGCTAAATCATTAAGCTTAGCTCGGTGTTCATTTACTGCATCCTGGACCAAATTGTAGCAAGGAGGACAATCTATCAAATAAAGAAGTTTCAGAGCTGTCAGTGTGTTATTCCAAAATATTTTGCTTTATCAAATATATGTAAAATTATTTTGGTGCTGGCAATAAGAAGAAATATCAAATGTTTCTGTTTAAATATTTAAACATCTGTTTAAAAACGTATTAAGCAAAATGTGATGTTTATAAAATGTACCACAGTGAAGATGTTTAAGTAAATAGAGTTTTAAAAATCATACAGTGGAAACACATTAGCAAGATAGACAATAAGATTATTATTTGCACACTTTTGATTTCAGAGAGAGAGAGAGAGAGAGAGAGAGATGAAGTTGAGAAAGTAAAAAATAAAACATACAAAATTTTTGTCAGTAATTGTAAATAAAAGTGGAAATAATTCATTTTATAAAATAAAGTTAATATCTGACATAAATGAAAGATATTACCAATACACCCAGCATCTTTGTTGTATTTATTTTCTTGGCATCGATCACAGTGGCGACCCTCAACATTAGGCCTGCATTTACACTGTCCTGAATCATCACACTGAAGCAAAATTGATCCCACAGGGTCACATTCACATGCTGAAATATATATACAAGCATCCTTCTTTGAAAGTTTTTAATGATTACTCAATAAATTATTCATAACTGATAAGCTCTATTTAATTAAAGATAAACTTTATTACTTTAGTGTAAGAAGTAATGATAATAATATATATATATAATTGATTCTTAAATGTTACTTGTTAGGCTTAATAGTACCAGTGTTAACAACAAGATACTGATATTAGGTACTGAGTATTTATTTTCAAGCTATATAATGATTAAGACTAATGTAAGAGTTAAGTGTTAACTGTATGTTACGTGTAATGGGTGCAACAAATGGTGTGTACTTTTAAGGAAGCTAGTAATGAAGGTATGCAATTATTATGTAGAGTTTCTAACCTGGAGGAGAAGTTAAAGGCTATCCCAATTAAAGTAAAGGGTATAGATAAACAGAAGTGTAGACTGTGAGAAATGTTAATAAGAGTTCAGGAGGAGCTTAAACATTTACCTACAAGGGATACATCAGCTAACATTGACTTTCAGGATATTAGAGTACTATTAGAGTTACAAAAGTGAATTTAGTTATAATGACCATATTCTTTTGAGCAACACATTTCAGACCTTGGCTTCTCCAAATGAACTATTCAAGGGAAGGAAACAGAGTCAGAGAAGGATGTGGATTAAAAAGAGGTTATAGTTATTAGTAATTCATGTTGATAGAATAGTCTGTGAGGAAACAGGGTGAAAATAATCAGGTTATTCTATCCAGGGACACTGGTGTAAAATATACTTGGCATCTATAATTATATGTATTTTTAGGAGAGGGATAGAATAAAAAAAAACTTAAACTGTAGCTGCAAAACAAACATCTAACACTGGGGTACAAAGCATGAAATAATGTGTAAAGTGCTCAGGTATTTTAAAGTAAGACCTAAGTTGCATTCAGTGTACCCTTGTGATGTAATCCTCATTATAAAAAGCATGTGTGTTTTAGGCTATCTTGTCAGTTAATTTGGCCATTACAATAAGAAGTGCATTTCTGTCGAAGAACAGTTAATGTTTTAAATACAACAAAATAGTGTGAATTGTGGATACTCACCTCTACAGCCTTCCAAAGAATAGCCAAAGTGATTAGGCAAACACATGTCACATCTTTTACCAGTGATTCCTGACCTGCAGAAACATTGCCCAGTTCTTATGTTACACGTTCTATTCAATGCTCCAATTGGATCACAGTTACAAAGCTCACACCCATTCCCACTCTCAAGATTCCAGTAGCCATCATCACACTGGTCACACTGCCGTCCCCTGACATGTGACTGGCAGTGGCATCGACCACTTCCAAGGTCACATGTCAAAATCTCATTATCAACTGCTTCAGGTAGTGTCCCAGGTGGATAACAGTTGCAAGCTTTAATGAATATAAACAAACACCTTTTGTTATTACATTTAATCCATTACAACATAAAAACAACTATGTACAGGAAAGTCTTAGGGGTTGGGAAACGTAAACAGAATCTCTGCATCTTCATAATTCCAATCAAGCAGTACTAACTTACATTAGTATATTACAAAACACTTAGAATACTGAAACAAAAAATAACCTCATAAAAAAGTATAATGGGAAAATAACAGTACTAAGGTTTATAATTAAAAGAATAGATGTCTTCAAAACTGACTCCAGTGATTAATAGTAACTGTAAACATTGTTTTTGGTAACTTTACTAAATTTTAGAAAAGGTTAGGTTTAATTCCATCAAGTATGTAGAATTCTACACATATGATAAAATGTTTATATTAGACCTTTCTTTACAAGGTACAATATAACTTTCAAACCTCTTTCTTCTTTCCTTAAAATCCATTACAATTTTCTGGCTTATGGCAAATGGTTTATATATCAAATGCATACTTGTATATTAATAAATTAGAAAACTCCTGCTAACTTGTTTCAATAAAAGTATAGTTGTTCACTCAAATATTAGAAGACTTTTGCTTGCCTTTCTGTACCAGGCAATAGTTGTTTACCAAGATGTACAAGAAATAGGCGTGAAATACTACACAACATGAGTCTGATAATAATTTATCAGTTCAATGTTTTAGACTCACCTAAGTTTCCTGTAAGAAAAGTTTACTGTAGAATATCAGTTAACTAAACGACTTTGTATGTTGTAACTCAAAGTCTGATGGGATCTGGTATAAAATATAATGTCCAATTACCATCAGCTTAACAAAACTACATTTGTTTTGATATTTACCATACATTTTAAATATCTGAAACCTTTACTGAATTAGTAAACTCATGTAGAACTATTTTTAAAAAATAATTTCATTTTTTATTTTTGAACAGAATGAAAAGAATTCCAAAGTAGATAACTTTGTCAGATTATATCAATCAGTGATGTCGAGAAAACCCACTTGTAGAGAAATATATATGCAAAAACGGCTCATTTGGGTTGAGAAAATATTTTACGTAGAAGAGCGAACAACGTTTCAACCTTCTTCAGTCATCATCAGGTTCACAAAGAAAGAAAGAGGTAACTGACCAGAAGCTGACCACATGTTTGGAAGTGGTTGTGTAACTGAGTGTTGGAATGTAGAGGGTGGTGTTAGATTTTTAATATATAATTTTATATTATTTATTTTATTATATTTAATATTGGTATAAAGGCATTCCTTTATATTGGTTTATTTTGGGTTTATGTTGTTGTATAAGTAAGGCTTCTTTAATTTTGCATTTGTTTATGTTTGTTTCTTTATTTATGAAAAAAGCCAACACAATTTCACAAACACTTTATTCCTACCTACGTAAAACCGACTCGCGCACACCACAAATATAAGACATCCCCAAACATCATAAACCAGATTATCCGTTACAACCAATAATGTCCACATATGAACTTAGATTTAATTACAATCTAAGTAAATGCATAGCATGGGCATTCTCCAAATATGTAACATCAGCCAGCTCATTCGTCAAAGACTCTTTTAATTTCAAGTCTAATCTAAATCAACTTAATCATAAAGCCTTAATGGCCAATTTCAATGTTATATCACTCTTTACAGAAGTTCCAACCACTGAAGCCTGCAAGATAGCCTTAGAACTCTATATCTGAGACCCAAACCCAAGTATAGACATTCCCAGCAACCAATTAGCAACCCTCATAGAATTCGCCCCGATAAAGACAAACTTCATGTTCAACAACCACAACTATATACAAACAAACAACCAAAACTAAGCATGGGCAACCCAGTATCACCAGTTCTAGCCAATATTTTCATGACACAAGTTGAAACACAAGCAATTAACACAGCATTACATCTACCACTATACTGGTACAGATATGTAGATGACACGGTTGCGGGATTCAAATCTACAGAACACATACTTAATTTTTTCAATCACATTAACTCTATACATCCCAACATTAACTTCACATGTGAACAGGAAGAAAGCAATCAAATATCATTTCTTAACCTCAAAATTACAAGAACCGACACACAATTTAAAACAGAAATCCACCGAAAAATCACTCATACTGGACTATATATTCCTTGGGACTCAGCACATGAAACAAAACAAAAACTCAACATACTAAGAAACCAAATAAACACTGCCATAAAACTATACTCACCAGATAAAATTAACGATGAATTAGACAAAATAAAACAATACTTCATCAACATCAATAAGTTTCCTCCACAAACTGTAAAAAACATTATATGCACACACCTAGACAGAAAGCAAAATCAACCAAAAAAAGTAAATATATCTCACAAATCAAAAAATCACGAAACCATATACTGCTGCATACCATATATTCCCGACATCAGCAGACAAATAACCAACATTTAGCAAAAACTAGTAACAAAATATGACATTCCAGTTAATACCAAATTTATTCAAAAAACAGGCACAAAACTAAGGTCTATACTATGTAAAAACTACACTGACAAACACCACACCAACATTATTTATAAAATACAATGTGATTACTGCCACGACTTCTATATTGGAGAAACAAGTAGAAAAATGGAAGTCACCTTCACAGGTTTTCGAACACTGCAAGTCAAATAAACACAACATAAACATAGAAAACACTCAAATACTAAATAAAGAAACAAACATAAATAAACGTAAAATTAAAGAAGCCTTACTTATACAACAACATAAACCCAAAATAAACCAATATAAAGGAAAGCCTTTGTACCTATATTAAATATAATAAAATAAATAATATAAAATTATATATTCAAAATCTAACACCACCCTCTACATTCCAACACTCAGTTACACAACCCCTTCCAAACATGTGGTCAGCTTCTGGTCAATTACCTCTTACTTTGTGAACCTGATGATGACTGAAGAAGGTCAAAACGTTGTTCACTCTTCTTCGCAAAATATTTTCTCAACCCAAACGAGCCGTTTTTGCATATAGATTATATCAATGTTTCCTAAATAACTTTGCTTACAAAATATAGAAAACAATGTTAAGTGCTATGCTAGTGTTTTTTTGGTGTTTTTTTTTTTTTTATTGTTGTTCACAACTGAATTCATCTTATAATTTACTTAATTTCTCTGTGCAAAATATTTTAACTCAAGAAAAATAAACATCTGTTTCTAAAAATGTTCTTTTGATAAAATAACATTAAATAACAACAAGAGGCCTTTTGGTCCATCTAGAAAGCCCTATTAAAAACTCAAAACTTATCATTCAAATACTTAACGTTTTCCTTAAGCTCCTTTAGTTTAACTAAACCCTCTAAGTACAAAAGACTTGCAGCCCTATCAGAAAAATAAAGCTGTCTTAATTGAAGATAACTCCTACACTACCAAAATTTATGTCTCCTATCTTACCATTCTCACCATTAAACATGAAAACAATGAAGCACCAATAATATCAATACTTAATCTTAAATATTTCAATCAGATCACCTCTGTTGTTGTTGTTGTCCCCCCCAACAAAAAAGATTTTAACCTGTCCTCATACAATAACTTTTCTATTTCAGGTATAATCCTAGTAGTCCTCCTCTGAATCCCTTCAAAACAATTCAATGTCTTTTTTAAAGCAAGAAGCCCACAACTAAACACACAACTTCAAACACAACCTAACTAACAACCTATAAAATTACATTATAACCACTTTAAACTTGTATTAGATTTTTCTGTGTCCAACTTTATATTTGTGGTTCAAATCAAAGTATCACACATGCATTGCCTTGCATTTATTATAATTAAAAATCATCTGCTCTTTATTTGCACAACTCACTAAATAATCTAAATCCTTTTGTGAAACAGTTGCATCCACCTCACAACCAGCAACACCCAAGTGTTTAATATATTCAGCAAATTTAAACAATCTATTGACAATTCCTTCATCTATATTGTCAATACAAATCAACAGAGCAACGATGCTAACACTAAACTCCATAATGATTCCCTACTTCCTTCCCTCTAGCCAGTTTTCTATCCAATGAGTTACAGATATAACATTTTAAGAAGTCTTTAATAAAGCACACAGTAAGATGCTTTCTAAAAGTACAGATACACCAATTCTTTACCTGTACCCTTGCATATGAAATAAATAACCTCTTAAAAGAATGTCAAAAGATCAGTTAGGCAAGCTTTCTCACTTTTGAAAACATGTTGATTATCCAATAAAATTTAAACTTTATTAAATAACTTTGCATTGTAAATCTTGCTGATTGTACTTTCACTAGATAAATTCTAATTTACACACATCAAGTTACAAGTTGCTATATGGAGGCCTAGCAGTAAGAAAGTGGTTAGTTATATCGATATATTTTTCGGTTCCTTTGTGATAGCTTTGTATAATAGCCCTAAACAATCAATATTATTTTGTTTTTCTTTTATTTAAAATTTGCATTTAAACATTTGCTTACCTTTGCAGTCTCCTTTAGGGATTGCCAAGGCATCACCAAAGTAACCAGGAAGACATGTGTCACACTGTGACCCTCCTGTGTTGTATATACATTTTAAACATTCTCCAGTTGTCCTAATAATAAAGGAATTAAAGTTAAGAGTTTATAAACACATTTCACAAGAGCAAAATGGACTATTTTAAATGTGTTATTACCTTATATTATTATGTGAAAAGTAAATATTTTTGTAAGAGTAAAGGTCAAGAAAAAAAAATTTTTGTCCTAGAATCAATAAAATCTTGCTCTTACATGCACAAAACATTTTGATTTATGTTCATTGATATACAGATTATATAGGTTTTAAGCTAAATTTACTTTAAATGAAAATGCATATATAAAAATGTTGTTCAAACTCTATAAATATGACATCACACCAGATACGGCATGTATTCTTTTAGCCTGATCTAGGTGATCTCTTATCTTTCCCACCAGAAAAAGAACAAAACTCTCTCCTTGAAAATGTTTACATAACTTTTTATGTAAAATTCTATTTTATTAAGTCAATAAACGATTTTAACTTCAATTTCATATAAAAAAGGGCAGACCGATTATGAAAGTGTTGTAGAACCTTAACACAAATTTATTGTTTAATTAGATTTTACTATAAAACTCTTCTTAAGGCTAGTAAATTTCGACAATGTTTTTTTTTGTTAAAGTTAACTTACGTATTACAGTTTCCTACAGCATTCAAATCTATATTTTCATTACATTCACATCTCTTACAGGGTTTGGAAATGCCCTTAAGTCCATCTGGATCACCAAAGTAGCCATCAACACAAAGTTCACACTTGTGTCCTGAAAGATAAGAAGTTATCTTAAAAAGTTACTTGTATCTCTACACTTTTTAGCAGATAAAGTATGAACAACTAAACTAAGCACCACTCGTAATTATGCAACTGCCTACATTACCCTGTTACAGTATTATTGACTGTATTTAACATTTATAGTAACTGGTAGTATTCAAAAGGCTATTTTAGAAGTTCATTGAAAGTTATTAGTTTTTGTTATATTATCTTAACCATTATTTGATACAAGTTTCTCTGTGTGTGTGCAAGCTTATAACTGACAAACTGCTGAACAGACCTTCACAAAATCTGATATATATAATCGTAGGATTCAGCCAGTTTGCACTGGTTCCTAAGAACCTGTTCTTAAAATTTCACAAGTTTACCAAACCGGTTCTTAGCCCTCTGATGCTAGATGTACACTGTATCGATTGTCACTATGAGAATTCATGCTCTACAATCAACTGTCACTATGGGAATTCTTGGTACGTAAAGTCACAAGCAATAACTCAATTGTAAATTAGTAAGATAATATTTGAGGCCAGAATTGCACAGGCCTCTACAAGTGACAGATCACCCATCTTAGACGAAGTAAGAAGAGCATTGCCATAGACTAATGTTGGCCTACATTTTCCTACATTGGAGCAGACAGAGAAAAGAAGTTGAGTTTGAAAAATAATGAAGTCAATGCAGACTTATGTGCTATTAATGTTATTTTGTTGGTTTTACTATTCTGGAGCAAAATTAAAAGTCCATGGATTGGAGATTTAGTCTGGTTTGATGTTTTCTTTGTCAATCTTTTTAGTACTGGTCACAGACAAGTTCTTTTAATATGCATATTACCAAAAATATTAAACTTAGTACATGATGGCATCTGACCATCTAAGGGAATAAAATGCATCATGTTTTTGCTTGGGATACTGAATCTCTTTTTGCTTGTATTTTCATACTGACAGGATACGAAAGTTGGATACTAGGCTTAGTAGGCTAGCACTCGCATAGAAAAACTAATCCAATAATAAATATAAACATGAACCATAACACCATAGTACTACATTTGTGTTATAATTGTATGGCTTGGTAAAATTATATTTCACTATATTTATGTTTGTTGATATATACTTATACAAAATTCCTTGTGTAAGTGGAACAGAGTCACCTAAAAACAATATTTACAAAAAGAGTTAAATATTAAGTTAATTTTCTTTATTTTTATAATCATCTTTTAATTTTTTGGTGGCCCATAAACAATTTTCGAATGAAAATTTATAAAAATAATTAGAAAATAATTCTATATTTTTAGCCCTTGTGGTGAAAGTTTAATAAGAAGTTATAATAATACATTTATTTTTGAGTAAAGGAATTTTGATATTTCAGACTTCAGCCCTTAAAATGAAGCGGCAATGTTATATACTGGAACTTGTAACAAAAACCACAAGAACTGAAACTTCAAAGCAAGATCCAAATGAACATCTAACACCAGCAACTTCAAGAAATGATGAAACCTCTGCTTTAATATTACACAAACTATAGATGATGAAGATCCAGCAACTGCTCTTCTAGATTGCTGAAATATGAAGCAGGCTGAGGAGTTCAAGACAAAATATGATGGTTTGGTTGTTTGCAGCAAGAAATTTGGTTGTGATCATTGAGCTAAATTTGATTCCATAAATATGAAGGGAATTTACATATTGATGGAATTGAGAAATTACAGTGTTGGAGATCAGGAAGGAATAAAAAACTGTCCAGCAAGCATCTCTCAGAAACAAAAAAAAAAGAACGAACATTTTTCATCGAAGGCAGACAATATATGTGCAATGCAATTGAAAGATCGTGCAGATGATGCAATTATCAAATGCCTAGATAAAATAAACCAAAAATATATCACCTCTACATGTAAAGTTTTTAATACAATCTACAGTGCAGCAAAATGAAACAGGCCATTTTCTGATGTTGAACATGAGATTGAGCGACAAATAAAAAATGGGTTGGACATGGGAAAGGGACTCCACTTTCGGAAAACAGCTGTTAAAATAATTGAGCACATTGCAAAGGAAATTAAGAATGAAATATTTCGAAAACAGTTGAACAAAATTTAAAACTGTGTCATCACTGATGAAACTTCAACCATATCTTGTAAACCAGTGATCATAATTTTTGTAAAAGGTTGAAGATTGTGATCTGTCGCCAATAATTTTTCCTGATTAAGTTGGAAGGATAGGCTGCTGAAACTATATACAAATCTCTATTATAAAGTTTACATGATGCAGGATTTGATAGTGGATATTTGAAAAATAATTTCACTGCATTTTGCTCAGATAGTGCAAGTGTAATGCTTGGCCACAAGTCAGGGGTGAGCACTAAAAAACTTAAAAATAATTTTCCTGACATCATAACTTGTCATTTCTTAAATCACTGTTTAAAACCGGTTTTAGATAAATATCTTACTGAAATAGATTCTTGTTATTATTTTTTGTTGCAAAACATTGGAGTGTGTAAAACAAGATAGAACAAGTTAAAATTTTTGAATCCCACCACTAGATATATAGCTTAAGGATTCAATGCATAAAGAGATAAGTATTTTGAGTTAACACACCATATGTCTTCCCTGTGCAGTGAACATGTATTTCAGCTGGCATATGTAATTGTAACGTTAGTTAAAACATTAATATTAATACTACAAGCAGTAAGTAACATGTTAACTAAGAAATTTATATCATTACTTTTTAGGGTAGACAACTAGAACCATTAAGCTCTTATGTACAAAAATCCACTATCAAATGTTGTAAGAAAAGAGTAAATTATTTTAACCTGTTAAAGAGAAATCTGTTGAATAACTAAACATACACAAACAAAACAAGAAACTTGACATACATCAGTCCTTTTAGAACTAAATGTTTGTTCCTGGCTGTTAAAAATCTACGTTATTGGGCGTTTTCAAAATACCAAACACCACCTACATTAGTTTTGGTTATCACATCACTCTTATGAATATTATGTAAACTGGTTAATATAATTATATATTGCAAATATTTCGAGATACGTTTTTCTTTTCTCTTTTTTAACAAAATTTGTTAACTGTTTATTTGGTTTTATAAAATTTGTCTTGACAGCTGTTTATTGTTTTAGTTTGTGCCATTAATTTGTTTAGTTTGATTAATTAATTAACTCAGTTAATTAAACTTAAGTGATTCCAGGAGGATTCAAAGTTGTTTGAGTTTGTTGTGCTTATTGAGTTTTTTACAGTTTCTCAAAAGAATTTGGTATATGCAAATGAGAATAGCAACTGACCCTTAGGACGTTTTTGTAACAGTAAAGCTTGTCACTGAAAATGAAAAAAACTTGTGTGCTTCGTAGATTTTTTAACAGCCAGAAGCAAACATTTAGTTCTAAAAGGACTTGTGTATGTCAAGTTTCTTGTTTTGTTTGTGTGTGTTTAGTCATTCAACAAATTTCTCTTTAACAGGTCAAAATAATTTACTCTTTTCTTACAACATTTGATAGTGGATTTTAGTACATAAGAGTTTAATGTTTCTGCACTAACCAGTATAGCCTGTTGGACACTGCAAACATGCCACTTCCTCATTAGGTAGGATCACACAGGCTCCATTGTTTGGACAAGGACATGGTTGGCAATCATCAACGGAACCACGTAGAGCATTCCCATAATATCCACTAGCACAGTATTCACAGTTGTCACCCGCAGTATTGTGTTCACAAATGCAGCGTCCTACAAAAAGATTACTTGTTTAAACCAACATCAGAACATGAAACACAAAATTTTAAAAACAAACAACTGAACTTGAACTTTTTGTTTATTTAGAATATAGGTTAACAAAACTGCTTTTTCGCTTCCCATTTAATTATTTGAAAAGGTGAACATGTTTGGTGTGACAAGAATTCAAATAATTGATCTTCCGATTACAAGTGCAGCACCATAAACCTGGCCATATTAGGCTGTTGAGTGAAGTAATTAAATGTTGTTTTTTTACACCAAGTGTAAAAAATGAATCCTTAAAAAAATGAATTCTTCATGCCAACTGTATTATATACAATAAATAATGGGCATACTTTCCAGAAGTATGGACTGTGTTCAGTAGAAAATTGGAATGTTTCAACCTTGTGAACCAAAAGGTAATCTTTTTACTCAAATTCTGAAAAAAAAAAGAAAAATCAAAACATTTATTTACCTGATTCAGAATCACAATACTGAGCATGATTGTTACAGTTGCATGGAACACAACGAGCAAACTTTCCACCACCAGGTGGATCATGTCGGAATCCTGGTCCACAAGACTCACAAAACTGGCCAACATAGCCTTCTGGGCAAGTACACATCTCTATCCAAGCAACCTCAAATCCAATTGGAGAACGATGAGCTGAGTCAAGCTGAATATTATCCAGAAATCCAGTTCCTGGAAAAACAGCCCAAAAGTAGTTTGTATTTAGCAAAGGTAATTGTTTTATAAACTAGCAACCATTTTCTCCTGTTGTACGACTATTTTGTTAATTATTATTATTATGTTTAATCCAATACAAGTTTTATTTTCCTCTTTACAAAACCATTGTAAACTTAAGACTAGAGTAATTTATACAATTCATTCAAAAATTTTCTTTCCACAATATATTTAACTCCTGCTTTAACAAGAACCTGTAAAAATGAATAAAAATCACAAAACTTTGCAACTACCTCGTAATTCAAGAGCAACAATGAGAAATACATAACTAGTAAAAGCTTTTTTTTGGTCTTTCAAGAATTAGAAAAGTGATGATTTAATATGTTTTTGAAAGCAAACTATTTTCTAGGGCTGTAACGATTACACGATTAACCAGTTATGGTTCGGTTACGAAGCAAAGATTAACTGGCTACAAAAGTCCGTAATCACCGCAGCCCTACCATTTTCTACTCACAAATTAATACTTTTCCAAGGTATCAACATGCTATTACATATACATTTAAACTAGAGGTAATCATATTTAAGATAATAAAGGAAATAAAGATAGTTTAGTCTAGCATCCAAATGCCCTTTGCTATAGACATTGCAGGTGATTTTTAATCCACTAAAACCTAACATAGAAAAATTAAATATGTAACCTTGTCATATATAACAGTTAACTGAAAATACCTTTCACAAATGAATGCATGTATACATATAGTACCTTGTACAGAGTAGGTCCCTTTGATTTTGATGCTTGTTAGATTTGATAGAACACTAATAAAGTCATGTGTATTGAGCCTAGGGTTCCAGCCATAAATGGAATGTTCGTGAAGCCGATATTTATAGTCCTGGTTCTTAACAGCTGGTAACGGATTTCCTTGACCAAAAATTGGTTGTGATATTGTAAGTCCTGATCCTTCTAAAATAACATCATCTACTGTTGCTCGAGGTACCCCATCACCAATTCTTAGAGTGAAACTAAGAAACTGATTATATGAACTTCTGTGGTCACCCAAAAATCGATCTGATACCAAAGAACAAATATTTTTTTGTTATTATACTGTGTATCTGAAAATCCTATAAGTTACATAAAATAAAACTAGAAATATTTCAATTTTTTTAAAACATGTAATCCCTATCACATTAATTATATATGTTGGAAAGAGAGACAGATATTTGGCTGTTTACAGCAGTGAAAAAATCAAGCCAAGCTCTATAAAATTATTACAAGTTCATTTCTTTTTATGTAGATGCCTTAGATTTCAACCAATCATTAACCTGCAACTTTATCAGACAGTTGATTCATGCAGTTTTGCTAAACTGGCGAACTTCAAAAACTGCACCACCTTTGAAATAACTTGCCGCGTAACGACTACATAAATTTATGGCGATTCTATTGATTGGTAAATGATAAACCATTAAAACACCTCACGTGTTGTATTTAACAAATTATCTACAAACTATTGCTACAAGTTTGCTAATTCAATTCATTTGAATTAAACATATTTTATTATTTTAAAATAGAGGACTTCATACTACCTAAAAAGTTACTTATGACAGTTCACTTGCTTTGTAAATAATATTACCTAACTCTCACAATATGTCTACTTGAAATGCTAAATGCTAATAAGGATTTACTATTATGAAATTGTAAATTGTCTGAAGATACATTTGTGTTGTGAATGCTACACAAATTGCAGCTTAATTCAACACAAAAACAATAATGATACTGTACAGAGTTTATTTTGTAATAAACATACACTCACATTCAATATTTAGCTCAAAACATCAATCAAACAATGTCAATAATAGAAAAACTACTACTTCACTAATTGTAACACTACAATAGATAAAATAAGATTTAAGACCAAGTGGTTATACAGGTATAAGTACAGCAATCTCCAGATGACATCAGAGTATGCATTAGAATCATACACTAGTGGTTTGTTCACATGCAGGGTATGAAGAGTTGATGTAAAGTTGATATGAATTCAGTGTAGTTGAGGTACCTCTACTAGGTAGCTAGATGTCTGCAACCAGTCTTTTACAAAAATTATGTAATACTAGAGTGTGTACTTAAAACCTTTTAAGACCATAACAAACAAACATAACAAATAGTGGATATTTTGAAGTTAAGAAGAGGGAAATTTATGCCAATTTTGTTTACTTGAAAGTTTATATAGGTGCTTTTTTTTTTTGGTGGGTCCCCATTGTCCTCTAATGTAAAAACCACTATAAGTATTGTTTTGTTGTTCTTTTCTTAGTGTGAAACTACACATTAGTATCTCTGCACTCTGTCCATGGAGAGGAACCAAACACTTTATTTTTGCAGTGCAAGTCCATAAACTTACCACTGATTCAGTGGACAATGCCCCTGAAAAACTTAATACTAATACATATAAAAATCAGGACAGTAACTAGCTTCTTTATATAGGACACATTACTTCATGAAGATCTACATTAATAGCAAAAGCTGTACAACACTAAGAGTATATAAAACTTATCACTTATTTTCGCTTTAGGGATGTCTTATTAACATGTGACAATTTATTTTCTTTTTGTTTTTGTTTTTTTACTTTTAATTATTTATCAAATGCTTAAAATAAAGTACACCCCCCCATGCAATTTTGTGTGAATTATTCACAGCATTTTATAAATAAGATTACTCACACTAAGAATACAAATCCTATGAGTAAGTGTACTTAGATAATAATCAATGCAACACTTGTAATGCTAAATTTTAGGCATTCAGATTCAGTGCCTTACCAGGAGCGACAAAGTAGATTGGATCTCTTCCTGATGAATCCACACCAATGTTTTGGATTATGGGGTTGAACTGAAAAGGTATCTCTCTGCCTGACTTAAGTTGAGCTTTCCAATTTTCATTCCCTGTTGGAAAAATGTCAACCGAGTCAAAATTTCTAAACTATCTCCAAAAAAGACATTGAGTTGTCAGAAACATTTCAGAGAATTTCCAGAAAACAAAATATCAAGCGTTTTATTTGCTTATCTTATGAATATAAATAATTTTCACTCAACAGAAACTATAACTGACTTATTGATGTAAGTCTTACTTGTAAATCTTCCAAGCAAACCCAACAAGAATAAAATATTACATCATAATTCACAATAACTAATCAATAGGCTAACTGAAACTTATGATATGCACACACACAAAAAAAAAAAAAAAAAACTGTAGTTCTCCTGTGCAGCCATAATTCATTAAATACATTCAAAAGGTTTGTTTTATTTTTAGTTATATAGTTCACTAGAATCTACTATACTGAAAAGCATGACTAAAAATAAGTGTCCTTGCCTCTGGTAAAAGTGCTTTTAATAGCAACTTTAGAATAACCAGGGGCACTTCTACATACTGAAGAGTGACCGTAACAGAAGCAAGGAAGGCACCCAAACTCATTCTCTTCTTGCAAGCTGAAAAATCCAGGTTTACATCTACATGGAAATAGAGATTAAAGAATCAGTTATCCTTGTGTTTATAACAAAATATATTTTTATTTTTAAATAATTTCACAAGGGATCAGTAATACCATTTCATGGAAAGAAACAATCAATGACATAAGAAAATTTGTACCTACACTCATTCTGCAAGCATTTTATCAATCTCTTTTCTTATAACCACAAGTTAATTGAACAGTTGAAACACTGAGGAAATTTCAGGTGAATCTTTACCCATCATACCTTTCTTTCTTTATACCCTTTAAATAGAACTTAATCTGGTGTCCACATTCTCATTAATGTTTTTTAACAGTATATAGATGTAGCATGAATTAGTGTTTAACAGGTAATTATAAAACTCCAGTACTTATATGTCTAAGTTACCTATTATTTGAAGGTAATCAAAGTTCAATTGTAAATGAAATACTTTGCTCTATGTATTTATGTTTCATTTGTGAACTGTATGAATATTCCTGTTACATACTATAAGCTATGCAGCAATAAGCACTACACCTCACACTCTACTCTACCCCTGTTTTTCAATAATCCCTCTCTCCTGATCTCACTGGTGGAACAGAAATGTTTTAATCCCTGATCCACTCCTGTTTACAACAATCACAATATTATGTATTTATATAAACACACTCCTAAGGATATAAAATACACACTTAAGTGATTTTACCTTAAGTTTTAGGAAAATTATATTGCACAAAATATAATAAATACTTTATTGCACATCCTTATATGTATAACAGTCAAACCAGTTTATTTTTTATTAACAAGCAAATTAGACCTTTTTTGTTTATCACTTATGAAAAGTTTGAAATAATGAAATAGAATATGAAATCATATGTTACACAACACTCTTTCAGAAGGAACTTGAGAAGCAAAAATTCACCTATCACAACGTTGTCCTTCAACATTATCCTTACACCTACATGTTCCTGTCACAGCATCACAGTTTGGCTCACTGTTTACACTTCCTGCTATATTACAACCACAAGGCCTGCAAATTGTAGTATTTAAGAAAGGAGTTAAAAATTTCCACTTGGGCAGTGTAAAAGAACTACAGACTCACAAAGTTTTTATTTTATGAAATACAATTTTCTTTTTGTAAAAAAGGGGTAATCTTTGTATTTAACGTGTTAAATAATTTCAAATTTAAACTTTTTAAATAAAAATATAAAATGCACATATTTACCTTTTAATCTTGAAACACAATTTTAGCATACACTTTCTTTAAACTTGAAAGATGTATAATTTATAATTGAAAATAAATATAATTCATGTCAGTTTGAACTCACACTTTTCACAATAAAACACCTACTCTCTCCATATATACTTCTGGCAAGTAAAATGAGTAAGTTTGAATACAGATAAAATGCTCATAATATTTAAACTCTTGTATTCAAAGAAATCAAGAGTGCTATAAAACAGTTTGTCACCTAAAATATAAATAAAGAAAAATGATTTTTATTATTGTCATCAACTGAAATTTTGCTGCCACAGCAAGAGTTAAGTGTTGTACATTAAGTTACTAAAAACTTATTTTCAGCAAATTATAGCAGTTTAATCATTCAGCTTTGATGGTAGAACACCGAGTTTGATTATGATCCAAAAGAAATATAAAAAGTATCTTAACACTTGCAAATGAAATATTCCACATTTTTTTGTCTAACATATTGAAAAATACTATTTAAGGTTCTCAAAAAATAAAAGTGCCACTTTTAATATGGCTTAGAGCATTGTTATCAGTTGAAAACATACCTGCATCCTTGTGAAGTAAAGTCATAATAATTAGAAGAACAATGATCACACCTTGCACCATCAACTCCAGGTTTACATTGACACTTGCCCTGCTGATTGCACTGCAAACTTCGAGAACCTACAAACATATAATTCTTTGAGTTGCAATCATATTTAGAAGTTTATAATTTCTGTATAGAAACATTTAATCAAAGCATGAAAATTACAAATATATTCGGTTAGTATAGAGATACAGATGGGAAGAAACCATGCTTTGAGAAAACCAAGTTTAATAGTTTTTGTTTTTCTGTATAAATATTTAAGTAGACAGTGAAAACTTTCCTTTTCTGTTATTTCATGTTAATTGTTTAGTCTTAGGATGTTATAAAGTGACTAAATGAAACTAATGTGCAAGTTAGTGTTTTTTTTCCCCTTAGCCTTTGTCTAGATGCTTATTTCCATTTTATATTAAATGTGTTCATTTTATATTAATCTACATTAGTATAAATATTAAGCAAAACTCAGCAGTCTCTACGACTTCAGTTATTTGATAATTATATTTATTTAAAATGCAGTACGAATACTGAATGAATGTGTTTTCAATCTTTATTTTTGTGTTCTGTATTACAACGTACAACTTAGCTTCTCTGAAATAAAGTTACTACTCTCCTCATATTAAAGATATATGTTCTTTAATACAGTTTCATTACTTCATTATCTAAACATTTTAATACGTCAATTGAAAGAGTATCGAATTCTTATTAATGAAACAAATCTTTGCCTTGTGTCGAACGTTTAAATTTCATTTTTTCTATATTGTAACTAAGAAATTACAACATTAACAGTTCTGTTTTTATTCATAGAAACGTGGAAATATATCAACTTATGACAATTTATCGATGAAAACGTTTGTTTGTGTTTTCTTATACCAAAGCCACATTGGGCTATCTGCTGAACCCACCGGGAGGAATTGAACTCCTGATTTTAGTTTTGTACATCCATAGACTTACTGCTGTACTAGTGGGGAGACTTGATGAAAACAAACACATGCAAGATCACTTCAGTTACATTAAAATGTATTGCATTTATGTATTAATACAACTGAAATTTTCAAATTTAACAACACCTTATACAGAGAAGTTAAACTGCCAAATTAGAGATCTCTAGAGTCCAGATATAACAATCCCTAATTTTGATATACTGACCACTGGGAGAGCATCCAATCACCACCACTATCATCTGCTACAAGGGCTTTGTCTGGCTCCCTGTACTAAACAATAGGATTGATTATTATTTTTAAAAAGGACCCACAGAGTGTGTTCAGCAGCATCATGTCTTGAGACTTTGATCCATCTATTCTAAATCTCACATGCTAACCACTAAGATATGCCATGCAGTACTAAAAAAAAAAAATGTTAAAAATCTGTGTTTGTTGTTTATCAGTTTGTTTTTTGTTAGTTCTGTGCCTTGTTAATCTCTCAATAATTTAAATAGCACAACACAGTTTAAGTTAATGAGAATTACCAAAAATAAGAATATATATCTTTGCTGGTTGTAGACGAGATCTGTTACAATTAACTTAATATTGAAAAATGGTTTTTGTTGTTGTTGTTGTTTTTACAAAAAAAACAACAAGAAAATAGAAAGGTTTTTACTACCATGAATGTAACAATGAAAGAAATGTCTAGAACAGTAAAGAAAACATATCCAATGTTTCGTTAACTCAGCAGAGATGTACCTGTTGGGTTACAATTGCACGGGACACATCTTCCATCTTCTCTCTCATAAAAGTTTTCTTCACATCGCTCACAATGTGGACCAGCAGTGTGATCCCTACAGTCTACACAGTGTCCACCATGTCCTGTATGTTCGTACAAATGTCTGTCAAAGTAGCACTTTTTGGATCTGCCATTGCAGTTGCATGCTAGAAAGTAAAAACAAGAACTTAAGTCATAAACCGTTTTTAATCATGTTACACTGTATTAATCACGATAACTTGAATAATAATTCAACATCCATTTAATAATACCAAATTCTTTGTAAATTAAAAACCCAGAGATTAGAAATATACAACATTAATTACATGTAGCTTTACAAGAAATCCATTGTATAACTGAATTTTAAAGAATTTATAAACCAAGCTTACTACAAAAACTAGCTGTATATATGTGGTCAGACATTGTTCATGGTTACTACAGTTTTTAAAGAGTTGAAATTCTAATTTTGGTTCTTTTTAATTTGTAAATACTACTTATATATGACACTTGTTGTAACTTTCATTTGTTGTTGTGGTTATCCGATTGTTTTTACATGAAAAAAACATAATGTAGATCTTTCAGTTTGTTTAGAAGTTATATGATCATATTTTATATTCATTAAGAATGGCAGGTTTCCAGTAATAAACAACTAAAGTTGCCGCTACTACATCACGTCACCAGTAACAAAACATTAATGTTACCGTCACTACATTATCAGAAGAACCATTCAAACAAGTAGATTAAGAAACGTTTATTCAAGAAACCAAAACGCGCAAGGAGAAGATAAACTTGTTCGAACCGTTTTTTATGACGTTAATCAACTAAAACTTGTTACGTGTGCTTAACGCGAACACAAATTTACAAGTTGTAATAAAACTATTACTAAAAACATTTAGTTTAACTACGACGTTAAGTTTATGTGCAATTTTCACTCAAATAAATGTACCTGCTTGACCCTTTCTGCGAGCGACCTAACCTGGATGCCGGAAAAAGACACCGGTTCTTTCTAACTCAATAAAACCCTGTGCTGTAGCACAATCCCACAATAATCCTCAGGTGTTCCGTGATCCAACTTGGATATTCGTGATGGTAGTAACGTCTCTTCGTTGAGGATAGCGTATCGATTCATGAGTACTGAATTATATTATTAATAATATTTGATACACTGTAGAAAATCAGCTAAATTCGGTAAATGTTAGGATTCATTTATTTTACTAAGATTCTTGTACACATGCTTAGTTTTGTATGTACTAATATAACAGTAGTTTCTGATCATACTTTATCGCTGACAGAACAAAAGGTTCATTCCTTTAGACCAGTGGTTCCCAAACAGGGGGTGAGAGATAACATTTGTTTTGGCCACCTTCACCTTTATTCTTAAATAAATAATTACTGTGCGAGAACATATTAAAATTTTTAGGGGTGCGGGGCATAAAAAAAGGTTGGGAACCACTGGTTTAGACGATGAATGGTTGCAGTAATATCACAATAGTAGTTCACTGGGTAAGAGTGGCATATGCGTTAAGGGCTACTTAATACGTCATCTCGTAATAAACTACATGCGTTATAAGGCTTATAAACATATAATTCACAAATAAACTATATGTGCTATAAGGAGTTTTAAATATATCAATTTAAAATAAGCCAGATGCATTATATAACCACTATCATTTTGAAAATAATTTAAAAACGCTAAGACTATAAAAGATATTTTAAAATAGACTATATTGTATTCTCTAGCATTTAGTTCATAACAATATTATTGACTGTACTGGGATTGGTACAAATAATTTTGGGTTATATGTTTTTTAAAAACTTTATTTTATATAATACAAATTATGGTTATTTCTCTTAGGTTTGAAACGGGTCTATGGGTGTGATAATCCGAGTAATTTTATTACTCAATATACACCCTCATTAGCAATCCAGTTCAACAGAGGTCAGTGTACTCTTTACGTCAGTTTCTCAGCTTCCTTACGATATATTCTATAAGCTGTTTTTAGTTTATCAAAATTTGTCTCTAGAAGCCAGATAGAGATATTAATAATAGAGCTGCGAAGCCTATTTTATGTTTGATATATTAGTTTGTGTCAAGATATTGCGTATAAATAATAGTTGTGTCTTGAAGTACCCCCGACACCTGTAATTGTATGTCCCTTTGTCTTAAAACCTGTAACTTGCAACTGGTCCAGCAAAATTAACAAATCACGGAACAAAAATAACTACCTAGATTTCACGAAACAGATTTTATCGTCAATACAAATAAATGTAATATTTGATTGAACTTAGAATTAACCCGTTTATCACTTCTAATATTAAATGAAGCAGTGTTGGTTCTATACATACATTTACGTTTTTGTATGGAGTAGGGAATTCAAAGAGGACACACCAGCATATAAGATTACAACTAACTATATCCATACTTACGTTGGCATTCGTTGGCATCGGCTGCCGTTGCTCTAGCCCAGGGCAGATCGTTATAAAAAGGTAAACACTCATTACAGTCGGGTCCAGTAGTATTGTGTTCACACTGACACACTAGTTCCTGTTGTCCATATCCATCATCAGTGACGATACACACGCTTGCATGTCCGTTACACTTGCACCTAAAATGAAAGAAACAACGTTAGTTCTGACAGAAATCGTAGAGCCAATACCAGTCACGAGTTAACAGTAAAGTTACTATTTTATTGTTCCTATGTACATAGATAACATATTAATTAGAAACACCACAGTCGAAGAAAATAAAGACAGTTTGTTGGACAGTAACGAAATACAGATATTACAGAAAAAAGTGGTTCAAATCTATTAACTGAAAACAATGAGTATCTAAAGTGTTAAATATTAAAACGTACTTAGGAGGTTTACACTTGAGAATAGCTGATTAAGATTATATAATAAACGTAACGCTGAACTACAAAATTGTTCAATGGTCTCTCAATTCACACTATACAGAACGTAGCGACTTGACAAACATCCTTCAGACGGTTTAAGTGATTTTTCACGTAACTCTAATACAACCTCACATCCACGTTTCAAAGTAATCTATGCAATTAACAACAGTGACCTTTCTCACACAAACACAAATGTCACACCGCTCTTAGTTACTATTTACTTACCTTCCTCCTACTGCAAAATCTGTAATGGCGTAGTAATACGACTTCAGAACTTTAGGATCGCCAAATATCTCGTCACCAAATGTATTCATCCGATTTAGAGAAATCCGTATGTCTGTGGCAGTCACCCATTCCTGACATGGAAAATATATTAAATGTTTTTAAAGTATCTTTTGGTTGTTTGTATAAAACTTTTTTTTTTTAGAAACAGCTGGAATGATTTTAGAAAATTCTGATTATAAGTTGTTACAGTTCATTCTAAAAAAATATTGCTGGATATTTTCTATTACTACTTTTGTTACTTGAGAACAGTACCTTTTTTATTTATCAAAAGTAAACACAAAAACAATACTGGAAAGAAAAACGACTGATTAAAAAAAAGTGAGATTTCTTATTACCAAGTGAATGAGTACTACCTACTTAATAACCATGTTAATATTTTTATTATACTGATTAGCACTAAAGCAGCCCTAAAAATAAGTTGTCACTTACGTACGATGTTCCTCGCGAAAGAGTACTTTACAGTTGCTTTTTCAAGCTTACTTTCGCTGGTGATGGTTTGTAGAAACGTTTAAATTTGATTTGGTTTGTTTGGAATTTTGCGCAAAGCTACACAAAGGCTATATGCGCTAGCCGTCCTTAATCTGGCAGAGTAAGTCTAGAGAGAGGCAGCTTGTCACTATCACCCACCGCAAACTCTTTAGATGCTCTTTCACCAACGAACCAGCATGTTTGATGTAACGGAAATTCGAACTCGTCAGTGGCAGCGCCAAGGGGGGACTTGAGACCCTCCTCAGATGAGCCAAGTCCCTCTCAGCCCCCCAATATTGTTACCTACATATATTCATAAAATACGGAAAACACAATCGTTAATTGTTAAGCAACAACGACATCAAAAGAGAGACAGATCTGTGGAGCTCAACGTCTTCATTAAGACGGAAGTATGCGTTATGCTATGTCCCATAGCAACGTACTGAATGCACTGAAACTCATGCGCTGCATTGCCGCTCCCTGTGTAATGCCATTCTATCTTGAGCTTTGACGAAGATTACACAACCACGTTGATTTCAAGTTACAACAGATCATCAGTGATTTTAGTTGATAAACCAAAGGTTTGATAGGTATTTACCCATTAATATCATTTATCTTTTATTGAAAAGTAAAAGATAGCATGCATGTATAAGTGTATTGTGTATCGGTCAAAACTATGAAGCATTTAGCCGGTGTTGTGTCCTCTGTGAGATCATTTTGCATTGTGTATCAGCCATCCAAAATTGTAGTGATGATTGTGGCATACACTTAAAATTGTGACTTACAATCCAATTAACGTTATACTTATAATTAGATAATAACCTTACATGTTAACTGACCAAATAATATTTCTAAATAACTCTAGAATGAATTTTGAAATAGTCATTGGATATTTAGAAGTGCCTAATTTAATGTAATGTAGTAGTTGATAAAAACTGCATTGAAAACCCAGTTCAAAATAGCACACCTTTCTGAAATGTACCTTGGTATTTCCATTATTAGAAATTACCATCCATACTTCCTATTGATGGCATTTTGGGAAACCCCTCCACAGTTTACCTAAGTACGTTTTCATATTTAACACTTTAGATACTCATTGTTTTCAGTTAATAGACTTGGACCACTTCTTTCTGTAATATCTGTATTTATTTATTTATTCGTTACTGTCCTACAAACTGTTTTTAAGCGAATATTCATCATTGTAGGTTCTTACTAAGATAAAAAATGCGCCTAAATTAATAAATTCTTTGCATGAAAATAAGAGCCATCACAATGCCTTGGAACTTAGGACATCAGAGAATAACTTTTACCGGTAAACAAATATTTATATATCATGCAGGTTTGTTCGTTTGTTTTGAATTTCGTGCAAAGATGTACGAGAGCTATCTGCGCTAGCCATCCCTAATTTAGCAGTGTCAGACTAGAGGGAAGGCAGCTAGTCATCACCACCCACCACCCACTCTTAGGCTACTCTTTTACTAATGAACAGTGGTATTGAGCATCACATGTTAACACACCCACGACTGAAAGGGCGAGCATGTTTGGTGTGACGGGGATTCGAACCCGCGACCCTCAGGTTATGAGTTGAGCACCCTAAGCAACTGGGTCAAAGTCTTTATGTACCTAAGAAAGTAAAAATACTTATTTTTAGGGGCGTATAAGACAAGAATGGCAAAAACGAAATTAGTTTCAATCCTGTATAAAATTCATCAACAACTTAAAATTGTGTGTGTTAAAAACCTGTTACATGCACCAAACAGTTAATTTCAATTCAAGGATGTCGTCCTGAAAAAAAGAAGTTCGTTTATGTTAATTAAAAATCCACGTATCTTTATTGTACGAATACGTAGGCCCTGCTATATCACAAAGCGATTGGATATTTTACAGAAAAGAATATTGGAAAACCTAAAAGCTGAGTCAGAAAGAAACTGTTTGTTACAATTTTTTTTATTAAGAATACTGAAAATATTACGTCGTTATAACTACAAAAGTAGTAATTACTGGAGCTGAGGATGAACAGTTACTGAGTTCAACATAATATAATAAGTATCCATTTATTCTAATTTTCCAAGGCTTTAGCAAAATGTTACAGTACTGAGTACCATAAGGTAGACTTGCGACAGTGTTGAGTTCCATAAAGTAGACTTGTGACAATAGTTAGTATCTTAGGTTTTACTTATATCGTGATAGCGTTATATCAAATTAAAGTTTGATCCGATTGATATCTAGGGAGGTAAATATAAAACTAAAGTACACACGACAGTTTGGAAATGCAGCAAAAATAAAGCAAAATAAACATAACATTGAATACACATCATCTATCAGATTATAATTATTTCATCCTATAGTCTGGTTGTTGGAAAATTTATAAAAATAATTTAAAGAAGTAAATACTATAATGTTAAATTTTCCTTAGATGTTAAAATAAACCTAACTCTTTACGTTTTATTTGTAAGCGTATTCGTAAAAATATAAGTTGTATACATAATTACCTGTAAAAGTGGTCTGTTCTCGAAATTATACGCACTAGGCCTACCTTCCAATGTACTAAATGCAACGTTCCCACCTGTAAGCGGTGATATGTCACTAAATTCAGAAGTGCATAGCGCCTTTGTCTCCTCGTCCCTGCTGACATATGAACTGTCTGGTAAATTATAAGTTTCCCTACACGTGGCGCTATAATACTGGTAAGGTATCCATGGTCCATCTACATTCTTGCGTTTATAAATAGCAAAACTTTCGGGTCGAGGGCTGTGAAACTTCAAACGCACATACGTGATGTCAAAGGCTTTCGCTAATTAAAAAGAAAAAATAGAAAATTAATATTATTAATTAATAAAAATTTCAGAGAGTTTTAAAACATTTGTAATAAAAAAATTCCACTGATAAGTAACACTTTTGTGGAATTTTAAAGATAAATTTAAGTGTGGCATTATATTTTTAAATTTATACATAATTGCCGCTTAACAACACTAAAATCGTTAATAGTTGTATCTAAGGCGTTAATAAATCCAATCTCAATAAAATTTCAGGTTATCATAATAAAACTGTTTCTTTTTATTATTCCAACATGATATTTACATTTTTTCATGTGTTTACACAGGTCATAGTTTTAGCTTTTTTTTCGGTGTTAAAAAAATAACTCAGATTTATTCTGAGATACTACCAAAATGATCTTAATAATCTGCTTGTAATATTTAAACTCCGCGTCCTGCATAATGTTCATATTGTAAATTAATTATATTAATTCTATATAGCAACTGACAAGTGAATTATTATAAACCAATGTACAAGTCCTATCTATCACGCTGTTTTCATATATATCAAAATGCTCGCTTTCAAGTATACCATACATGAAAACTATTATTATTATTTTGCAATCCCTAAATGTTTTATCCATATAAAAACATCGATCCGTCAGTATTGATATGTGATGAATAGTCAATATGAGAAAAAACAAACAAACGTAAAAAAATTATTTTCGTGGGAGAATGTTATTAAAATAACGGGACTTCTTCCGTCTGCACTCAGTGGCCATTTTATTAGATACGTCTCTCTAATACTGGATAGGACTCTCTTTTGCTTCCAGAACAGCCTGAATTCTTCGCACCATGGATTTAACAAGATGCTGGAAACATTCCTTAGGGATTTTGGTCCATTCCTACCCGATAGCATCATGCAGTTCCTGCAGATTTGTCGGCGACACATTCATGCTGCGAACCTCCCGTTCCTCCTCATCCCAAAGATGCTCTATTAGATTGAGATCTGGTGACTCTACAGGCCATTAGAGTACATTGAAGTCACTGTCATGTTCGTTGAAAAAGTTAGCGATGACGCGTGCTTTGGGACATGGCGCATTATCCTCCTGGAAGTAGCCAATGGAAAACGGATAAACTGTGGCCATAAAGGGATGCACATGGTCAGCAAAATGCTCAGGTACGCTGTGGCATTCAAATGATGCTAAAATGCTATTAAAGTTGTAATGTGTGCCAAAAAACAAACAAACATTCTCCACGCCATTACACCACCAGCGGCGTGTTCCATTGACACAAGGCAGGATGGATCCATGGATTCCTGCTGTTTACGAGAAATTCTGACCCTACCATCTGCATGTTGCAACAGAAAAGAGATTCACCAGGTCAGGCGACGTTTTTTTAATCTTCAATCATCCAGTTTTGGTGATCTTGTGTCCTTTGTAGCTTCATCTTTCTGTTCTTAGCTCACAGGAGTTGAACCCGGCGTGGTCTTCTGCTGCTGTAGCCCATCCGCTTCAAGGTTCGACGCGTTGTGTGTTCAGAGATGTCCTTCTGCACATCACTGTTGTAAAGAGTGGTTATTTGAGTATTTGTGGTCTTTCTGTCAGCTTGAACGAGTTTGGCCACTCTCTTTTGACCTCTCTTATTAAGAAGGTGTTTTAGTCCATAGAACTATCGCTCACTGGATGTTTTGTTGTTGAGTTTTTTTTTACACCATTTTATGTAAATTCTAGAGATTGTTGTGCGTGAAAATTTCAACCACACGAGTCGTTGTTTGGCTGTTTCCGTTAAAAGAGCAAGTGTGTCTGATAAAGTCACCACTAAGTGTATATGTATGACTGTTTTATCATGTCGAATAAATTAATTTGATTTAAATCTCTCTCTCTCGTGACATTTCTTATAAAAAGGAAAAGAAAAACTGTCAAAAAGGTTCACTATGGTAACGGTCTTTCTTGCGCTCCGCAGATAACAAGGAACGTTGGCAGCCAGCAGAAAATCGCCAACGCTACTTACCGAACCTGAGCACTCTGTTATGCTGGATCCACCAATTGCATCGAAACTCAAAACGTTTTGCCAACAATGCATTGTAGTCAGCCTCCTTTGCTTAAACGCAAACAATTCAATTTTCTTTACTGGAATAACGCATTAAATGATGGACGGTTGTAAATAGCCCATTATCAAAGGCACTGAGTTGACTGCACATTTTTTTATCGATTCATCACTACTTAAGAAAATTACAGTTGAATTGTTTCAATTGTTTCAAGTGCACTGTAATGGTTAAAATATATTGAATTATTTATTGTGTACCCTCACAGCTAACAATATTTTCAACCCTAATATGACGAACAGAAAATGCAAATATTCTAGGGTGCTTAACAGGTACTGGTGAAAGAAAAAAATCGTACGAGATAAAAAGTTACCTAATTGGAAAGTAATAATAACGTAAGTGTTTGTTATATTTAATACAAAAAGGGGTGAAATACCTTTTCTAAATTTTAGTTCATTTGTTGCTACCGCAGGTATTGAAACCTGACCTTTAACATTAAATTCACCGGGCAGTAAATCCATTAGCAATATACGTGTATGTTTTTTACTTGAATTTCTAATAAATAAATATATTTTTTATAAAACTCCTTATCGCAAAAAAGTGGATAAAATTTCAAAACATCTGAAGATTAGTTCCATTTGTACCTCATCTTTAAAATACAAGTTTATAGACCCATAAAGAAACGAGATTTTTTATTTTGTAACCAATATACAATAAATTTATATCTTAAATTATCGAGCATATGCCTCAAGGGAAACTAGTGTTGACTGCCAATGCTTGGCACAATAAGTAAAATATTTATACATTAGCCAAAGCTACTAATGCTTTTTACCACTGCTCCTAATTTTAAACTTGTGATCAGAGAGAATACTGATAGTCAGCAAATCTATACTCTCCATGTAAATTAATTGACTGGTACACTTCTAATGCATTCGGAATTTAAAGTGCAGGAAATCTTTCGTTGTGCCGCATGAATTCGAAATCTGCTTGTCAATATCGAAATCCAGAGCTCTAACACAGTCACAACTGCGTCCTAAAATTAATAATAGCTTTTTCAATAATAGCTACAACAACAGATACCAATTCAACAATGAAGTCGAATTATTCAAATACCGATAAAATCTTATATCTTAATGAACGTTTCAGATAATAGTTGCGCTATCTCGAAACTTAGAAAAATCTAGAGAAAACAAAAAAATTGGCTACATTAATTTATGTAACTACAAAAATTGATTTATTCAATCTTTATAAAATCACATTAATAACAAAATAAATGAAAAGAATGTATTAGTTTAAGTGTCGGAAAATTAGAAAAATATATTTTAGGTTAAAAATCTGAGAACAAGAATATTCTATTATTACCATGCTACGTATATCAGAAAGACACTAACACTGAAATAAACAATACACTTACATGCAATGCAGAAATTGGCTATATAGAACCTCATGACTTAAACTGAAGAATATTTTTACGAATAGTTAGCAGCTGTTCCTATACGCCAAAGATTCCACGTACCTATCCCTTCTCTATTCCAACACCCAAAATGAAACTTTCTCGTTCAATTGCTGGCAGTTATCGAATGAGACAAACCAATGATCTGTTTGACGCTTTAAGTATATATTTATGGGATTTTTTTTTTTTTTAATAATGTAGCGCAGTGTCTCCGGGATATAAAAATTATCTATGATTAGCGCACGTGATGTTGACAACATTAAATAAAAAGACTAAGTTATCTACTTTGTCTCCGTATGCTTGGAAATAATTAAATACGCCCTCAAACAATGAATTTGGTACCGAAAATTTGTTTACCTTTTCTACAAACGTTAAAAACAGATAAAGATAACACTCGATATTTTTAAAGTCATGACAAAATATAAAATTGGACAGATTATGCTATGACCCAAAAGTGCTTTCAATGTTCCAACTAAACTACATTGTGGTTCAACGTTAAAGTTTCCGATATTCAGAACACAGCAACACACGCTATAGTTGTGCGTGCGTGTGTGTGCGTGTGTGTGTGTGTGTGTGTGAGAGAGAGAGAGAGAGAGAGAGAGATGCTTAAATTAACGAATACGGTACATTTAATGTCATAAATTACTTTATTTATTCGAGTGTAATACTTTTAAATGATTCCGTTCCTGTTTTCCAGCCATAATAATAGAAGTAATATTCGAGTAGTTCTGTGAAAAGTTGGTTTCCCTTAAAGCTTTATTCATAAGTACATTTGTTTTTTCATTTAGAGCAAAGCCGTACAGTGGTCCATCTGCGCTGTGGACACAAGAGTTGATCGAGCCTTAGATTCTGCAGTTATATACGCTCCGTAGTTTAGCAATCTTTCAGCATCCTGGGTTTCTCGCTCACATTTCTGGTTGTATGGATCATCGATCCATGGACAATCATAAATTGTGATAGTAATATGGTAGTCTCTATAAATTATATAATTCACCAACTTTAGCACTTTTCAACCTCAAATGTTAATATAAAGGCTGCTTATACATGATACACAAGTTTTGGTTTTGTTTTTACTCATGTGACCCATTTTATATCTCCGACTATTTCCTACCGATAATTTTTTTGCTCTTTGTGTATTTCACATGTTCATACAAAACTATTGAACGGCCAGTTGCGTTAGCAGTCTTTAACTTTCAACCTGTAGGTGCTAGAGGAAAGGCAGCTAATTAACATTTTCCACCGACAGTTCTTGGACTGTTCTAATCGAATAGGAGGATTTCACCGCCACTCCTATAACGCATCCATGGCCCCAAAATGCACAGTGCAATTTTACAGCAATTGGGACGGGAACATGGACCCTTAAATCCCCAGTCCAGTCTGCTAAACATTAGGTCATATCAAAAACGAGAATTTCTTTAGAGCATCTAAAACCGCATACCAATTGATTAACAAATTTCTGTAGAAACTGACATGCCTGAAAACGTAATTTACCTGGTCTGCTATAAAGAACGTAAAATATTTATTTCCTATATGGCTACTTAGTGAAAGAAACAGCAGTCGAAATTAACAAAAATATTGTGAAAACTCATGCTAACTAAGCAGAACTGTTATCACACTGTCTCACGTGCCTACTTATTCAAACGTTTTTATTTATCATATTTTGAAAATCATCTTTTTTTAATTAAGTTCGCAGTTTTATTAAGTCCAGTTCGCTTACGTTCAGGATAAAAACAAATGGCCCATAAAATTGTCGTTGTCTACTTGTTTTATCTAATGAGTTCGGTAAACCAATGTATGGGTTAAGACTTTTTTAAATAATAAATTACACAATTTCAGGGTAACGATCTTAAAATACGAATTGTGCATGAAAACTATGGAGCGTGAGCTCCATATATTACCTTCATTTAACAAACATCGTGTTTATAAACCATTTACAGTTGATTCAGATAATATTTTAGCATGAAAACGGGATACATGATGCTGAAAACGTAAAGTTAACCGTTTTGTTTTGGTATCTCATAAAACACTAACAAACTAACAGGCGGTAAAATGAACTTGCTTAAACGTCGAATAAAATACTTCATCTCCTAATGCACACGTGTTTGTAAAATGTAAACCCACGTCAAATTATGATGATGTCACGTAAGATCTCATAAAAACGAAACGGACAATATTCTACACAGCCTTCGCCTTTACACTGGTTCATCGACTGAGGGCAATTTAACATGTTCGTCCATTAATGCTGTATATTGGTGTAAAATCAGTAATAGTTAACTACGAAGGAAAACTTTAAAGACTCGTAGTTCAACATATCAAAACACATTTTCAACAACTACAAATAAATCCAATCAATCGCCATGAAGCAAACTGAAAATAGACAAGTTTTATCTTCCAGATAAACAGATGAACGCATTCTTCTCTAAGTACTAAATCGGTTTAACAAGGTCTTACTGTAGAGTTAAATATCAACTTCAAATCAATTATTGTGTCGACAACTTGACACTAAGTTATATTGGATTTGTGGAATTATATTCCTCAACAGTAACTCTGGACAAGAGCAGACGAAAAGCACGTGAATAAGTTTTTATGCTTTTATAATGAACTGTGTATTTTATACAATGAAATCCAATCTATTATTTGACTCACCACTTGTCACGGGAAAATGCTTACCTCATTGGTAACCGTAGACGATGCAACTCAAATGAGCAAGACAAGGTTTCTTGTAGTGGTGGAGTGTATACGTATGTTGTTTTTAGTACGATGAGAGTGTTTAAAGTAAACAGAGATAATAAACCCAACTTGTCTACTGAATAAATCAAAATATTAGTTAAATAGTGTCACTGTTAGATGTTCTTCAAATCCTATATAAATACAGGTTAGTGTGTTAAATTAAAGACAACTCAAAACACCATTTATATGGCGCATCACTTTCGATTAGTCACTGAGGGAGTTCGGTTTCATGTAGTCATTCCACATAAAAGGTTAAACTATATTAAAGCTACAATGTAAAAAAAACGAAAATAGACAGCTGAGAATTGTATTCTAAAGTAGATTAGTTGTTTGTTTGGTTTTTGTAGTTTCCATTAACTCTACTTAACTTAAAACTCGCAGCTCTGCAAGAGAAGTTAAAGTTGAAGTTTTCCAGCTGTAGTAGGGACAAAAATATACCTACAGTTTATTACCTCTGATACGCAAGTAGAACTACTATAATGTGAGAAACCAGAATAAATCTGAACTGCGAAAGTCATTTTACAGTCCTAATAAAGATCCCAATTCAGGAGAAAAATAAACATGCGTTATTTTTATATTGATGATGTAATCGTTTGTTTTGGAACAAAGCAATGCTGGGCTTTTTTGCTGAGTCCACCGTTTGGAATCGAACCCCGGATTTAATGTTACACGTCTTAGATTTACCGATGTCATATCGAGGACATATGATACATTCCGATTTTTCTAATCTAAAATAAACATACTCAACAGGTAAATATTACATTTCCAGACCTTATCTTAAGCTACAATATATTTACATTATCGTCTTTAAACATTTCAATTGTTCCAAAACACTAATTACTGATCTCGTGATTCTTGAGAAAAGAAAAATGTAGAACTCATACATAGTATCTGTACGTTAAGTTGTTTTCCCTGTCTTTATGCAATACTCACAAAATTCATCAAATATTATGGAGACAAAGTGTGAGGGTTGTGAAACTTTTTTGTTTTACTTCAAGTCATTTTATACTTAAATAACAAAAAAAAAAAAAGACTTGAAATATTCAGTTTTCTAGAGGGGCTATACAAATCACGTGCATCTATTTGCTAATGGCTCAGCAGTGAACTTGCAGGCTTATAACGCTAAAAATCACTAAAGAAAAACAGATAATCCAATATATAGTTTTGTGCTAAAAAATACGAACAAATATGAACATTCATTTTAATCTTCTGTTAATAACAAAGAGAAAACAACATAATCAATACACGCAAATGAAATGAGGCCTGAAACAAACGAGATTAAAAGTTAAAATATAACACAATTTAGGGAAAGTTGTCATATTTCAGGCTTAACCTAAATAATTTAAAGTTTTTAGTTATCGTATCGTTAACAACGATTGGATCTTTACAAGTCAGAGATAACTCAATCCTTCAAACTACACCTACGGTACAAATGTTTGGTACTACATAAACAAACATAGGGCTCGTGCAGACGGTGTTTATAAGTTATACACAATTGATTTTCCTATTCTTTGACCCGTGACTCAATCACGTTAAAAGAGTTGTTTTACAAACAACGGTTTTATGTTTCGTTGAAACTGAATCTGATTACATGTGTCTAACTCAAATCACGTGATACAGAGCCTAAAGCTCTTTTCCAGCCGATAATCACATTTGCCAAGATAATGTCATAGAGAATAAACAATCACAAGGACTTCTTTAATAAAATACAACCAAAATTCAATTCTAAACTCGCATTTGTTTTAGAATTATTGCGCCAAACTACATGAAGGGCTATCTGAGCATAGCTGTCCCTAATCTCAAGCTGATAAACTACCTCAAAAACGAATATGTCAGTCCAGCACGGAATAACGTAACACTGACCAATATTATCAAATTACAAAGAATACAAAACTTAGTAGTTATTACCATCTTATAAAGTAACCTATGTAAATTCATGCTCAACTGTGTAAATCTGACAATCTCCTAGACTGATTGTTCAAGTAATTCGATACAATTCAATACAAAAATGATTTATTAACTTCCATAAGTCGTTATATCAAACAGGATGGTGCTAGTCCTAAGTATTTCTCACCACTAAATATGAACTATAAAGAAAAGTCTACCTATACTGGACAATAAAAATATCGCTTAAGTTATCAGAAGTGCATTCAAAAATTATTTTAAATGTCAAATACATGTTTGATAATGTGGCCAGGTAAAAAAGTGACAATTTGTCAATAGAACCGTTTGCGAGAGTATAACAACCAAATGAAAAGAACTGGCAAATTAGCACTAAGTACTACAAAATTATTTCCACAGAATTCAACATAAGCATCCAGAACCGTAAAGGAGAAAGTAAGAGGTCTAACATCGATCTCAGATAGGTGGAGCTACTAAACAGCATCTGCTGCCATCAGTCTCTTAGCTGACAGAATAGTGGAGTTTGACTGTCGCTCTTTAGTGCACACTTACGCTCCAAAGTGCGGAGGAGAATTTTGCGCGACAGGACTTGAATCGCGAACTCTCACATTCTAGACACACCAACCAGTGTGCTAAGATAAGACAGTTTTTTTTTTTTAAGAGAAAGTAATAGGTTCGTGATCCATTTCTCTTACGGCATCGTCGAAGGACAATAACAATGTAACATTTGGTAAGAAAATTACCTGAAATGTTAAGTATTTAACTTTATATTGAAGACTGATTAAAGATTTCTCTCTCACACACGTTAAAACAGATTTATATCAAAATGTGTTTCAGAGAATTATTAAAATTCAAGAATTAAAAATTAACTTCAAAAGATACAAAGGAAAAAAACACTACGTTTTTGGCTACACATTCAGTATAGGTAAAAGTAACAGAATTCGTGTACAGTTTTACTTCACAATAAAGCAGCTCACAGCCTAGCTGCTAAAATAGAATAAACAAGAAGAAGAAGAACGGATTGAGACATCAACACCTACATGGTATATTGAGATGATGTAAACACGCTCACGGAACTAGAGCGCTCTGGTGGACCCATACACATGGGCGAGTGCGCGTGTTTAATGTCACAAGTGATGACGCAATTGTAGTTGTTTAAGTCTCAAAGAAATATTTCACTAAGTGAAAAGTAATCTTATTAATGTAACCCTCGTAACCCTCCAAAAAACATCAGAGAAAGTTGTTTCTGCATTTATTATAACAACTGAAGTTTCAAGAGAGACAACTGTCGTCTGCTCAGCTAATCCGATGGGTTGATTTAAATTTACGACAGCGTGTTCAAAATGTACAAATTAACCTCTATAGTTTTGTCAACCCACTCTTTACTTAGTGCGACTAATTCTTAGTACTGTAGCCAGAAGTAACCTAACACTAAAATGTTAGTCTTTAAATAAAAATTCTATTGCTTGTATAATTTTTGAATTTATATCAAAAGCGAATAATCTCGAAGAATGATTTAAAATATCTTGGACATATTTAAGTATTAGGAATCAATTCTCCACCTACACTTTCTATATTTGTATTAGTATGCATCATAATCAGACCGCTAGAACCAGAAAGTCACCTTTGGCTATGAAAAATTAGTATTTTCTAAGCCTTTTATACATTTACATATGGTATGCAGTGCCATCTCGTGATGTTTATTCCTCAGCTCGGCTACCCAAACAGAACAAAGGTTTCCATAATATTTATGTCAATCCTAATTCAGAACATTAAATTTAATAAAAGTTAAGGTATCCAAGATGTGTAAAACGTTTATAATTTGTGTTCTCACACTAATATCCTGTAAAGTGTATGATCAAAGATGTGTAACATGGTGTAAAAAGTTTATAATTTCTCGTTTCACACTATTTTCATGCCTGCATTACCTATTTATGAACTGACGATCACCAACTATACAGTTTATATTTCAATTTGTTCACGCCAGACGATAAATCCTATTATCGACAAATGAATACACTGTCTCAGAGAATCAAACCTTGCAGACCTAACATGAAAGTATCAGCTTAGCGACTCCTTTTGGTTAATGTAGTAATTAGAACTATAGCAGTGTATTTTCCCCAACTAAAAAGTCCTGTAAAGAATCTCCAGTAATCCATTGGTCAAAGTGCTTGTTTTAATCCCCGACATAACTAAAAGAAAGAGAGAGAAATAGTTTCTGATGTTTTCATCCGAAAACGATTATAAAAAATATACTTCTCCATTTCCAAAACAGACAGAGAATCAGGCGTTGCAAACTTCTATTTCGATAATGTGTTAACACGACCAGCAATTTTCTCACGTGGTATAAATATGTTAAATATCGTATGGTTAAGTAAAAGAAGATAACGTGCATCTATATCGTATTATCTGCGTGACGGTGAGGTCATAAAATGTGTTAGAGAAATACAGGTTGGACAGGTTATTTAATTTAGCTGTAATTTATTTCAACATATTGTGCCAAGATACATTGTACCTACTTTTCAAGTGATAGACTAGATGGAAGGCAGATCGCTTACCCCTAGCCCCTGGGATACTCTGATCTAATCGAATAGCGGAATTTGATTATTACTCTTATAGAACACGTACAGTTCTAAATGCAAAGTTAAGTTTATATTTTTGTTTCAGTAGCAACGATACGTGATCGATGAACTCTCAGATTGACAGTTTCTACTCATACAGTTAGTTATTTAACCCTCATCTAACTCTGTTTTTAATATAGTCACTAACACTATTTTTCCTGAACATTCGTCCAACTTTAGTTTGTTTTTGTAACCATGAAGTTTCTCTGATCAGTGATCCATTTATTTTACGTACCGCTCAAAAGGCTTTGACAAAAGTTAAACGTCTAGCATCTAACAAATACTTTAAAATATAATCACATTTGAATGTAATCTAATTGTACGTATTAAATGCATTCAATATTTTTGGGACATATTATTAACTTACTTAAGTTATATGTGATATAATAATACCTGGCCAGTCAAGTTTTTTTGCTATGCACATCAAAGTGGACAGAAACAGTGAAACTCGTGAAATAAAGTGTGTGTGTGTGTGTGTGTGTGTCACAACAGAACGCAGCCAAACCTCTAAAGTAACCCTACAACAAACACTGGGTTCGAGATTATATTGTTTTGATGCGTCGACGTTTTTAAAGTTTGCTAAAATATTTTTCTGTTGGTTCAGAATGGTACAAGTACTGTATTAAAACAATTGTGCAATATAAGTAAACGAAGTTTGGTTAACGATGCAAGAAATTACCTAGTTTTACAAAAGGATGCCCTTTTTATTTGAAAGAAGTGCCAACTCTGGTTTGTTTGATACAGTACGCCGATCTATGAAAACTGTCAGGTTAATAACCGTTATCAATTGACTATTTAAGAAGTCGGGGTGAGATAAAAACAACCAATTACTATTCATTGAGTTACAACAAGTGTATATGAAACATCTGTTCATACTCCTATTCCTTGTACTTAGTAATAAGATCCTTCCACTGACCAGCCGGGAAAGGAAGGGGGGCGAGTCCGCAGCATCCTATCACACACGGCGATTCTTATAAACGCAAACACCCGGTTTTTTCACCCGGTTCACCAGTTCAGAAGTCAAGAGTTCTACCACAGGTCTGATCTGCGTCTACTACTGGTAAAGTACATTATACGCGATGTTTTATAATTCCGGTCACAAGTTTAGCGTACATTAAAACTGAACTTGAGGGCAAGATAAATAACAATTTAAAGCACATTAAATTAGTAACTGATGGTTGAAAAAGTAAGAACTGTATGTTCAACTCTGCACCAATCAAATTTGAATTTTTTTTTCAATGAAACGCTGCTTGCCTGATTACATTTTTGTAACCTTGAAGCTTCAATGAATGAAGCTGTCCACCCCGTGATTACACACACAGAGTCAAGGCTGTGCCTCAGATTCGACATGACCTTTGGATTTGCTTCTCATACAAAGCAGACACACGTAGCCCTGACATCGTTTTTATTAATGTGCACTGAATATCGCTTACTTGACCATTTTTAACTTTTTTTTTTTTACTTACTACACTTAACGTTTCTTTCAGCAACTGAAGACGAAACAAAAAGTACTCTCAACCGGGAAATTCTCTAAGAAACTAAAAACACACCGAATGGTGGATAGTAACACAAAATTTTACAAAAGATACTACACACACAAGCACTTATGTACAATGTTTGTTTATTCTAGTGCAGAGCTACACTAGTGATTACCTACGCTGTGTCTACCGCGAGAATTGAACTTTGGATTTTTGCACGTTAAGTCAAAATCCAACTCTTGGGCTCCTCTGATTGATTAGTTTCAAAAACTGTTCTTGATACAAATCTCTAAAATCAAGTGCATCAAACAAAACAAATTTAACAAAACTTATAAATCATGTGTCTTTCACAGGATTAGAATCAATTACATAAATCAGGAATATATTATATATAAAAACAATGTGTACGTCATATTAAAACCAAAAACCATACAATGGAGAGAATACCATTACCATGATACTCAATATCCTGGTATGACGGTTAGGACGCTTAACTCACGATCTGAGGGTTGCGGGTTCAAATCTCCGTCACATTGAATATGCTCGTTCTTTCAGCCAGGAGAGCGTTATAATGTGAGGATCAATTCTGCTATTCGTTGGTAAAAGAGTAGCCCAAGAGTTGGCGGTTGGTGGTGATGACTAGCGGCGTTCCCTCTAATCTTACACTGCTAAATTAGGGACGCCTAGCGCAGATAGCCCTCGTGTAGCTATGCGCGAAATTCAAACTAAACCAAACCTAATACAGAAGAACAAGCATTAGTGATAACATTTCTGGAGGAGAAAGGTATATCCTAGAAAAATATGAGAGAGAGATAGCAGAATATTTCAGAAAATGATAAAGACAGTATTATGCTAGGTAATTATGGATGGGGGTGTCATTGAATTACGGTTTGGTTTGTTTTGAATTTCGCGCAAAGATACACGAGGGCTAATTACGCTAGCGGTCCTCAATTTTGCAGTGTAAGACTAGAGTGAAAGCAGCTAGTCATTACTACCCACCGCCAACTCTTGGAATGTTCTTATTAACGAATAGTGGGATTGACCGTCACATTATAATGCTCTCACGTCTGAAAGGACGAGCATGTTTGGTGTGGCGGGAATTCGAACCCGCGATCCTCAGACTACGAGTCAACTGTCTTAACCACCTGGCTATGCCGGACCCTTGAATTACGGATTTAGAACATTTAAACAACTTGGTAGCGTTAAATGTGTTTTTAATAATTATCAACGATTTTCACATAAATAAGAGGGAAACTAATAGAATTACACGACTCAATCCGCAAATTCTTTTTACTGCAAAGCAGTTAAATTTTGAAAGTTTTTACCTTAGTTTTAGCAAGACAAATATTTTAAAGAATATCTGGGGAAAACAAAATAAACTAAGAATCAGAATATCTTAGAAACTATCGACTAACCAACTGTAGTGGTACTAACAAAATAACTTAGCCTTTAAATAATGTATTGGAAATCATTTCACAGTGTTTTCGTATCTACGTTAGCAAATAACATTAAATGTAGCAAGAACTTTATTCAACCAGGGCCAAAAAATGTTGCTTTGTCTTCTTTGATATATTATTGTCCTGTTCTTGCGATCAACGAATAGTCCTCACGGCTGAAAGGGCAAGTATGTATGGTGGGATGGGGATTCGAACCCTCGACCCTCAGCGCGCGAGTCGAACGCACTAATCACTTGGTTATGCAGGCCTCATTAATAAAGAATTTATTTTACGGGCTCTCTATCTCTCTTGATACATGTTATTTTCCAAAATCAAATAAATCAAACTCTGTAACTCCTCTATTTTCCGAAACTGCACTCACGCAAGCAACATTCGAAAAACATAATATATGATCCTATTATTTTGACAAGTGTACGATTCGCTCGGTTTACGAACAGCAATAATGATTACTTATGTTGTATAAAACAACCGCTACGAAATGAATGTTTTTCTTCGAGTCTTAAACAATGGAAATGTTTAACTTACCTTAAAAAAACAAAAAAGCAGGAATCGAACTTCCGTTTAAGTTTTTGTACAAATATTGAAGACAACTGAATTAGTAGTGACGGATTTTATAGGGCAAAAAAATCACACGGATTTGAATATTGCTAAACATAAAATTAAACATTTCTAGTTATTTTGGCACAAATTATTTTCGTTGTGGAACACTGAAATATAAAAAAAAAAAATAGTTTGGAAGAACTAAAAAGGTTTTTATCACTAACCACAATCTTGAATAAACTATTCCAGATTAAAACACTTAAATTAGAAGAAAAAACAATCGAACAATAGAGAAAAAAAAATTATTATAATTAAAACACTTCTTCCCTATAGAGATATAAACGTCGTTTCTGTTCTACAATAAATTGAAAATGTTATTGTTAGCGAGCTAAGAGCTGTGTTTTCCTATTGTGAATTAATTTAGGCAAGAAGTCAGCCTCCAAACGTACAGAGAACTTTAAATACCAAGAAACCAGTGAGAAAAAGATCTCTATATATAATTTAAAAATTTCCAGTGTGTTATAAGAATTACTTACAAAATAGTTCTACTATTATACATGGTGATAGTGAAATTATTTCTGACACTAATAGTAATTTCAATTGCAGCGTTGACAACGTAATTCACGTCGTAAAAAATACACTGGCTGTGGGAATTAATATGTTATCGTAACTAATAATTTGAAATTAAGAGAATTTAAAGAAGTATCGTGCTCGAAATCCTGAAAATCAAGCAGTAAGCACGTTCTTTACGGCAGTAAGAAAATGTTATCAACTTAAAAAAACATTTTCATGTTGGTGTCTGTTTTTTTTTTTTTTATCTTCGTATTGTAAAATAAGATATTTTTGAAAAAAATATTTCATTGAATTACAATTAGTATCCAATAGGTGGCGTATTTATAAATGTGGGAAAGTTAATACTTGTCCTTGAGCATTTGGCTTCCATCAAAATACAAGTACATGCTAAAATCTTTATAGAAAGAATATTTTTTCATGATAAAATACCCTACCGTAAGCATCATTTTTGTTCCTTTTTTAATGTTACTTATTAATTAAGGGAAGATTGTTTTGCTCTTTATTAACGTAAGGGTTTTGTTTCTATTTGATGGTTTTAACATTATCTGCAAATTTTATTTGTTATATTGTTCCCGATCATATCTTATACCATATACAAATTTATATATAAAACTGGAATTTTTGTTTTGTATTTGTAACTGTTTTATCCACTTAAATTTGTAGGTCTGTACAACTGAAGACTGTTTCTAAAGTTAGGTAACATGTTTAGTTTATAAGAAAAAAAAATTAGATTCTTTCATTCAAAATCATGATAATTGATCTTTGAAGCCCTTGATATTTGGTTAAATATACATGAATGTCATTTTTGGTAAGCTACAAATATGGAAGTGTAAAACTACCAAAAACACCACAGAACTACCGAGATTAAGACTATTCTAGTAAACAGCGTTATTTGTTTCGATTATAAGATCACGTGAATTTCATCTCCAGATTCCTTTTACGATTTCTCAGTGTTTGCTTGGAACACATGTTTACATATTCAGCGTGAAACCAAACACGACGAATTACTTGATCGTTTTACCACTCAAGACAGTTTGTAACAAGTCCAACAAGCGGAAATCCCAGTTTTTCTTTATTTGAAGGGTACAAGAAGAAGAAACTCGGAACTATTATCTGAATTGTTCGTTTCGAATTTCGCGCAAAGCTACAGCAGAGCTATCTGCGTTAGCCGTCCCTAATTTAGCAGTGTGAGACTGGAGGAAAAGCAGCTAGTCATCACAGCCAACTCTTGGAATAGAGTTTTACCAACGAATAGTGGGATTGATCGTGATATTATAATGCCCCACGACTGGAAGGGCGAGCATGTTTGATATAACGAGGATTCAAATCTATGATTCTAAAATTACGAGTCTGGTGCCCTAACCAACTGGCTAAGCTGGGCTCGATTTTCTTAAAACTTTTTTTTAATGTGGTTAAGGAAATTTTGGAGCATTAATGGGATACTTTAGCAAAGTCTTTATTTGACACACTGTAAATGGTATACACAATATTTAGCTTATTAGATTTTTAAACAAAATTTCTACGGTCCCAGAGGGATATAAAAAATGTTGACAGTACCGACGTTTCAAACTTATCTTATAAATCTAACTCCTGGAATAATTTCCTAAGTCGAGCCTTTTCTTACAATAAATTGTTGTATCTGTTTAATGGTAGGTAAATTTGTTTCATAATTGTTTTTAAAATGGACAAAAAAAACACTTTAATTGATTTATACGTTTGTTTTGACAGTTAACTTTCGAAACTAGATTAGCAACGTACATTATGGTAGTTTGATAAACTAGAATAATCAAAGATCTTGCAAAAAAAATAACAAAAGTAAATAAAATATCTTTTTTTTTTAAAATGGAAGCTTGAGTTCGGCACATAATCTAAATGTAAAATATTGATTTCAAGTGAGCTCTGAAACTTATGAGAGAAAATTAGCAAACATAGTACATCATCATCTCAATGTATAATTAAGTAAAAAAGGTGTTTGAAAGAACTATTTTATTAACTCTTTCACAAAATTGGCCTTAATGAAGAAGTGAAATTTCAAAACCGATTATGAATTAAAATCAATGTTTAACGTTAAAAAATCTTATGCAAACGAACTATATCTGTCGACATGAAAACGGCGCATGTTTTCATGGGTGTTACAAAGATAAGTGAAGAATTTAATAAGAAACTTCCATTTATCCATCATTCTAATATTTCTGAACTAGTTCTATACGATTTCTATATTTTCTAAAACATATGAAGTACTATTTGCAACAGATTTACTGTTGTGCAGTTATTTTAGTGCTTATGTTTTTTCAGCAGTTTTCTTTTTGTATGTAACGTATATTCTTCATTGTGTATTGTGCAAGTCCCACTTGCTCTCGAAATTTGTAGAAGGTTCTTGAGTGTAAAAATCAACAATACTTGTTTTACGAAAATGCTGGTGTACTCGATCATTGTTGAAAGTTCTAAGAGTTTCGCATAATTGGTATATAAAAACCGACGCGTCGAGAAACAAATAGTATTATTCGTCTGCTACGGTCAGTGTATAATAGGCTTCGAAAGCTATAATTGTGATCAAAGTTTATTAATCGGAAAACTACAGAATTTGACCAGGAACGTTTATATATTTATTTCGAACATTACAAACCTTTCATCTTCGAACGTTATTATTCTCAAAAGGACATTAAATATCTTCGCCGGGAGACGTCAGCTTGTAAGAACCAAGCTCGCTAGCTTAAGCGAAGTGTGATAAGTTGAACTCAGAATTAATTTGTTCGTCGCAGACCTGGACAGTCGACAAAATATTCAGTTATAGGCTGGATATAAAACATTTATTTATAGCAAAAAAGACCACATAGAAATAAAAGACTAAAGTACAGGTTATAAAACAACTTTACAAACTTGGGATTGTAAAATGTTGCGATGAACAAAAGCCCATATTAGAACAGTTCCTTCAAGCCTATCAACGCACGTGCAGTCAGTTCAGTATGATAACAATGCATCACAAAGTGTGGTGTGTGGCACGACTCAGGCAATTTTCTCACAATGACCTAATAGCTTTTTTTAAAATCAACCAAACTACATTACATAAAATAGTCGCTAATCACCGTCATTAACTAGGATGGGAAAGATAAAATACTAAACACTACGCAGCAGAGTTGCTCTTGTTTGTTATTGTATAATTTTTCTGTAGCATTAACATAATTATATAGAGGTTTACAGCAAACTTCCAGAGCGACCACAAATTATTACAATTAGCCCTTACAAAACTAGTCTTAGATGCATCCAGCAACATTAGTGGTATACGACTTTGTTAAACGGATGTGTCAGTTAAACAGCTCCATGGAAACATAAAATATAATTATTTATTGCTAACATTATTCTTACATCGCCTTCACAATTACATCGTCGTTCTAAACTTTGCTGCTTGTGAACAAAATTACAGGATGTTGTAAAAAACGAAGACGAGTTTCTAACAAAGAGCATTAAAAAAACAAACATGCTACTCTACTGATAGAAATAAGAGGAAAGACTCGTTGATAGTATTGGAACAGTTAAACAACAAATGGTTTTGTGCACTTTTAAGACTTGTTGGTAGCGGTAGGACATACGACAGACAGAAATATTGTGCACACATTTTACTGAAGTCTATTGAAACAGTGAGTAATGGTGTCGTTAAAAGTAGTAACAGTGTAATAATACATCTCCTACTGTTAGCATGATTGTTAATTCGTTAGGACAACATAGCTTCACTTATCGCAACAGTAACAGAATTCTGAAAATATTGTTATCGGTGAGAGTATCTAACTGATAAAACACTGCATTATAACCTATATAAGTATGAAAAATGTTAATTTTTAGTTTTGCTTTAAGTATATATCTTGCTCTAATCAGAAATTAATATAAATCAATATCAAATAAATCTTCTAAAAATGGTTTTAAAGGATATAATCTATATGCATGTAAATAAGTGGTGTTCATTTCGTGTGATAGTTACTTGCCAAATCATTGAAGAGCGCGAGACCTGGGTCTGTAATCAAGCATAATATTAGCTCCTAAACCTGACGATTGTTTTTGTTTTATAATATCGCGCAATGGTACTTGTTCTCACAGCCGTCCCTAATTTTAAACTAATGGGAAAGAACGGAAGTACGTGGACGGTACCCACAAGTACTCTTATCAGAACGGAGTTAACACACTCACGGCCCCAAAGTGTGAGACACATTTTTACGGAGAACTACCATATTAAAAATTACAGAGGAATTGTTTTAGTTTTTTTATTGCTTCTTTATCATCTTTTGGTTTCTTGAATAAAGCAAGTAGAAAATAAAATATAGAAATAATTAGTTGGTAATTAAAACACAAAACTACATCCCCTGCTGGGACAGCGATAGGTCCACGAATTTACAACTACATATAAGGGGTTCCATCCTCCTCGGAGGACACAGCAGATAGCCCAGTTTGGCTTTGCTATAAAAACACACACAAAGTTTTACAATGGGTTATCTGTGCTTTTCCCACCACTATTATAGAAACCCGGTTTCCAGCGTTGTAATTCCGTAGACATACCGTTGTGGCAGTGGGAGAGCATAAAAACAGCTGCTCTTGTAATTGAGTGTTAATTGCACACAGCTTCAAGTTTCGGAAACTATACATCCACCATATTTTTGATATTTATGTAAACGGCCTTAAGACACCAAATAAAATTATAGATTGCACTATAAAATGTTGAAGAAATACTAACAAAACATGATAATCAATCCTGACTTTTACTTGGTAGAAAACAGCACTGTTTATACTTCGTACTGAGTGTAGAACAACTCTGGCTCCACTGATAGTTTATACTCGAGACTCCCTCTGAAACAGCGGTAATTCAGGGGTTCGATTCTCCTCGGTGGACACACAGCAAGTAGCCTGATGTGGCTTTGTAAAAAGAACATACACAAACAGGCCATTTTTACTTGCATACTTTGATAGAGACTATGTAATTTAAAATCTTGCAGACTTCTGCAAGTTATAAATCACGTACATGTTCGTTAAAACATTACCTTAGGTATTAAATCATATTGCCTGGATTAAAATTAATTCATACATATACCTGGTCAGTTCAAGTACAACAAAAATCATGCGATTCTATGACGGTCAGAGTGTAAATTTTCATCTTAAAATAAGGACTTGTTGACCCTATCAACGAATTCTTAATATCATATTCTCATAATCCTGCTAAGATTAAGGCATTGTGTCCTCGGTTCTTTTAAGAACCTTGTCATCATGTTCCGTTTTAGAACGTTTGTTTCCAACTTCTTTACACATGAGGGAACATTACTGCCAGAACCTGACCTTTTTTTGATTAATTCTATTACGTAATACTAGAAAGGAAGGACGAATTATGACAAATAAATAATCATTAAATGCTTCACACATAACACGATATTCCTAGAGAATGATTTTCAGCCCTGCTGGTTCTTTTAGAAAAGGGTCTTTCTCAGATTTCACACAAACAAACTCGTAAGCACAGGCTCGTTAAAAGTTATTTGAAACATCCAATTTCAATACATTGACGATTTTATTCCACAAATATATGTACAAGAAATCAAAACAACAGTTTATTTTAGAGCAAAATACCCAGTGGGCTGTTTGTTCTGTCTACCGAGTCGAGCCCCAGAGTTTTAGGTTCGTGAACTTACCACTGTCCTACCGAAAGACATCAAAACATACCAAGAAAAAATTGGAGGGTTAAAAAATTTATAGGATTGGAGAAGGGGGGGGGTTACCGACTTAAAATGCTAATACTCATTAATATCATAACCTCTAATTAACCTAATAAGAGTAAAAAAAATTAATAAAACTTTTAACAAGGTTATATACTTTCCACTCCATAATCTCTTACATTTGGTATCCTAGTCGATTAGAGGTAACATTATGAACATGGAACGTCAACACATAGGGTTTGATTTCATGTAACGGACAAAGTGCAAATTACGTATTTTGTTGCTTGCACTAAATTTGGTTTGTTTGGAATTTCGCGCATAGCTACACAAGGGCTATCTGCGCTAGCTTCCCTAATTTAGCAGTGTACAACTAGAGGAAAGACAGCTGGTCATCACCACGCCAACTCTTGAGCTACTCTTACCAACGAGTAGTGGGACTAACTATCACATTATAACGCTCCCACGGCTGAAAGGGCGAGCATGTTTGATACAACAGGGATTCGATCCCGTGGCCCTCGGATTACGAATCGAGTACCTTAACCATTTGGCCATGCCGAATCACGCTTTGCACTAACAAAAACAATAGCTGGAGAAACAATTTGTTTAACTTCAAAATTTATCAGTCCGACTGGAGCAGAACTAAATGTTTAGGTGTTAATAATGGACCTAAAATAATTTTTGTGCTTGAAGTGACAAGCATTCTACTCGTAGTTTAATACCCTGATAACTTTCATATTGGGTGGAATTGCAGAGTTCTACAAAAGTTGTTTTTTTTAAGTCTCGTATATTGCGATAAATAATTAACACTGTCATCTTTTGTTTGCAATTTATTCACTTTTTGAATTCATTTGTTGTTGTTTTTTGTAAGCCTAAGTAGCCTTTAATCTACTTTCCCACCAAATTAATCGATGAGAGATAATGATTCATGTTATCGAGAAAGTAACATTTTGATAACTTTGCGATTTTAGGAGCTATTATTAAAATGTATTCTGTCTATAACAAAAAGTATGAACGATTTTAAAGCCTGTTCATATTTTCTTGCCTTTTATTGTAAATTGTTCACACGGTGAAAAAAAATTAGATAGGCTTCCGTGAAGATTTTAGCAACTAATGTAGATGGCTAATTTAAAAATACAATTAAAGGTATCTACTTAATTGATGCGATAGAAGATCTGGTGGCCTACACTGTTTAGCTTGACGGACTATGGATCAATGGATCCATGGTTCGCGTCCCTTTGTCGTAAAATCTCGCTCCGCTTTTTGAAACTGGAGGAACACTAGGAGAGTGACGGTAAAATCTGATTATTTGACTAATTCGATTTCGTTTGTTTTAAAAATCGCGCAAAGCTACACTAGAGCTATCTACACTAGCCGTCCCTAATTTAGCAGTGATGGACGAGAGGAAAAGCAGCTGGTCAACAACACCCACCGTTAGCTCTTTGGCCAATATTTTTACATGTGCACAGTGAAATTGATCGTAACATTATAATGCTTCCACGGCTGAAAAGTCGAGTCCGTTTGGTTTGATGAGGATTCACGATATTCGACGACAGTAGCACAAAAGTTCACTGTTAGGTTTTGCTGACTAACTGCCGTTCAATCTTTCAGTTCAAAATTAGAAACGGTTGTGCACATGTATTAGAAATAAGGAGTTAATACGCTTGAACTGAGATGATTTCTTTAACCCAGTACATCGTCCTCTTTTTAAGTTTAACTAGAACCACTTTTGTCAGTATTTTTAATAAAATAAGAAACTTCGTTAATAGGAAACTTTAAAGTCATCGCTCTAAACGTAAACAAAAAGTAAACCCTATGCAGTTCTTTTAGGAATAAACGAATAATTGTGATCACATACCGTAAAATTTATTTATAGGTAATAATAAAAATATTTCTAAAAACCAATAACAAGAAAAGTACCGGTTTGAATTTCCAGATTGGAATGAAAACATTGTATGTACTGTTGAATAAATATAATACAAGTGTTAACTCCATGGTTACAGATTGTACCCGTATGAAGACAACGGATAACCGTAAATAGAGTCAAAACACTGCTCTCACTTTCTAAGAACAAACCATTTTTGCCGTCCGTTTTTAGTCAGGCCCTGATAAATGAAATTAAGAGTGAAAATCTTTAAAAAAAAAAAAAGTGTGGACAAATGTTATCATTCACGAAACGATGAGTGGAACAATTGGTTGTTCAATGACTTACTGTTTGAAGTGCTGGGTTAAATTCTAGAGAGGCTCGAAGCTAAGATAAAGAAAGAGACCCTCTCGTAACTCCAAATGCATTATAGAAGTATAGACATACAAATACTACTTGAATGCTAAGCATTCAAAACTAGACAAACAAAAGCACTCCAGAAACCGAACAAATTATTTATTCGTGTAGTTTCTAAAAACAAAAAACATTTAATCTGTCTATTTCGAGATAGTAACTTGAAACTGGCTTATTCGAGAAAGGATCAGAAAACTGAAATATTCTTAAATTGGAATAGTAATCATAGAAACTGACTAAAACGCTTTGGCTAACTTTTAGTAGTGACCTCAGGTATGGCTTAGCCTCATAGTTCGCTATTCTGGCCAGATTGTATACATAAAATAATTAGTTAATAGCGTACGTTGGTCTCTGAAAAATATATTACAAGCTGCAATATTAATAAGGTTATTGCACCTGTACACTGACAAGTACAATATTTTTAGACATTAAAACGGTCATCAAATGATGTTTGCAAGCACGTGAAAGCAATGAAAGTTCATTATTTAGAAGAAACACCTGCCTTTCTTCTTTCGTACAAAGTTACATTTAGTGTAAAAGAAACGATGTATTTTTTGTGTAGTTTTATATAGTGTAACAACACGTGCAAACCAGCGTTCTTCTTATGGACTCGCGTGTTCAAGTGAACTAACGACCCACCCAACACTGTACGATCAATAAGGCTTAAGGAATTTCCAAAAAAGGGAACGTGCATGTTTATTCCGGCGAATGAAAAAAAAAACAAAAAAAAAAAACATACATTGTAATGTTTTGTTTCTTACTGAACCTGTTCGTGCACACCTGTTGTGTGTACTAAATTTTAGTGCCAAGAGTTAAGGCATCACGTGATAATTGAAACGGTGACCTTGAAACTTTGTAAAACTACGATATCCGTTTTATCTTCCAAATACATCCAAGAAAAGTTCACTATTACACAATTTAACCTAGCGATGTTTTCACCCCTTTTAGTTTGAGGCATTTGATGAAGGATTAAAGATTGCGCTTAAATAAATATTGCATGTTTCTGGAAAAACATTAATAATTAATATAGCAATAATCAGCGGTTAAGATATCATAATATATTTGAAAAAGAAAAACAAAAAAAAAAGCATCGTAACAAAATTCGCACCCACGACATTACACGCTCTCTATAATTCTAGAAAATTACCGAGTGAAAGCAAAGAATAATACAAATTACACTGCACAACAAGTTTTTTGCAAAGTTTTGCTTCCTGAAAAGTTTTTGCTGATTGTGACAGGTACCTGGTGGGTATGCACGAATATAGTTTTGGTTTTGCTTCATCACGTAGGAACTCTGAGAAAAAGACAGTTAACTGTTTACCGGCAATAACGTATTTAAGTGCGTTTATGTTTCTAATACGCTATTAAGTTCAACATAATTGTTTTGCTCCTGATTTTCGTTTGTATTCAATGTTCAGTGCATTGGACATGATATCGTTTTTCCATTGTAGCAATGTCCTGGTGAAACTGAAGATTTCGATGAAACGGTACGTGATGGGCAAATTTGGATGTGATTTTCGTGATCAGCAGCTAAAAATATACAAGGAACACCCAACAGTGTTCAAGAAGCAATAACTTTGTTGTGCAGTGTTATGATTCCAATCTCACTATATCCGTCATAACCAGTGCCGAAGAGGCTTTTTGCATATCACCAGGACTTAGCAAGCCGGCTTGGATACGACAGACATTGCAGTAGTTACAACATGAACTAAATTAAGTAAATGATTTGTTATTGTTTATATAATAAATGTTCTTCAAGTCACTTATAAATCAGCGTTAGGTAAATAATTAATAATACAATATTCGTTTTTTTCAATACCAACTGTTAATAATTATTTTATTTGAATTAATTTCACTGTCATTCAGAAAAACAACTAACTGATAAATCAGGAAGTCGGTTTTATATACTCAAAATGAAACAACACTTTTCATAAACTACATTGTGATAAATATTTCTTACTATTATTTTCTTGCATGTCAAAGTTTCCCACGTTTATTCGTAACTTTGACTTCTTCACCTCTGATTTTGTTACTTTTTTCCATTACTTACAAAGTTGAGCTATCCATTATCCCCCTCCCCCAGTCTTCTGCGTTTGTTTTAACACTTGTGAGAATGAGAAGTGCTGAACAACAACTAAGTGACTTAACTCCATTATTAACTGAAGTTATTAAAAACGTGTCATTGTCTTGGAGGTAAAACAAATGGAAACAGCTAAGCTTCATTGCACTTCAATTGAAAATCAAAACAAACAAAACACTATCCACACAGCTTCACAGTTTTAAAAGGAAAGTTACTTTGTTTTTTGTAGTTTATCTCGTAGTTTACTTCTCACATAGAGAGAGGGAAAGTCCTTTTCACATTATAAAGAGTATGCGTATATAATACAAATTTTAAGTAGTTTTAATAAATGTAAAACTACAATACTATTGGTTAAACAGTTCTGTAAGTAAATCCTTAAATATAATTTTTTTAGTTCTATTTTCTTTCTTTTCTAGATATTTGTTCTTATAAAACAAGGCGAAAAGTTCAACCGAAAATTCTGAGTTTCCTTTATGGAGGGAACTTTAGTTTTCAAATGCCATTTTTCTTTTTGTATACTATTCACTGCTTGTAGGAGTCCACATATTGAGTACGTTTGTTTTGAGCCTGCTACAACTGTAAATATAAACAATAATACGGTACGTTATTCGTTTTATATGTACAACACATAGGAACTCCCAGAGATAATGTTGACAGCTTTTGATTACGTTTTCTGTCTGTCTGTCTGTCTCTGTGTGTGACCCGCGTTATTAAAGTCCCGTGAGTCCCACTTATGGACTGGCAAGCAGTTTGTGAACACCCACGACCAGTTTAAATGCATGAACAGATAATATGAACATTATTATAAACACGAAGAAACGCCACTAGTGGTGAGGTTAAGAGCGTGAATTCTAAACTTAAGTTAAATGTTCCACCTGTGGCTCAGTACCAAACGTGCCCAACATTTTGGTTGGGTGGTTATTAAGCACGCAATAGGTTATTTGTGCTCTGACCGCCTTGGGTATCGAAACCCGAGTTTTAAGACCTTATCCTGCAGACTTATCCGTTGTAATTGGGTCTGTCTTTATTATAATGCAAAGCCACAATGGACTATCTGATGCATCCACAACGGAGAATCGAATCTCGGATTTTAGCATTGTAAGACAGTAGAGGTCCCAACCCAACGGTCTTTACAATGAGGTCATTAATTGCACTATACCAATACAGTTAATTTTATCATGCGTGTTGTATGTACCTTTTTGCTTACGCTTAGGCTGTTCTTACGTTTCCATATTAATGCATTTCAGTTTATAATGTCGTATCGGATAACAAAAAAATGTTTTTGTTAATATACATATTAATGTGCGATTGTAGAATAAATAGCGGATACTAACGAAATATAACATCTTAAAATCACAGGAAGAACGTTTTAAAAACTTTGTTAGAACACCATACCCACATCTAATATACTGGGTGACTAATTCATTGATGCAAGTTCCTTTCCCGCCCTGAAACCAATCAAGTTAAGCTTCAAAGCGTGAGATACCAGCAGACCTTGATGCCATCACAGAGGCTTGGGTGGTTTACAAAGAAGTCGAGTCCACAAATGGTGGAACGTTCTCGTCTTTTCTAGACACTGCCGGAGTTTTTGTAATTAATACAAAGTTTTATTAATTTAGTGACTCGGCATGGCTAGATGGTTAGGGTGCTCGGGTCGTAATCTGACGGTCGCGGGTTTGAATCCCCGTCACACAAAACATGCTCATCCTTTCAGCCATAAGAGCATTACAAGTTACGATCAATCCCACTATTCGTTGATAAGAGAGTTAACCCAAGAGTTGATGACGGGTGGTAATTGGTTTGTTTTGAATTTCGCGCAAAGCTACACGAGGACTATCTGTACTAGCCGTCCCTAATTTAGCAGTGCAAGACTAGAGAGAAGACAGCTTGTAATTACCACCCACCGCCAACTGTTGGGCTACTCTTTTACCAACGAATAGTGGGATTGACCGTGACATTATAACGCTTACACTGCTGAAAGGGCGAACATGTTTGGGGTAACGAAGATTCGAGCCCGCGACCCTCGGATTACAAGGCGAATACCATAACCACCTGGCCATGCCAGGCCTGCAGGTGGTGATAACTAGCTGCTTTGTCTCTAGTCTTACAATGCTAAATTAGGTACGGCTAGCTCAGATTACCATCGTGTAGCTTTGCTCAAAATTTAAAAAAAAAAATATTGTAATCGATCTGCTTTTTCTATAAGTTTTGTCAAGCATAAAAAGTATCGACAAAAATGAAATATGATCTTTTCTTTAAAGTACGAGAAGAAAATAGCTAATTTACATAAAAAACGGCTTATTGGGGAAAGGGGCGGGTATATGTATTACAGAAACCCAACGATAAAATAAAGAGTTTACTAATAATAATGCTTAAATTAGCAACCAGCGTATGCGGAACATTTATATGAAAAAAAAATTACAAGTAGATTTTGAAATTGAAGTTGATGCGCAGTATTGCAAGTTAAAAACTTCTATAAAAACAATAACTATTACCATATATTTCCTAGTGTTAAGCCTACATACCAACTTGATCATAAGATACATCGGCTCTTCTTTGTAGCTGTATGCAGAATAACGAAACAGAAAAGTCAAGCCAGGCGATATAAACAACAGTTTTTGCTCTTTATTTCAATTCAATTACATTCTAACAGAAAATACAGTATCTGTTCTCTGGCTGTGTATCAGAGTTTATTCTGTTCTTAAAATGATGTGGTGTGAAGAATACAATGTTATGTTTCATTAAAGAATTTCTATTATTGTGTCTATCACATTAGTAACAGCCCATTGTGCAGCTTTGGGCTTAAAAACGAACAAAATTCAACCTTGGAAAAATTAGATTTAATTATTGGATTCTTCAAGTCAGCTATACCTCTAATTCCTATGCCAACGAAAGATATTATGTCTTGGGATGCATATCCGGATACAAATTTTATTACATGTAGATATTTACCCCACATATGACTTATTTCTTTGTATAATACTTATAAATTAGAGAGAGGTTTATTATAAACGATATAATGTGATTAGCTCACATTCTTTATCGCGAGAATAAAAACACACAAACGATAAAAACATTATCACGCTTGTTTTCTTCAAGTATTTCTCACCATATAAGGTGCTAATATTGACACTACTAGGTAATGAATAACAACATTATCATTCATATGGCCCTGTAACGAGTGTTTTGGGGCTCACTTCAGTGTTTACTTTTGAAATTTTAACACATGGCCGTATAACATGTACCAGGTTGTGCCGATTCTGCCCACGCAACTTTCACATAGCAATGACGTCATTCGATTAATATCTTCAACTGTCGTTCATGACGAATAGTGGTTGACCAACGGCTTTAAAGGAACAAGTTTGTAATACAGAGTACGGTGAGTCAAGCACCCCGTGCCTCACGGTGCTCAGCTGATCTCCATCTTACCTACGTTCTGCGTCATCGTCAGACCTTGTATAGTACTAGCAGCAATACCGAAGCACACTTATCTACGTACAGATAGCATTTTCACCTTATTTCCCGAGCCCACAAACGTCAATGGACTGTACCTTCGTACTTGCCATTCATGGTTATGCGTAATTCATGGCAAGTAATACCTAACAAACGGTCATGTGACTACAGAGTCAAACTCCAAGGTTCTCGTGCCTAAACAATACAGACATGTGACCAAAGTTAGTACACAAGTAGGCTTAATCTAGAATAATTCATTTTTGGTCAAAAAGCCAGCATCAAGAGCTTTCATCCTTAAACCATTTTAATTGCACTTTATAATTGGGTTATCTAACCGATCTAAACAGATACTGAGGGAAAAAAAAAAGGACCACATTGACGGTGTGTGATTGGGCGGTGCTGCAGCGAGATTCGATTTTCACGAAGTGAATTTAATGTATTGATTCGCTAGAGTAAATAAAAAATCACTTCATATATTTCAAGCATATCTAAACTTTATAAAATTTTTTGTATGTGGCAGTACAAAACGTTCCGCTTCTATAACAGACGTTAATTGTCTAAGAACTTACAACGCTAGAAACCGCGTTGCGATACTCGTGGTGGGCAGAGCACAGGCAGCCCACTGTGAAGCTTTGTAATTAAATTCAAACAAGCAAACTGTTTCTAATTAACAACTAGTTACATCATCATAACAAATTTCATTAAGCTCCAATATAAATCTGAACATGTTTTGTCATTTCTTGATATGTCTACGGACTTACAACGCTAGAAACTGGGTTGCCATACCCGTGGTGGGCAGAGCACAAATAGCCCTTTATGTAGCTTTGTGCTTAATTACAAACATTTTTATTATTATTAAACACAAAGCTAAACAATAGGCCATCTATGCCCTGACAACCGTTATGTGTTTAGCTTGAAACAAGCAAAAAATGTTTGGTTTTACAGCGGCGAGTACAAATTGAGGTTAAGTTTGATCAGTTTCTTGTTACATTTCCTCTTTTTGTGTAACACTCAGACATCCTCTGTAAATCTCAAATATATACTGATATCATACAAAAAGCAAATACCTATTATCACATACATTACTTTTATGCGAAAATGTGGAAAGAAAAGAACAGAAAATATTAAAAACTCATTGAGATCCAATAATCAAACGTTTGTCCAATCATCTCCGAAATATCATCTAGTTAAAGGTTCGTCCAATCAGCTCCAAAATATCATCTATAAAATATGTCTGAAACGAAATCTGACGATGTTTTGTTTTTGTTTTTTGAATTTAACGCAAAACTACTCGAGAGCTTCCTGCGTTAGCTGTCGTTACTTTAGTAATAATAGACAAGAGAGAAAGCAGCTACTCAACGTCACCCACCGCCAACTCATGCACTGTCTTTTTACTAACAAACGGTGTTATTGATCATAGCATAATAACGCCCTCATAACTCAAAGGATGAACATATTCAATGATGAGAATTCAAAACGGCGACTGCAAGTCAAGCGCCCTCACCACCAGACCAATACTTTATATAACGAACTTTAAATAACTTCAGGTGCTATCTAATAGTAGCCTGTTGTAAAGAACGGCGAATAATTTGTGGAGGCTATCTACCAGTTATATCTGTGGCGTATATATGTCCAAAGAAAACAGCTTAGATGTTTATCCAAACATGATGGAATCATAAGTTTATCATGAAACTTTAGAGCTTTCAACAGAAAGTTCTACAAAGTCATATAAGGACATGTGTAAACTTATATCTACGTACACCCAACTGGACTATCTACGCATATGTGTCGTTCACTCTCTACAAGTTTTATATAATTCTTTCAATGACAGAAAGTAGATATACATCTTATAATATAAAATTAACACTTCAAGTAATTTAGAAAACAAGCATTTTGTTTTGCAATCCCTCTTTCAAGTATATAAAAATAAATGTATAAAAATATCACATATCCTCTTGGGGAAAAATAAAGAAATTCAGTATCTTCAAATTTCAGTGAATTCATTCATAAATCAGACCATTCATTTCAGGGTTTATTTATATGGTCTTTATTTACTTTTTGGAAGGAAAGAAAAATTACAAGTGATAGTGAGAATGTTTTCTTTGTTGTTTTTTACGTTATCTAATAGGACCATAATGGGCTATTTGTTCCATGTGCACCACGGGTATCAAAAACCTAATTTTTGCGTTATAAGCCTTTCAATTTACCGATGATCCACTGGAATGGGGCAGGAAATGAGGGCTATGTAGGGTCCATGAATTGTTAATCCCTGTATCTTCTAGAGCATCATTATTTTCTTAGAGATAAAGTAGAATGGACATTAAGCCGTTTGCTGAAAGATGAAACTGCTGTCTTAAACGAACATCTATAAGCACTGAAGTCAGTCACTCGTAGAAACTTCAAATATTTTCAGAATCTTTATTTGCCCAGCACTCCTACGTCATCATTCTGCTGTATAACTGAACGAGTTTCATGATGACGAGAAATCCACTTGAAGTAAAAATGTATTCTCAAGACGGCTGGTGTGAGTGTTAACACTTTAGTTAAAATAAAGGGCAGAACAACGTTTCAACCTTCTTAGGTCATCTTCAGGTTAACTCAGTCGTCTTGAGAATACATGTAAACGAGTTTCAGTTTACTTTTTTGTTTTTGAGCAAAGCCACAAAGCTGTATCCACCGCGGGTAATCGAACCCCGAAGTATAGCATTTTAAGTCCATGGACTTACCACTGTTCCACTGAAGGTGTGTTTTTTGTGCGTTTTTCTTTTAGCAAAGCCACAGCGGACTATCTGCTGAGCCCACCGAGGGGAATCGAACCCCTGATTTTAGCGTTGTAAATCTGTAGACTTACCGCTGTACTAGCGAGGGTCTCCACTGAAGGAATCGCTTTCACTGAATATGGAAGATTACGAAAGATCGTGATCCTTGCAAACATCCTTCAAAACCAAACACCGGAACCAGGTTCATCCAGAATAATTTTGTTTTCACCTATAATATCAATGTTTCACACCCTAAATTAATAAAATTCTCATTCATGTTCCCCCCCAAAAAGACTTTCATGGCTGTCTAACAGTTGCTCCAGATCCGCCTGCTAATTAATGTTTACAATGTTAACTCATGGGGTTCAAAACGCAGAGGACCCGTTGTCCATTGTGTAGTTTTGTGTAAAAAAAAAAACAACAACAAAAAAACAAAACAAAAAAAAAACAGACGTCAACCAATTCCCCTCCCCATTTTTCATTCTACAGATCGACAAAGAATCAACAAGCGTGAAACAACTAATTTTGGACCACATCGGTTTTTTGTTTTTTAATTGCCTTGGCCTTCGTCGTCTCAACTAAGACAAGTAGCAAATAACCAAACTCTACTCTAATTACAATTAATTGTTTGGGTTGACAACATTTCAGCAATTATTATTTACTTTTCTTCTCTGGTTGTTGTTCGATAAAACTACTGTTTATATAGTTTCTAAACAGCGTATTTGAATTTCGAAACATTTCTAGACTAGACATAGTTCTGATCATATACGCTTACAGGATAGATGATGAAGCGTTTTAATTGAATGCATTATCTTGTATGTTGTAAAACTAGTACACCATTTATAGTCTCTGCCTGACCAGAAGCGACGAGATAGTTCGTACTGTTCTAATTGCTTGCCAGTTCTAATGGTTCTGGCCCGGCATGGCGATGTGGATAAGGCATTTGGACTCGTAATCCGAGGGTCACTGGTTCGAATCCCCGTCACATTAAACATGCTCGCCCCCTTTCAGCCGTGGGGGCGTTATAATTTGACGCTCAATCCTACTGATCGTTGGTAAAAGAGTAGCCCAAGAGTTGGCGGTAAGTTGTGATGACTAGCTGCCTTCCCTCTAGTCTTACACTGCTAAATTACAGATGGCTAGCGCAGATAGCCCTCGAGTACCTTTTCGCAAAATTCAAAACAAACCAAAACTAATGGTTCTTATATAAATATTCAGTTACATCTAAATTAAAAAAAAAAACGGCTTGATTCGTATATACTTCAGAGAGCAGATTTCTTTCAACTTTTGTTATGCATTTGCCAACTTCATATGAACATTATAAATACGATTATTAGTCTTAAACTATGAGGCCAAGTAGAGATATTCGTTTAGCAGTTTCAGTTCAGTTAGAATTAGATATAAAAACATTTTAAATCAGCTTATTTGTATAAACTGTTTTCATTCTTAAGTTGTTTATATGGGCGTTTCTCTTGCGACAATCTTACGAATGAATCATATTCATTAGTATTATTACACAACTACTCTGTTTAAAAGACCTGTGCAATTCTCGAATGAAATTGAATCCAACAAGTAAGTAATAAAACTCCGCGAGTAATAATAATAATACAGTTTCAGGACAGACATAATGCAAGAAGTAATGCGAGTTCAAACACCAAAAGACAAACATAATAACTAGAAGGCCAAATTCGTCTTCTCAAACTATCCCTCATCTGACTCTTTGTATACTACCAGATATGTGGTGGAAACATCTTCCTCATCAGCAGAGTCGAAATAATATAATATAGTCCTCCACTAATGTGAATTAACTGGCTCATCCACTATTTCCTGATGCAAAAGTTGAAGAGGTTCCTCAGTGAAAGGCTTCACTTCCACGATTATTTCAAAAGCTAGACTTACAATGATCGCACGACTGTTGCAGCTCCTAATTCACCTTGTTAAACTATTTGCGGATGAGATACGGTCTTGTCTCGCAAGATTCAAGTAGGTTAAACGCCTCTGGTAGATATAATTGTTCTAACCAGTCACCAGTTCAAAGTTTTATTTTATTACTACATCTTACTTTACAGCTGACTTACCCACCAGCTAAATAAACACATTCATGTGAACCAACATATGCAGCTATATACACACATTTCTGTGGACGCTACGGTACACTCGTGCTACTTAAAAGGATTTAAGTCAGGTCCTTTAGAAGCTCTACTTTTCATTTGAATACCAAAGAATGTAAAGAACGATTAGCTAAATTACGTAATACTTGACCACTACGTGCGACAGCCACTCATCCCATTCGAAAAGCAGTAACGACCAGTACATACCAATTATCTTGTCATGCAGAAAACCAGCTACATCTAGACTGGTTCTCTATAGAACGTAGAATCACTTCCCAGATTTTCTTTTGATGTAACTGGTTTGCGTTTTTCTCTGAGCAGCGCGTATAGTAAAGTGTTCACACCACACCTCAATATTTATTAAAATACAACGAGGAAAGATATTTCTACATACATACTTGTGATCAAGGTACGACATTCTCTATTTCCGTACAGTCACGCGAAATCCAAACGTGAAACTCGGGGTGCCACTAACTGTATCCCAAGTCTGCAAAAATGTTTCACAGCTTGATAATACACCATTATAAACATATTCAGTATATTTATCTCATCTATGTGTATAAGGTCAAGGTATTAGGTGTTTCAGTATTAGGTTTTCCAGTTTAGGATGACCACACTCCACCTTACCACAAAAGGTCCTTGTTGGTCACTTATGATTATCGTCAATGCTGCTTAACTTTGTCCAAAATATGATGGATCTTCACTACATGAGATCAGTCTTACTGACCGATGAAATTACTCATTAGTATTCCTATGTTGTTAATTCAGATAGTGTTGTAATGACGAAGTTATACGATTGCACTGACTAAAAATGATTAAAGCGTACACCTTTCAAACGTTATTTTGGAATATCATCAGCCACTTCAGGTGGACATATGGTCCATCTGAACGGTCAACTTTCTACCATGGAAATGGTGCAACTTTGTTTAACAATTGTTACAACAGCAAACAGCTTCTTTTTGGCACATTATTCAGAAGTTATTAGTGTATGATTCACATGCACGCTCACATCATACACACACCATCCTGTAAATGTGAAAATACCCAGTCACTTGTGTCACCATCCAAAAGATTTGATTAAAACAAGCTAACACTACTATCGCTTTACTCACTGTAATACTTGCTTTTATTCAGAGATCTATCATAAGTGGGTCATTTTTAGTCAAAATAGTCTTTACTAAGGCCATCATAAGTTTTATGTTATGTTTTTCTTTAAATCAGACATACATTATATGTCATAATATGTTGCACCTATTCTGTCAGTTGGTCATTCGGATTTACAAATACCAGCAATTTCATGAGCAGTTCATCGATTTTTTAATTTCTGTGTTGAGCTCACACGAGTAACGCAGTTCTCTCAGATGACCAGGAAGTTCCGTGTTTCACATTTTGATGCAGTATAGATCCATCTAATCCGAGAAACTGGCCTCAAATCATTGATAAAACTATGCAAAACCTAGAAAGTTGTAGACTTACTATTTGATTTCAGAATGTGACCAAACGTCGACCACTGCAGTATTAACAAAATCATTGAACACCATTCATGCCTATGCTACCGAGAGGTTCCATATACATAGGCATTAATACAAATCTTCTTGGTCTCGGTGTTATGCATGAAGCTGTGAAAAGGTTAGATTGAAATGCCATTATCAAGCTCTCAGCACTCAAATGTATGGCAAATACAAAAATGATATCCACATAACTGAGATACCTCTCCCATTGAATCCCTTTTAACTTAAACCTACGACAGCCTTTAGTTAAACTAAATGGCATAGTACAAAATTCACATAACATTCACTGAATGCTGAACTTGTCTTGCTCAATTTATCAGTAGCAAGGTCTCACGTACTGAATCAAAGAGTGCTTTCTATCACGTCCAGACAATAACCTATCCATATAATAGAAAAGGTATTGATGAAAGTTGTTATATCTACCTACCCAAATTCCATAAATAATCTTGAAGTTTCGTCCATCTTTGGAATCACTATTGGAACGTGACAACACTTTCTGAGGGTTGTATTATCATTATCACCATTCCACTCTTCAACATTCACACAATATCATGCTCCAAAAAAGAACTGAATACAGGTTTGTTTGATTAAACGTGTCTCGCATGTACTTACGAAAGTTGTCAGTTGGTAGCTCATAGTTCCTGTCAATTTCAATGCTTTACTCAACATAAGACAAAGGTTCCAACAGACATCATTCTAGAATAAATCCCAACTTATTTCTCTTCAACAACTTTCCGAACAAAAAAAATCGTTTATAAAGTCAGTACCTGTTGAGAAAACCCACTTGTAGAGAAATATATATGCAAAAAAAGCCTGTTTGGGTTGAGAAAATATTTTACATAGAAGAGCGAACAACGTTTCGACCTTCTTCGGTCATCGTCAGGTTCACAAAGAAAGAGGTAACTGACCACATGTTTGAAAGGGGTTGTGCAACTGAGTGTCTGAACGTAGAGGGCGGTGTTAGATGTTTGAATATATAATTTTATTTAATGTGGTCAGCTTCCGGTTAGTTACCTCTTTCTTTGTGAACCTGACGATGACCGAAGAAGGTCGAAACGTTGTTCGCTCTTCTGTGTAAAATATTTTCTCAACCCAAACGAGCCGTTTTTGCATATATAAAGTCAGTACCTAATACGCAAAAGTAAAATGACCTGGCATGTCCTGGTGAATAGGAAACTCGACTCGCAATATTCAGGTTCTAAACCCAAACATGTTCACTCATTTGAACCGTAGGGGCGTTATAAAGTGACGAGCAATTCCCCTATTTGTTGGTAGAAAGCGTGGCCCAAAGGTTGGCGGCATGCTCCTTTTAGTTTTTCAGTGCTAATTTAAACAATGCTAGCGCAGATAGACCTCGTGCAGTTTAGCGCAAAATCAATGACAAAAACTGAAATGCAATTAAACTAGTTTACTAAAGCATTTTTAATTTAATTAAAAATGAAAACCGGTAAAATACATCCCTCCTTTAGATTAACTGTAATACAGATATAAATGACGTGGTGTTAATCATTTTCTCCTACCGAAACTCATTAAGGTAACAAACTTTAAAGGTTAGCGTTGCATAGTTTATTCTCAAATTTGTAGCATATATTTTTGAAACAATACTATGTCGCTGCACGTTTGCGTTGTTTGAGGCGTTTCATTAAGTTGGTCATATTTATAAATTAATGTGCGTAAAGATTATGAAATAAATTACGCAGATGTTACTAGAAGTAGCTCCCCCCCCCCCAAATATAACCTTATTCGATATAAGCTTCTGTGATCGGACTTGTATTAACGGTATACATACGCGCAGTACAAGATGTCATAAAAATAAATTTTTTAACAAGCTCTAACTACCAGCATACACTTCCACTACTTTTATTAATAAATGTTTAACAAGCTCTAACTACCAGCATACACTTCCACTACTTTTATTAATAAATGTTTAACAAGCTCTAACTACCAGCATACACTTCCACTACTTTTATTAATAAATGTTTAACAAGCTCTAACTACCAGCTTTTATTAATAAATACACTTCTAACTACCAGCACTACTTTTATTAATAAATGTTTAACAAGCTCTAACTACCAGCATACACTTCCACTACTTTTATTAATAAATGTTTAACAAGCTCTAACTACCAGCATACACTTCCACTACTTTTATTAATAAATGTTTAACAAGCTCTAACTACCAGCATACACTTCCACTACTTTTATTAATAAATGTTTAACAAGCTCTAACTACCAGCATGCACTTCCACTACTTTTATTAATAAATGTTTAACAAGCTCTAACTACCAGCATGCACTTCCACTACTTTTATTAATAAATGTTTAACAAGCTCTAACTACCAGCATACACTTCCACTACTTTTATTAAAGACATCAACATCGCACTCGAAGAGCTACTAACGATGGATTAGCGAGCGCCATTACACAAGTTTGGATTATTTATATTACCTTACGCTTCGCCATAAAACTGTCACATGTATCATCACAGTAAATATACAGTAAAAGAGAAATGGACAAAGATCAGGGAATATCTATTTCTGTATAAAAACAACGCGCCAACTGTTTACAATTCTAAGCTCGTGTGTATTTGTTTTTGAACAGTTATGAAACCCTGTTTCCATAGATATTTATTTAAAAACTAAAATTTCTAACAGTGTTTTTAAGTTCTTAATAAGTGTGACTAGCCAGTTCTACGTCCGATTAAATAACACGTTGTCAAAGGTCAGGAGACCAGTACAGGATCTGCGTGAATGTCGAGCCAAAGTCATGACGTTAGTAATTAATATCTGAAACAGCAGGGAAAATGCTGAAAGATATTTTTCGGCTTTTTAACAACATTGTATTGGTCAGGTTTTTTTTTATTTTTTTTATAAATTCATGGCAGTCGCTGGAAATATATACTAAAGATATTCCTGGTAATCTCAAAATTTGAAAAGCAAATTTCCGTTTTCAATTTTTCACGTATTTTGTATGTTAAACAAAAATAAAGCGTAATTTTTGTAGTTCAAAAATGTCAATATGCATCCTGTTAGCGTAGCTTATTTTGAACTGAACGGTTCTTATATAAAAACATCTCATGAATAGGTTTACGTGCAGCGTAGAAAATCGTTTCAACAGCTTTCTTGTTCCGTAAGCATACTCAAGTTTGCCCTCAATTCCTCTGGAATGCGATATGCTTTAACATTCTCTAATTTTTGTTCCAGTTACTGAAAGCATGATAAGAATCTATAAGTGATCAATTACTCGTTTTACTAGTGCCGGAAGCATGGTAAAGTTTTACAGAGCAAATGCGGAATAACAGCCTACTGTCACAAACTGCTCGAATTCTCATCATTAGTGAAGAGAAAAATCACAATCAGACTATAGTTTATAAGATTTTAGTCTCTTGTTTCCAATTTATGCTCAAATATACCCTAACTTTAAATAATTTTTATGTATTTAACAATCTAATTTACTAAAGCTATAGTAAAAATATCGTTCTGTGCGTTTTAATTTCAGCAAACAAGTTATGTTTTATTCCAAAACAAATCCCATAAGTGATTTTATCTAACAGTCAATATGTTAATTAATGATGATTGATAGGTTATTTGCATTGTTCTTCGATAAATGCAGCGCACATACAACAAGTGATACAGTCAACATTGGCAATACAAAAGGGCGCTTGCTAAGGCTGGTGCGATCTTAAAATTTATCTTACCTAAAAATTCCAAAGTTTCGTTTTTTTTTTAGTTACCTGTTTGAATGATGTGCAGAGTGACCTAAACTTGAATGGTACCGATGACACCGACTGATTTGTATTACTACAGTTGTTTCCTAGAGGAATGAGTGTTTGTGTATCTTTAGTTAGTTTCTTTGAAGGAAGGTGTTTTTGTTTTGCGTTACTACAATTACTTTCTAAATGGAACAAATGTTTTTTGTTTTGTATTAATACCGTTAGGTTATAAAAGGAAAAACAAATTGTTTTGTATTTCTATAGTTAGTTTGTAAGAGGAACAAGTTTTTTTTTATTGTTTTACAACTTTTATTTATTTTTTAATGAATAACTAAGAGAAATTAGGATATCCTAAGCCCACGTGACTAGTGAAGGGTTAATAGAGTTGTATATTCCCACTCATAAGTGTTCCAAGATGACGAAGGTTTTTTGTTGGGAGCTTCAGTTTATAATATTAGACTGAAACAAGGAAGGAAATGCATTCAACCATAATTATGAACATATTTTACCTTTTTATAAAAATAAATATTCATATTCTGCCGAATTATTAATTATGATACAAATAAGCAATCTTGGGTATTATAATACTGTAATAAATAGATAGATATTTAACTAAAAATATTTTAGCGTAAGTGTCGATCGCGTGACCTCGACGTTTTTTTTTTTAGTCCACTTTAATCCTTCCATGGGGAAAAGACTGGCGTCACCCCAAGATACAAGTAGTTTTACATAGAAAAAACAAATCGTTTAAAAGTCTGAATAAATCTTTAAAGACAAACAATAGCTATAAACTACAGTTATACATTAAAACAAGCGATACAGTTACTGGCGACAGCAAGGGTGAGGCTTCAGCTACCCCTAAATATGCCTCAGCCTCTCCTTTATATAACTATCTGAACACTGAAACTACAACATGATTTTTATGTTAGGGTTCTGTTCTATTAATGATTTACATGAAAACAGTATAAAACATTGAATGACATCAACTATTATCCTATTGTCTACTACTTCTCAAGCCACTCCGCCAAAGGATCCCTTTTCAACTTACTCCGAATTGTTAATATCATGCGTTGTTGCCGTTGCTCATCTGTCAACAATATGTAAGCACCACCTGAAGTAAAGTTCTGTTTATTATGTTTAACCATCCCACGGAAAGAAAAGGGGGTGGATGGCGCTGCGTCAGCCTTACTCATGTCTTCCTGTATATAACCGCTACAGGCGTGATACTGGGTTAACAAAATGCTAAAAATATACTACACGTAATCGTGCTAAACAAACAATACGAAATGCTGACACATCTATATTTATATCAGTTTATATGGAAGTACTGGAGCAATATGAACGGATGGACATTATTTGAAGATTGAGCATGGAATACGGTCATTTTGGTTAAGACTGAATTATCTTTAAAGGATTCTCAAACATGTGTATTAATTTGTTAACAGAATAATAAATTGATTATATAGCATATGCCAATAAAGTATCCAATACTTCTTTCCACAACATATTAATAGTTTAGAAAATATAGCTAATATTTTACTGCTTCCAATAGTCAATGTATTAAACAACGTTTGGAAGCGAGAACAATTATCTGTAACTTTACAACTCAAAGCGCTGCGTTTCGATGAAGAATTCTTCCCTGCTAGTTTCATTTTATACGCACGTAAGAAAAGGAAAATCTCCAATGGGAGAGAGGTGGTCTTCAACCGTGCAAGTCACGAGCATGTGCGGTGTTTCAAAGCCAAGCCCTAGGGCTGTCCACGATCTGCGCGTCTGCCCAATTTGAGAAGCAAAGAGAAACATGGCAAAGGAAATAATGGAAAAGAGTAAAGTTATCAACGTTATATCAATAAACATAATAAAACACTTGTTATTAATACCTTACCATATCTGACGATGTAACTTACATTAAGTACAAACTGCACGCATCACAAGTACTGTATGATGGGTAATAAAAAAAAAAAAACGTAATATGTAACTCGGTTAACTCCGAAAAAATTAATAGCTTACTCATACATAATATGTCACTCACTAAAACTATAATTTAAATATACATATATCCTTAATTTCAGTGTTTAACTTAAGAAATTACATAATTATAATTAATCAGTAAAAAGATAAATTTTCAAACCCGCTTTGTTTCATCTTATTTTCCTTTCGTCCCTCACCCCCGACATACGAGATTAGGTTCAATTCTCCCAAATCATAAAATAGTTACGTCATACCGAATACACTCGAAAACCAAACGGCCTGTACACACAGTACATGTCGCAGGTAAAAACATGTTTGGCGACAAGTCCACAGAGATATAATACAACACTACGGAAATAGAAATGTCTAATTTGAATATAACGCACTCAGTTGTAAAAGCGAAGCAAATAACTTTTGTACCTACTGGAAACTAACAAGCAAACAACCTTAAAATATATACTTTTTTTACGCCTGGAAGTTAAGCCGTTAATTCTTATAAGTTGTTAATACACTTACACACTACACATTTAAATAAAGAGTAATTAATTAATCATAAAGTTTTTGTTTCTACGAATCCCAAGTTTTTAGTTTCTACTGAGAAAAGTAAAGTACACTGTGCGAGTTATTACCATTAACCTCAAGTTGATGCGACATTTATTAACCTTTTACTCAAAAAGAAACAGTTATGAACGGACAAATAAAGTATATTTTAACAATATTGTAGGTATTGTCTTTCTCCATGCTCCGATTAATGTGTGTGTTTCATTTATTTTAACCACAGATTCTAACAAGGGTTTTCACTCACCGAGGTGTAAAGTTAAATTCACTTGGGTGGGATACTGAAGCCCCTCATACATTGTTTCACTCTGCCACCACGTCTCGTTGTTATTGTCGTTTAAGTCCGTCAGGTAATCCGGGGAGTGAGCAAGATACGGGTATCTACTGTCACACGTTTCACAAGACTTCTTTGCACCAGTTGCACTTGTCTGAAGACAATATTCTGTCGGACCGCGTTCTCCACACGTGTTAGTTGCTTCTACACGCAATTTAAAAGCAGCGTTGCTAAATTCTGGCATACATCGTTGGGGTCGGCTCTGGTCATCGTAACATGGACTAGACGTCCTGCGCCTGGAGTTAAACCCTAATCTTTCGACATTCTGGCTCGCAGTAGGGTGAAAGAAACACGAAAATAAAATCCACGTACATAAGATTTCCCAACTGTATTTCCTAAACCAGTAACCGCTACTCACTACCTCACCCCGTTCCGCCATTTCCTTCTGAGCGCACGACCTCATGCGGCTTCTTAAATGTACATGTATGGTCGTAAGTGCTAGCAAGCGAGTATTGGCGGGCCGATCGTCGAGAGGTCGGCTAGTAGTGATTGGCTGTTGTATCGCACAGTTCTCAATAACCTGCAGGATTCTCCCACATTCAGAATAAGGCGAGGGTGGAGTTCTCACGTGCTCATAGAGAAAGCGTGTACATCTTTGATATTTGTATTACTATTTTAAAGCTTAGTTATGCTTTTGAAACCAACATTACAGTGTATTTTCATCCTATTAAAAACCATTTTAAGTAAAATAGATTGTTTTTATCAAATCATAGTTTAAATAAAATAACTATTATAACTTGCTATTACCGGAAAAGAAACGACTGGCTTCCTGGTAGTGAGCGATCACGACCCGGTTGTAAGCCTGAGAGATTCTCTCGTGCTTTAATTAGAAACCGCAACTCTGTAGGATGGAAACCAGATGTCGGCACAGGAAAACCTGTTGGCCAAAATCTCTTAAGAGCTAGACATTGAGAAAATTTTATTTTAACCAAAGGAGTTCAAACTAATATTAACCATAACATAATTATTCATTTTTTATCTTAAAACTGTACATACGATAATCAGTATCAAATCTTCCTTGGAATGAAGGTAAACAATTAGTTGAATATAAATTCACAAATGTGTTACATAAAAGCATCACATAGTTCACGAGTACCCTTATCCCCCGATGGGTCATCGGTAAGTTTAGAGACTTACAATGCTGAAGCTTCGGTTCCCCGCGGTGGACACGGCAAACAGCCCAGTTCAACGTAAATAAGTAATATTAACGCTTTGAATTTGTATCTTTGTTGTTGTTGTTTAGTTTTGCAGTAACGATTTAAATTTTGTTTTCCTATGAAGTTTGTTTTGGAAGTTTATACTAATTGAATTGTTTGTAATTATGTGTGACAAATATCATCATTAAGCGCTTTTTACTAGTTTATGCTGTACATGCAGATTGTCACAAGTCTCGCATCGCTTGGTGGATGCGCTCGACTTGCAATGTGCGAATCGTCCGATCGAAACACGTCACCGAACATTCTCTATCAAACGTGTGGACGATTTAGTTTATTTTGAATTTCGGGTACACCAGCTACCGTGTTTCTCCGATAATAAGACCTACCCATAAAATAAGACCTAGTGTGATTTTTGGGGATAGTTTTAATATAAGCCCTACCCTTAAAATAAGCCCTAGTTAAGAGTGGCAGGAAGAGGAAAGAAATAAAAAAAAAAAATAGTTTAATAGTTAGTTAATTAGTTTGTTTAAGTATTAATCAGTTAGTTTAATAGTTTAATAATAGTTTATTTTAAATCGTTAGTTTAATAGTTTTACTTTGTAACTTCATTTTTTTAATATATCAAAATAAGACATCCCCCGAAAATAAGCCCTAGTGTCATATTTTGGAGTGAAAATTAATATAAGCCCTGTCTTATTTTCGGAGAAACACGGTACACGAAGTCTATTTGCGCTAACCCTCCTTAATTTAGCAATGTAAGACTAGAGGGAAGGCAGCTAGTCATCAAAACCCACCGCCAGCTCTTGTGCTGCTCTTATACCAACGAATAGTGAGATTGACCGTTACATTATAACGTCAACGTCTGAAAGGGCGAGCATGTTTAGTGCAATGGGGATTCAAGCCCGCGACCCTCAGATTGCAAGTCAAGTGCCTCAACCACCTGGCCATGCAAGTCGTATGTAAAAGGTATAATGCGTTTGTTAAACCCTCTACTCGTTGGTAAATAGTAGCCCAAGAGTTGGCGGTTGGTTGTATTGACTAGTTGCCTTCCTTCTAGGGATGGCTATTGCGGACAACTCTCGAGTAGCTTTCTGCGTAAAATTCAACAAACACACAATTAAAGCAGACCTTCTTTGTCAGTGGAGGATTTGTAGCAATTTACCCCCTCTTTATATTGTGTAAAAAAATATGTCACATTTGTAAAATGTGTTGTTTAATGTTTACTACATAACTGATTACATGAGTAATTAAACTTCGTGAGGTAACTTACTAACATCTATCTATAAAGTAGATTGAGACATTAAAATATTTGATTGGACACTATCTCGGATCAATAAGTATGTTTGTAGCATTACGTTGCATTTCATGTGTCGTCTCTATCAGTTGATAGATTACAAATTTAGACTCAAGTAAATCCCACAGGCATTCAGCATAATATTTTTACATTGCACAGTTGAATGACAAAGGATTCTTCTTTTAAGCAATGTACACCATTGTGAATTTAAAACATATTTACTATGTATGTACATTTGTTCTGTTATACTTTACATTTTATTATATTTCTGATTTAAGTTATATTTCTGATGTTTTATACTCACGTATTCTATTTTTCAGTTATTCATCAAGTCTAGCGGACCACCAGTAAAGCATCTAAAGCAACACTGCCTTTTCTATTTTCATTTTGGAAAAAGTAGTTTCCAAAATTTGATGAAGGATGCTGTGAAGGAAAATCAAAAGATACAACTACAACACTGTCTTCTGAAGTAATTACTTTTACTCTACAAATAAAAGACACCATTTCAACAAATAATGTTGTTGTGTCTCAAGAGAGTCCAGTGACTCGGCCAAAGAGGAATTTATGGAACGTTGCTGAAAACCTCCTCTATATTAGAAATTTGTCTACAGAACTTTCAAAACAGGACACAAAATTGAAGACAACTGCTTTTCAATCAACATGGCTCCACAACTATAACTAGCTTATTGACAGTAGTCACTCTAGTTACAAAGGTGGATGGTGTCTCTCTTGTGTTCTCTTTTTGCAAAAAATAAAAAAGTAAAGCTTGTATGTTTTCGTTAAGACTCCATTCAGTAACTTCTATAAGCCCAAATAGTTATTGAGCAGTCATGAATCAAAGAACTACCACCAAGGAAGCATTCGACGTGCATCCTAAAATACATTTAAAGTGTGTAATCCTGAACTTCAAATCAATTATTAATTCAGTTACTGTTGACAATATAGAAAATAACAAACAAATTATTCCCAGTCTTAGTCGATGCCTTTTTATGTTGTGAAAAACAGCACATAGGTTTACGAGGACATCAAGATGACAAAATCTAATACGCAGCAGTTCCTGATCACATTGAAAGTAATTTTATTGCATTAATTCATCTCATGTTCAAGCACAACCACAAAAATGCCGAGTACACCAGTGAAACAACACAAAACAAAATAATACAAATAGCTGCAGATAAAATTCGTGTCCATTTTCGAATGTGTCTCCACACATGTCTTCACTATACAAAAATAGTGGATGAAGCATCTTCCAATGAGAGTGAAATTCCCTCAGTTTGCCTGCGAAATTGGATGTAACTGGACAGCAGCCAAAAACATAAGTACATCTGGGCTTAGGTGAGATTGAACGAATATTAGAAGAAACGACTGTATCAATAATTTGCAATACGCTACAGAACTAACATGTTAAAACCGAAGACTGCATAGGCCAGGGTTATGACACAATTTTCTCCATGGCTTTCCATAAAATAGGAGTTCATGCGCACATTAAAACATTTGCACCAAATAATGATTACCAAAAATGTGCTTCACTCTGTAAACCTAGTAATATACCATGGTTATAACATACCCTCCATACGGAATATGATGGATTCTTGTCGACAGTTATTTTCATTCATTGACAGTCCATACAAATGCCAAAAGTTCTTTCAAAATTTTGTTGTTGCCCTTGCCTCTGATATTAAGAAACAACTTTGAAAAATCTCTGCAAAACGTGTTGGATAAAGCGACACATCAATTTCGATATAATTGAAGCGCTTTATATCTACATTGTCAGAACACCCAATGAAACTTGCCAACCCTCAAGAGATCCAGGTATTTACACCGAAGGAGAGAGCTGGAGTTGGGAAACGTGAAATAAGGCAAACGGGCTACGTCATATATTTACTCACTTTGAGCACATAGTCAGTCTTGCAATTGTAAAGAAACATTTAAAACCATTGTGTTCAACTATGGTGTGTCTTCAAGAAAAAGTAATTTATATTTATTTGGGTTTCCAAAAATGTAGGTCAGCTGATTTCCTTTTATCCAACCCTTCGTGCAATTGTTGACTATTGGTTTTCCACTGTTTATACCAAAAACCAGAAAATTGTTACGGTCTGTAGGGTTTTAAGAAACATGTCACGGAATTATATGTGGACGTCAGATACATCGCTTTAATAACCCCACACCAAGTACCTTCGACAATTATAAACACAACATGGCAACTCCTTTTCTAACTATAATCTTTGGAGAATCGATGTCACAATTGGGGGAAAACATGCAAGTGCACTTCGAGCTGTGCTTTTATGTCAGATGTCATCATAAAGAACTACTAGGATGAACTCCAGTCATTGACAAATCCATAACTTTAAAAATGGTATTTTGTTCTTCCATGTTCAACTGCCTTTAAAAGTGAGTTACTTAGACGGCAGCAGCTTTGTAAGGATTATAAAAACAACAATGAATCTGTGACGCAGCTTATTTGGCAAAAGTCAAAGAATTACTATTTATTTTGGCAATTTTGTCAACTGGTAGCTTTGAAGCTGGATGTTCATTTTCTTATGTTCGTCGCATTCATACATGATACATGTCTTTTAATAGGCTATCTTATCTGTGCATGATAGCCATGCATTCTAATACTGTTACTCTGTCAACAGGTGAAACCACCTTCTAACTACTAAAATAAATCATTTCTTGTTGGGACCGACATGGTGTTATAAACTATCATAGTTATGTTTCGGTTTTTCTCCATGTACATTCTTATACTTGTATACATTGAACAGTTTGATTTGGTTTATTTTGAATTTTGTGCAAAGCTATTTAAGAGCTATCTACGCTAGCCGTCCCTAATTTAGCAGTGTAAGACTAAAGAGAAGGCAACTTATCATCACCACCCACAGCCAACATTGAACAGATTCATTAGTATTTAACCAATGCTTAATCTCAATATTGCCTGGCCTGGCCAGGTTGTTAAGGCACTCTGAGGGTCGCGGGTTCGAATCCTCATCGCACCAAACATGTTAGTCCTTTCAGCCGTGGGGCGTTATAATGTATCAGTCAATCCCACTGTCCGTTCGTAAAAGAGTAGCGCAAGAATTAGCTTTATGAAGATGGATGTGTCTGAGGACCACATTAGGCATATAATGCTTTATGAGTTTGATAAAGGCAATAGTGTAACAGAAACTACGCGAAACATTCAAGGTGTTTATGGTACAGAGTTTATGAATGAAAGAAAATGTCGAAATTCAGATCAGGTGACCACATCTTAAGTGATGCATCACGTTCAGGTCATCCTGTTGAGTTTAATTGTGACTTGCTGCTGGCTGCATTTGATAAAGATTGTGCTGTAACAGTTGAAGAACTAGGATAGTAGCTTAATTCAACCCATTAAACAGTTCACTGTTTTCTGCAACAGGGTGTCAAAACTTGGAATATGGGTCTCCCATGATTTGACAGAAGCCAACCTTAGAGCAAGCTTGGACATTTTCACTTCTCTGCACTCTCGTGAACGTAACTCACCTTTTTCGGACAAGTTAGTGAGTGAAGATGAAAAATGGATATTTTATAAAAATGTTAAGCGCCGCAGATAATGGCTCAGTGCAAGTAAACTGGCTAAAGCACAATCCAGAATGGACCTTCTTCTAGGAAAATCTTGTTAAGCGTTTGGTGAGACATTGTTCGTGTGATCCATTTTGAGTTGCTGCCACTCAATATAACGATCACATCAGACTTCTATTGTCAACAGTTACAGTGCCTGAATGTTGCACTGAATCAATCGTAAAGGTATTGTGTTACACCAGGATAATACACGGCCCCATACAACAAGGATCACATCTGCAAAGATTAAAGAGCTAGACTGGGAAAAACTTACACATCTTCCTTATTCTCCAGGCCTTGTCCCATCTGATTATCATCTATTGCGAAGTTTGCAGAAGTGTCTTGATGGGAAAGAGCTTGGATCACATGAAGACATCAAAACTACCCTCTGTACATTCTTTTCCTCCAAACCCCGAGAATTGTATAGAAGTGGTATTCAGAAGCTTGTGAATCGTTGGCAAGAAATAATTAATAATAACGGAACAAACATTATTGATTAAGTAACATTAAAAGCGTTTGTAATCCTTTCTCTTTTCTTGAATCTAAAATTGGACATTACTTAAGGGATGACCTGATAGTTGTTTCCAGACTGAAGTCCTCAAAATGGTCTCGGGAATTCTCAGCTACTTAGTGTATGTGGAACTATTCTCTTTAAAACATTTCTGACATCCAGTATTGTCAGCCGGATTTTATTTATTTACTGCATTGTTTATGTCAGATGTAACTCACAAATGTATTTCTTAATACAAGCCAGTAGTACCACTATTTTGTAAGATAAAAGCAGTTGAAGAGTTAACAGTTCGTACAGTTGAACAGTTGCCTTCCTTATAGTCTTTTATTTCAAAATTTGTAATATTTATAGATAGATAGCTTTCGTATTATTTTGCACAAAAATTCTAAAAACAAACAGCAACCTGGTCACCTCAAGCTAACAATGGTCACATTAAGTTAACAAAGCAGTGTAATGACGCAGTTGACCAAGAAGCTGCACTATTGATATCCAGAATTATAATTGAATTTTTCTGTATATTAACTTTTCCTAACCTCATTTTTGATCTTACATATGAATTAGATATTGAGGTTGGCAGTAAATAACTTATTTATCAAAATTGAAATTCAAATATTGACATCCTAATTTTTTCTATGATACATTTAGAAAATTTCGGTAGATTTAATTAATCGAATGTTTTCATACATGCTTAGGTCCGTCGCACATACATGCTTGCCCTTTCAACCGTGAGGGGCGTTACAAGGTGACGTTCAGTCCCACTATTCGTTAATGAAAGAGTAGCCCAAGAGTTGGCGATGGGTGGTGATGACATCCTGCCTTCCATCTAGTCTTACACTGCTAAATTAGGGACGGCTAGCGCAGATAGCTCTCTTGTAGATAATGATCTGTTTGTGCCTACCCCTAGGGTCTTTTAAAATAATGACACTTTAATTGACCCTAACCATATGATTCAGGTATTTTTTTAAATAACAGCTTTTTTTGTTGCTTGCCATAAAATCCATTACATATCGAGTATTTATATCTAAAAAATAAGGTCAAAACAAAACAAAGAAAACAAACGTTTTTATATAAAAAACGCTTTGTACATAGTTGTGGGTGTGATTCACTCATGCGTTGTTCACGGCAACATATTTGTATTTTATTGTTTATGATCATAGTCAACATGTGTCTGGCTTCATACTGTGACTCCAACTAATTCTATTTCATTCCAGGACTATCAGATGTTGAGATTTTTTACATCACATGTACGAATCTATTACTCCTCACCCAAGATGATAAAGAAACAACTTTCATTAATTATTCCAATCGAGATAAAATGAGAAACATGAAATAAGTACAGAAACTATTGCAAGGTTTATAACACTGAAGAAAATAGGTCAGAAACTAACGTTTTATTTTTCTTCAATTTAGTTCATAATATCAACTGCCTCTTTCGTTTCACTGGAAAACAAAAATATCAGGCTTTTTTTAGTTCGGCGATATTGATTGAATCATTAGAATGTTGTCGTTGTTTTGAATTAAGTACAAAGCTACACAATGGCCTATCTGTGCTCTGCCCATTACGAGTATCGAAACCCGGTTTCTAGCGTTGTAAGTCCGCAGACATACCGCTGAGCCATTGTGGGGCTCGTTGCAGTGTACAGTTGACATAAATATAACATGTTCCTAATAAATAAGTCATAGTTGTTGCCATGGTGAAGAGAAAAACTGAAGACGACGTTTTCTTTTTTGTTTTCAGTTGACGTTAAAATTGCTGGTATTTCTCTTTTGATCTTTTTTTGTTGCCCCTACAATTGTTAGTTTTTCAAATAATATAAAACGAAAAACTTCAGTGGTACATTTCATGCACAACCTTCATATAGGACAAAGAGTTCACTTACAACTATAACTGTCTGCCCAACATCTCGCTCCTTTCCTGCTTTCCAAAGTATGTCAATGTGAGCATAAGTATGTTGATTTGGTGCCACAACAGTCCCAACTATTGATAATGTATCTAAATGGCTTAGATGACATATACACTTCGAAATCTGACACTGACAGCTTATCACTTATGGGAAATTCTCAATGGATGTAATTTTTCTTACTATTTTTATCGAGTAATCCCAAATGTACCTGACAGCAGCAAATCTATAATCTTGTAGTTGTTCAGTTCTGGTTTAAATGTCATCAAAATAAATTGTATTTACATAGAACACAGTAGAATGAAAATGGGTCTTCCATATTCAGTAACCCATAAATCTTTTAGGTTTCAAATTTCTTCCAGGTAGTTTAATTCATCGAATGCATCAACTTCAATAACGTCAGATGTTTCCCACTCTTTTTTTGTTATAGCTTTGAATCTCTTTCCAGTTCGTTTCTTCAAAAATATAAGTTTTCTTCTCTAGAGTAAGGAACAAACTGAATACTTCCAAAACAGTTTTTCAGTTAGACAGAGCTGGTTCTGGTTTTTCTTAAAAAACATTGTCAGCAAAAGCACGAATGGATCTAAAGGGTCGTTTTGACGAAAACGTTCCTTTGGCTCTGCGTAAGAAAAATTATCGGGTCTGTTTTTAGTTTCATTTGTACAGTTATGTTTACTATAATTACTTGAATCAATTATATTATCTCATGAATCAACACAGAAAATATCACGTAGGTTAACTTTCGCCAAAATTTGATTTTTAGGAGTCAATAGATAGTTCATCAGATTCACTTCCATCAATTAACTTCTTCCAAGCTGCTTGAACACCTGTAAATGTTTTCTTAAAAGAGAGAAGTCTAAGTCTATTATTAACACATTTTGTATTAGCTTGTTAACTAAGATACAAAAACACCCCGCCTCATTTTCCCTATCGTCATTCAGCGTGTCTTTGCGAGGATTCTTTAAAAGCACAAATTTTTCTACCACTTTCGTGAAAATAACACAGTTCTTTTACACAACAGAATTTAAATAAATATACATTTTTATGAATTCGAGCCAATTAAGTTGGAATCTATTATCTTATAGTAATCTATACGCCTAAAATTTCACATATCTCGAGGTACAAGCACTAATAACCCTATTAAAAACAAAATAAATGCTTTATATAAATATCTTATCCATCTCCTCCAAATAATAAGTTATTACTTTATGTATGAACAAAAAATATCATTTTTTGAAAATCTACGTTATTCTATACAAATCTTCAATACACATACGTCATTTTTAGCATATCCTAAACCCGATTCCATATGTAAGCCGTTGAGAAGGATATTATTTCTTTTGTTTTGCTGCAAACAGAAATATTCTTTGATAGCAGAATCAATGTTATACAACTAAATCTCAAGCAAGTTATTTTGTTTAGGAACACAGTCACAAGTTCATTGACAAATATAATATGGTGCTTTATTGAAGAAATACAGATTAATCTACTGATATGAAAATGCTTGAATAACAATTCCTAAATCACACAGAAACTATTGATTTTTTTTACTTATTTCAGATACTAATATCAGTATTCTATTTTAAAACCGTCATTATTTCAAGATGGCCTACTTCAAATCGTACTTTGGCTATGTAGTTTCAAAACTCCTAAATCAGCATAAAGCAATCTCAAACATTAAACATCTTGCCCACAGAGTAATAACATATGACCAACTATTACAATTTTGTCCACATTATTGCTCTACAGAAAGTCATATTTTTTCTTTCGAAGTCTTGTAGCCGTCTTGTCATCTGTCTTCCAAAATCCTGAGAATTCTATGTGATTTTAATGATGTAGGAATAAACTTCTTTTTATTCAAGTATAAGTAGAAATTACTCACAGGATGACTATATTTAAAACGTTTTTTTTTTTTTATTTAAAACATCTTTTTCTCATAAGTTCTTAAACTTTCTGAATGATGTAGTCAACTTTTCCTGCTAACTATTCATGTAAATGTATAGCTTTAACTTTAGAATCACTGACACCTACTGGGATACGTTGTTACTAATAGGTTGAATCACTGTGCAATGTATTCACATACCCACCAAGCTCTGTAAGAGTTTTTCTCATTGCTTTTTTCCTAAATTTGATTCATAGCACATCCATTAGAAATAATGGTAAGTGTTCACACTAATAAACAGCACTAATTATAGATTGCCTATGGTACGACCCTTAATGGTATTAAGGCTGGTAACTTCAGAATGGTACCAAGATGAACAGTTTTATAGTCTCATTCCATATAATCTCAAATTAAGTCACATTAGGCTGAATGAACCCTATATGTTTTTACAGTAAGTTTACCATAAAGGTAGTTGTTATATTTTTACACCATAAGTCAGGAGAGTAAATATGTCTATAAATGGTTGTAATTGTGAAGGCATGCAAAGTAACTACAGTGTCCATGTTTATGCTCCACATTAATCTTTATGAAGAATGAATCAGTTAGCCAGTGGCTGAAGTGTCACTGTTTTGACTTAAGAGAGATAAAGGTTGTTTAGAGTATGTGTGTGTGTAGTTAAGTACAAAGTTACACAATGGGCTACTAGTGCTCTGCCTACCACGGGCATCAAAACTCAGTTTTAATTATTATAAGCCCACAGACATACTGCTGCTTGTTTAGTAGTTAGAAGTGTTATTTGTTTCTGTAACCAGCTCATGCTTTTATTATTATTATTATTTTGTCAGGGATATTATAGAACAGTGATTAGTGTATGGCGATTGAGCTAAGATTTAGAAATAACTGACTGAATACAAATTATACAACTATATGAACATATCTTTTATTAATACAAAGATAAAACCACTGGGGGTGTCCGAACTTGTCGATGTATAAGACTTGGGCTTCCTTCACTCGGGACAAATTCCTGGAGAACCACATATAACTAAAATCAAATTAACTCATCAGAAGCAAGGTTTTCAGCGTGCAAGAAAACTAAGTTCCTTTGTCTTGGATTGTTTTACCACATAACCAGTCACTTTCTCACAATGTTCGTTGATTGAAACTTACAGACATCAACCAATCGACCAGCAACTAATGGAAAGATGCTGCAGCATTCTTACAGGCAGAGGTGGTGACATCTAATAGGAAAATACAAAACTAACAAGGAATGCAAGTTCTGAGAAACCTAAACTGCTTTCTGGATCATGTGGTTTATCCTAAACTGGTACATATTCAAAACTAATAATAAATTCAAACTAAACATTAACTGAGCAACAAGGAGAACTAGATGGTGGTATTTCTATACCACAATATCTGAATAAATCGCAGTTCATTCAACTACCAAGTCTAAAATTACTGTGTAGCACAGCACGTATCAAATTGTAATACACTGTGGGAAAACGTGATCCAAAGGATAGAATTAGGAAAACTCGGACTATCGGTACTCATGCCTAAACTGTTTTAAATCCGTATGCATCGTACAGTTTAGTTTAATCCACGCTGTCAACTAAGTTCGTGGACGTAGTTAGGGTTGACAGCATCTACAGCTTTTTAAATAAATTTCCAACATAAATTAATACATGTTGCGGATTTTGAATACACTTAATCCCTACGTATTGGAACTGGTATGAGCTGGTGGTTAGGGCAAATTACAGACGGCTAGCGCGGATAGCCCTCGAGTAGTTTTGCGCGAAATTCAAAACAAACAAACAAACAAACTTTTTCAATATTTAATTCTTTAGTTGTTTTAATGAAACTTTAGGATCATCAGAATCCACGTGAAAAAAAGAAAAGGTAAATATTTTACATTTCAGTTTCACAGGAGAAAAATATCCATTTAAACTTTTACTTATTTTGATACTTTTTGTCAATTGATCAAAGTAAATATAGTAAAGTAAAATATAGGTAAACACACAACAAACAAATTAAGTTTATATGCATAGATTTATAAAATAAAAATTAGCTATTACACTCGTGTGCGCGTTGCTTTAACTGTATTACAATAACTGTCCACCTTTCAATCGCCATTACTTTGTTATTAAACATTAACTGAAGCTCTTACTGGTTTCACGTTACTTATAATGATTAATGACAGGTTGGCTTACTTAAGAATTTCACAAAAAAGACTTCAACTATTTCACAGGAATCTTGCAAAGTAAATTATCACTTGTAAACCATTAGTTACAGAATTACAATTTATATTATACAATAAGCTATTCAAAATAAATCGTAATAATAAGTTTGTTTGTTTCTTTTGGAATTTCGCACAAAGCTACTCGAGAGCTATCTGTGCTAGCCGTCCCTAATTTAGCAGTGTAAGACTAGAGGGAAGGCAGCTAGTCATCACCAGCCAACTCTTGGGCTACTCTTTTACCAACGAATAGTGGGATTGACCGTCACATTATACACCCCCCACGGCTGGGAGGGCGAGCATGTTTAGCGCGACGCGGGCGCGAACCCGCGACCCTCGGATTACGAGTCGCACGCCTTACGCGCTCGGCCATGCCAGGCCAAAATAAATTAACGGTTGTAACGCATTATGGCGTTTGTGTGTTTTGTGTTCTTCTTATAGGAAAGCCATATCGGACTATCCGCTGAGTCCACCGAGGGGAGTCGAACCGCTGATTTTATCGTTGTAAATCCGTAGATTTACAGCTGTACCAGTGGTGAACGTCGTAATAATAAGAAACTTCACTTACGCTTTTACAAAAGTTCTTTGAGCTCTCTATACTACCATTGGATTACCATGAATACTGTCTTTGGCTAACAGTAAGCCTATAAATACTATAAAAGTAACAATTTAGACGCCATAAGTTAGCAAAGTAGTAGAAATTTATTATTTGTAATAAAAATTACAGAAACTTCAGTTGTTGTTTTTTTGCATTCTTCCTAATTTGCCTCTTTCAGGTCAATTGATCTTAAATACTTTGCCAGATTTCAGTTTCTGAACATAACTTTTAAAGAATTTTCTTAACATTCTCCTTTCGGCGAGTCCTTTTAAATTAGGTGGAAGTAATTCAACATTCAGTCAATCTACTAATGGCAAATTAGTTTACTTTTTCCATTAATGTTTATACAATCTTGAACACTTTTACACCGTAGTAAGTTTCTGTAGGCCTACGTTACAAATGAAGTTCAAATCTCACTAACATACCAGAGACTTATGTAAAATCAACTGACTGTAATATTTGTACAAAGTATCCTAATAATCACTACAGCAGACATAGATCCAAATACTTCACAGGAACGTTCGACTGGTTCAATTCTCTATCCTGAAATAACTGTTCACACTGTCTCGTCGGCTACCTCTCGGCTATCTCCTCGATGGACCAACTCCATATCTGTAAGCTACTCTAATTCTAAATATTTAACAAAGCCACTTCTTTATTAATATTCTAGAATATTCTAAGAACATAAGACTATCTTGATCTTAAAGTGATGCACCAGTCAACCAGGTTTTATGTTACAATATTAAAAATATAGCTTGAAACAGTATTATACTGCCTAAACAAATGGCATTTTAGAGACTAAATTACCTCTCATCGTCCAGTCTAATTGAGAACTTTGGTATTAACGAAAGGTTTCTTGGACACTGAGTTTTGGGAGTCAAAAGATATATTACAAACGCTATTTTTATGCCCCTCTAATCTTGAATCCAAAGGGAACAAATTAAAAGGAACATGACGGGAAAACATGTGTGGTTGACGTAATTTTTATTGCAGACTTTAGACCTATTAGTTTCAAATACTTTTTCCAGTTTTTGGCGGCTAAACCACAACTTTAAGAGTACTATACTGCATACATACAAAACTTTTCAGAAAATACCTTGTCTCTTATTATCTATCCCAATTCATGCAATTTTTTATCAACGAATAGTCACAGTGACTAACGGGTGAGGAAAGCTAAACCTGCAATAATATTTCTATATTTCTCTGACTTTAATGATAAGCAGACAAACTGTGAAAAACGTGGACGAAAGAACATCAGCATTTTACACGTTTTTTTATCACAAATTTTAGGCCATCTGAGCTTATAGATACTTCACATAATTATTACTCAAAAATTCCTTTTTAACTGTTATAACTTTACAATAAATACTGTTACGTCAAATGTCTCGACGTTTCGCCTAACTACGACCATTACTCTGAGGCCCGGCATGAACGTGTGGTTAAAGCACTCGACTTCTAATCCGAGGGTTGCGGGTTCGAATCCCTATCAAACCAAACATACACGCCTTTTCAGTCATGGGAGCGTTATAATGTAACGGTCAATCCCACTATTCGTTGGGAAAAGAGTATCCCAAGAGTTGGCGGTGGGTGATGATAACTAACTACCTTCCCTCTAGTATTACACTGCTAAATTAGGGACGGCTAGCATAGATAGCCCTCGAGTAGCTTTGTGCGAAATAAAAAAATAAAAAAACAGACGTTTATTACCGATAGAGGACCACTACACATAACGTTTCAACACATATGAACTTCAAATGTAAGAAATAAAAGAACTACTCTTAATTTTGAGTAAGTACATTTAGTTTCTAGATACACATTCTTGTACTTTTAGCCCTTAGACGGTATATTAATAGTATTTGACTGTTGGTTTCACATTCAATAGAATCTGTAAACAGATAGAAAAGCTACAACAAACGCAGTCAACAAACAAAACATTCCAGGGTTCGTAGTGGTCCAAAATAAGCATCTTGTTTCATCGGTTGGTAATTGAACATGGGGCACCCGCGCGGAAGGCGAGTATTCTACTACTGAACCACCGATGGTTGCTAAAGAGCTCGGAAACATTTGTTGATAATTTTTTTCTAAAAATACCTTAAGGCAACGTAAAATGCATATTTTTTCTCTATGTTCATTGGCCTTAAGATTTTGGCCTGCAGTGTATATATTATATAAAAAAATAACAGACTGAAGTTTTATTAAACCTCAGAAACTTACATTTTTTCCTTAAGCGAACTTTGTTAATCAAACTTCTCCCTTCACAATAAAAGAAAAACAATAAGACATAGGGAAGTTAAAAACACTTTTCAAGTGCACTTTGAAAATAAATATAAAGATAGTGCATGTTTGAATAAAATATGACTCATAATATGAACGTTTCTCACACACAAAATCACAGACGGCTTTTATATATGTAACATAATTTAATGATAAAAAAGAGAGCAGTTTCACATCAAAGTTAATGGCTTTTAAATACACCCTTGTGCAAATTAATTGAAACAAGACGGAAAATTACGATTTTTTTCAATTTTTTGCCTTTTTTTTCAGAAGATCATTAATTTGCTTTGGCATCAAGTCCACAAGTTGACTGCAATCTTTACTAATTTTTGGATCGCGGTACCACACCTCATTTATGGCCTCAATTAGCTTATCTTTTGTAGTACAGTCTTTTCTCCGAAGCCTTTCTTTACAAATCGCCCAAAGATTTTCAATAGGATTTAAGTCCGGAGAGTTTCCAGGGCAGTCCAGCACCTTTATTCGCGTTGTAGTCATAAAATTCTTCACAAGTTTCGATGTGTGGCACGGAACCAGATCTTGCTCAAAAATGCCAGATCCATCTGGAAATCCCTTTTTCAATTTTGGAACGACTCTTTTCTGCAAAACTTCGATGTACTGTGGTCTTTGCTCGTACCCTCTACGATATGTAAGCCTCCGACGCCATAGTAGCTGGAAAAAAAATCCCAAAACATCTTCTTCCAGGGATCTTTTACGAACTCATTGATGTGAGATTCTCGAAGTTTCTCACCTGGAGATCTGCGAATATACAGACTTCTTTGACCCTGTACGAAGAAATGAGTCTCGTCACCGAATAACATCTTCCTCCAATGTTCTTGCATCTAGTTCTTGTATTTCAGACCCCATTGATACCGTTTTTTTTTTCATTGAGTTGGTAAGAAGTTGTTTTTTGACTGGTCTCCTTGCCCTTTTAACGCAATTTCGAATGACGTAATATTCCTCAAAATTTCGTCATATATCCCAAAAATAGATCAACCGTACTGCAAAACACAGCTAATGACGCCGTCTGTGTGAAAAAATGACTAATAAAGGAAATCCGCGGTTTCAGCGAGCCTACACCGGCCACCATGCTGAAAATATTGTAAAATGACCATTTGTTTCAATTAATTTGCACAAGGGTGTACATGTTTCATATTATTTTCATATTTATGTTTTTACTTTTTAGTTTATTCTCTCGGTTATGACTATATCACAAATCTATTGATATTTAACACGTACCAGAACGTATTTTTTCTAATGACATCATACAACCTAAAAATTGCGGTTTAAACAACGAACGAAAATGAAACACCGAAAAGCAATAGGATTAAAGATTACTCTGCACGTTTATTAAGCAAAAAACGTGGTTGACATAGCACGTGTAGCTTATTATGTAAATTTTGCTTAATAAGAACTAAATATTTAAAATAGATTTGTAAAATGTTTTTATTGTATTAAATTCATAGGAAACTACGGGGTCATTTTTTGGCAGTTCTTGCCAAAAACAACAAAATTATTTCAAAATAAATTTTAAAGGAAAAAATAATAAAAAGTAAAAAGTTAAAACTTATTGCATAAAATTTATTAATTTTTTTTTCTTTTATCCTTTAATGTTGTTATTTGTCTTCGGTATGCGCGAACTCGCAGATGGATTCGAAAATTAAAGTAACATTTTAGAAATGTTTATTTCAACTAGATTGAAACTTCTAGAATTTACGTCTTTTAGTGCGTTATGATCCTGGAGACATCTCTTTGTTCTTTTTCATAATTGTCTCCCGTTGGTACAGCGGTAAGTCTACAAATTTACAACGCTAAAATCAGGGGTCCAATTTCCCTTAGTGGACTAAGCATATAGCCCGATGTGGCTCTGCTATAAGAAAACATACATGCATTTTTTAAAATGATATATATATATATATATATTATTTTATTCTCCGTTTTGCTTTCCATAAAATTGGTGAAATTTTATTAAAAACTTGTATTTGAATGCAGCCAAATGGTTATACTAACAATGTAGTTGAGTTGTCGTCCGTAGGCCTACTGATTATTATTTTAGGTAATATAGTTTTTGTCAACTTTTAAACAGCAATTCTCATACCAGTAAGACTTATGATTTGATCAACTCTAATTACCCCACTTAAATAACGAGGTTAAGATTATGTCCAGTATATTTTTTTTTTATTTTACTATATATATATATATATAGCATACGTTTTGTTTACACTGACTATTTCGTTTCATCTTGACTTTGATGGTCAGATTTCAAATGAGCATGTGTACTTATACTTCTGAGAAAGAGAATCTATTTATTAGATGTCATGCTAATGCTATATTTAGAGCATAAAACTTAAACTTTAACTGAGTATATATTAATAGCTCACTTGGTATGCAGCTTGATAGCAACTATACATTTTTTTTTTTTTGTTTATAGATGTGTATAAATTTGTTTTATATAGGACGGGGTGCTTTAAATAATTCTGATGTTTATAAAAGAGGATCTTCCACAATACATGAAGCAGCTTATACCAACAGACAGAAAGCATTTAATGTTAGAAAGAAATGTTCAGACAACAGTTGTTGGGGAACCAATCATGTTTCTTCTAAATCAATGTGTTGACGGTCTTTACACCCCAGTACAAGCAACTGAAAATAAAGGTAAGAAATAGCAGATTAATATCATGGGTAATTTTTAGAAAGCTGTTAAGACTTAGATATGGATATATGAACAGTGTAATATCAGTGTGAAAAAATATTACAACAGTTCAAAAATTACATATGCTATTAAATGCAAAATATTTAGGTCACCTTGTTCTAGTTGTTGCTGTTTATTACATAAGTTATATGCTTGCTTGAACTATATTTAAGAAAAACAGAAATCTGTTTATTACTGTTTGGAATTATACTCAAAATGTTCATGTTCTAGCTGATTAGTCTCTTAAGCCATCCAAGTGATGTGCTGTTACTAGTGTTAGGACAAATAGGATTTTAGATTTTAACTATAGAAATATTCAGTATAAGTCAGACCTTAAAATGTCATCTTATGGACCATTTATGGAGCATTATATTCAGGCTGAGGCTCCTTAGCATAGAAAAGACATTGAATTGTTGGCAAAGGATCAGAAAAGTGCAACTAAGATGATACCTTGGATAAAATGGTCATCTTATGAGGATAGATTGCTACTAAGATGAAATCTTGGATGGAAAGGTCATCTTATGAGGATAGATTGCTACTAAGATGATATCTGGGATAGAAAGGTCATCTTACAAGGATAAGAGTACTACTAAGATGATACTTGGGAAGGAAAGGTTGTCTTATGAGGATAGATTGCTGCTAATATGATACCTGGGATAGAAAGGTCATCTTACAAGGATAGATTGCTATTAAGATGATACCTAGTATGGAAAGGTCATCTTACAAGGATAAGAGTGCTACTAAGATGATACTTGGGAAGGAAAGGTTGTCTTATGAGGATAGATTGCTGCTAAGATGATACCTGGGATAGAAAGGTCATCTCACAAGGATAGATTGCTACTAAGATGATACCTTGGATGGAAAGGTCATCTTATGAGGATAGGTTGCTATTAAGATGATACCTAGAATGGAAAGGTCATCTTACAAGGATAGAGTGCTACTAAGATGATACCTAGGATGGAAAGGTCATCTTACAAGGAAAGATTAAAATCTCTGAACTAATTTTTCCTGAAAAAATAAGAATTAGAGGGGTATCTGATTGAGGTGTTTAAGATTATTAAGGGAACTGATATATAATGTTTTTTTCATATTTAATGGTGAGAATGGCATGACTATGTAAGAATCATCTCCAGCTGAAACAGCTATCTTTTTTAACAGGTTGGCTAACTTTGAAATTGAAGTACCTTTGGATGTGGCAGATGTAGTTAATATAAGGTAGTTTAAGGGAAAGCGTGATAAATATTTGAATGATAAGGGTTGGCTCTGAGTTCTTCAGTGTTTAATTTAGTGGATTGAGGACCTGAATAGAGAAAGTATCCCATATTGTCCTTCAATTATTACCTTTAGATTCAGGTGACAAGAAACAGTTTGTCTTTGATAACTACATGAAACACTTTCTCTTTCAGCTGCTTATGATGAATATGACTACAGTGAAGTCTCATCCAGATACAAGATAAATATAAAAATTATTAGATTTGTCCATTCTGAAAAAATGGGAGCAATTGAAATAAGTTTTTTCACTGCCTTTCATTTAAGTATGAGTTGATTATGTGCTTGGTTTATTAAACAAAATTCTCGAAATTTGTGATTACACACATACGTACATTTTAGTTTTTTTATTCTTATGTTAGTTACAAACAGTGATTCTAGAAATTGATCATGATGTTTATATATATATATATATATATAATGCAAAGTAAATATTTGTCAGTTCTTACTTGTATACTTTGATAATAGTCCAAGTGAAAGTAGTTGAAATGTGGTATTTTAGTCCTGACTTTACATTAAAAGTTTTAATTAAGAATTTTTACTTTCACATGTGTTTGAGTCTGAGTTTCTTTACCCAAAGACCTGTGCAACCTAATCAAATTTATTTTTAGGTGTCAGAAATTTATCACAGTTAGTGAACATAGCAAGTTTTTCCAGGTTTACACTTAAATGTATTGATATATGGAAGTAAAACACTGACTTGAAAATCTGTTGTATTTTGAGTAATATGGTTTTACTTAACCTAAATAGTACACTTTTCTGTTTGTGTGTTGTTGTTTTTTAACATTAAAACATTAGATGAAATAATGAATTTTTATTTATTAGATGAAGCAAAGTGTTCAACAGTAGAAAATGCACATCTTGCATCCACAGCCCAAATCCTACTGGATATTACATGGGAAAAACTGAATACAGGATATTGGAAGGATGTGGATATAAGTTGGAGATATTTATACACATATGCTTCCCTATTTAAAGTACTTTTTCTTTGTTGTGATCAAACCCAAACTTTCCAGGTAAGCATAATTTGCTCATTTTATGTTCTGCTCTTATTTAGATACATTAATTAATCCATACTTTATAAAAATATTTACGGTAGTAAAAAACATATAGGGTTAAAAGAGTTATTAAATGATATTAAATAAACGGAACCTGTATAACTCTAACACTTTAGATAGATCTGTCTATCAGATTTGTTAGGGATTTCTTAGTTGTTATTTTAATCTAATAAAATTGTTTAAGTGTTTAAACCAAGTTTTTTGTCCCTGTGATGAGTTTCGATTTGATGATTCTACCCATGATAGTGAAGTCTTAAGTATTGATGTGCTCAAGCAATTCAGAACTGAATAATTACATGTACTTAGAAAACAGTTTGTTTGTTTTTTACATTATTTGATTTAAAAAAGAATTTGAATAGCATGTTATATTTTTCTGTGGATAAAACATTAATGTTTTAACCTGTACATCAACTCCATATTTTTTATCATTACAAAAGCTTTGCTGATTTCTAAAACAAAGGTATAGAAGTGCTATCTTTATGTGTATAGAACTATTAAAAATTGTGTGGATTTTTTTTCCTTATAGACTTGCATTAATTTAAGTTGCTGTATCAAAATATTTTATTTTGATTATAGGAGCTTATATATACTTGTGATATGGGTATCATTATGGGAGCTCCAATCTTAGATGGTCTACTAAGTAAAATAGCTTCTGTATTGTGTGCCAAGAATAGACCAGATAAGGAAACTTCTGACAATTTAACTGATGTAGAAGAACCAAAGGTTAGTTACACTTGAATTTTTAAATTTTAGAAAAAAGAACACAAGTTTTTCACCAGATTCAATCTTTCAAAAGCATTTGTTTGTTCTGTGATGAAACATTTTCAGCTTAGAAGTTAAGGTGTGAACTTAGTAATGTGTGAAATTTATAACATATCAAGAAAACAAATATATTAAGTCAAAGATTGTTGTATAAAAATGGCTTTATGGCCAGTTAATCTGTTTCTGTTGGTTAGTGCTATTGACAGTTTAACTCATATTCTGAAAAATTGAAGATGTTTTTAAGTGCATTTTACATTGTTTTAGAGAGTGAAGTGTTACATGTATACATCACATTTCTCTTTCATATATGGACTGTTCACTGCTTGTTGAGTGCTACGTGTATATATTACATTTTTCTTGCATATGTGGGCCATTTATTGCTTGTTCAGTCATTAAAAGAAATTTCAGAAAATTTGCCCTAGACTGTATAGATGTTTATACTTACAAATTTCAAATTGTAAACACTATCAGAAGTGTATTAATAACATGAATTCACAGAGTATGGGGTGTGTACAGTGTGTTGTATTACAGCATTTCTCCAAAGTAACATTTAACTGAGTATTTTAAATTTACTGGCTTGGAACTTTGTGTATAAATGTGAAACATTTGTAGGTTAATACAGAAAGATTTTATCTACTATGTTTATGGAAATTTAAACTGTATTGTTTGAAAAACAGTTTTTATAATTACCTTATGTAAATATGTAGACACATTAATTTTTTTTTATTTATTGTTTGTCACAAAGCTAATTAATGTGTATTGAAGGATTCATTGTAAGCACATTTATTACTTTTTTTGTATTTGCCAAATCGTTAGCATGTAAGTTTTGTCTTTAGACAAACAATTAATAAACTTAGATAAAATTTGAATGTTGTTAAAAATCCTTTCAACTGCAGTATTGTACATTTTGCTTAGAAAAGTTTTTTTTTGGTATATATAACTTTTCTACTTTACTTTGCTGTAGAATCAGTCATTATCCTTAAAAACAAATTACTCGCATTTATTAATATGCTTCCCACACATCTTGCTATACTAAAAAAAAAAGTGGCATTTTTATAATTTTCTATTAAATCAAAATAACTAACTGTCACCATTGTAGTAGTAACCCTCCTCTGAATCATTTCCAACACTTCAATGTCTTTCCTAAAGTAAGGAGTTGAAGACTGGACAAAATACTTCATATGTGACCTAACCAGTGAACTATAAAATGAAATAATAACTTCTTTAGACTGGTGTTCATTATTTCTGTAGATACAACCTACAATCCTATTCATCTTACCACAGCACACTGCTTGGATGGCTCAAGAGATTGGTTAGTTATTATTTCACCAAGATTTTTTTTTTCATTACACTGTTACGTTTATTCTTATCCAAATTATACTTTTAATTCAAATTATGATAACTCATACATTATCTTGTATTTATTGTAATTAAAACCCATCTGTCATTTATTTGTGCAACTCACTAAATGATGTAAATCATTTGTAAAGCATCTTCCTCCTCCTCATAGCCAGCAACACCCAAAACCTTAATGTCATCAGCAAATTTAACTAATATACTGATGATTTCATCACTTACCTTATTGATGTAAATCAAAGAGAGCGAACATCCAAAGACTGAGCCCTGAGGTATCTCACATGTAACATTAATCCAGTTTTACTGAACTCCATTTATAACAACCTTCTGCTTTTTATCATTCAGTCACTCTTCTATCCAAATAGCTAACTTATCATTCACACCTAGAGAGAAAATTGTTTATACAAGCCTTTTATGTGGCACCTTGTCAAATGCTTTCTGAAAAAGCAAATACATTAAATATACACCCTTACCCTCATTTAAATAAGTAGTAACATTTTTTCAAAGAATCTCAAAAGACTTGTAAGAGAGGATTTTCATTTTTGGAAGTTGTATCAACTACCCAATGAAATGTTAAACTATGTTACACAATTTTGTAAAGCATCTTTTATCAAACTTTCCAAAATTTTTTCCACAACTGATGTAAGACTAATAGGCTTATAATTACTGGGCTGCTTTAGTCATCTCCCTTGAAAGAGGGTAGTAACATTAGTCAACTTCCAGTGTTCTTGCATTTGCTCATTATTCAAAGACTTGCAAAAACAGTGCCTCACATATCTATTCAATAATCTCCTTCAAAACCCTTGTGGACATATTGTCTGATCTAGGAGCCTTATCATTCATTAAACTTCCCAATTATTTCTCAACAAGCTCCAAAAAATGTGATCATCTTATTCCATCTTCCAACTGTTCTGATGAGGAATACTGTTTAAATCACCTCTAATAAAACCTGAAAAGCTGAGTAAAAAACATCTTTTTTGCTTTTACATTTCTTATTCTATTTTCTGTACTTTATGCCCCCCCGCTAGTACAGCAGTATGTCTCTGGATTTACAACGCTAAAATCAGGGGTTTGATTCCCCTCGGTGGGCTGAGCAGATAGCCCTTTGTTGCTTTGCTGTACGAAAAACACACACACTGTACTTTATAGTAAATATAATTTTTAGTTGTGTGTTAATTTTATTTTTCATTCATTTGATATTTTACAATTTTTCCATATTTCAGACAAAATTCATAAAACAAAGCCAATTTCCACTTATCAACAAGTCTGTTGAAGTACACCAGGTGGCAACTCCTTCTCTAGAAACATTTGAAGCCACTTACATGAAGCAGCTGCAACCTGTTATTATCACAAAAGAGATTGATTATTGGCCTGCATTGTCAACTCATCATTGGAGGTTGGTAAATTATTTTATGAAAAATATTTTTTCTTGTGTTCTTTTTCCCTAACTTGCAGACTTTGTTACTGAAAGACTGTTGCCAATCTATTAGTGTTGCTTTTATCATTTTAAGCCTTAAAACAATCATCTCTTATCTGCCAAAAATGGTACAGCAGTGTAAACTTTTTTGTCAGTTACAGTCACAGAACTAATAATACTATGTAACACTAATTTTGTTCCTGGATAGTATGTGTTATTTCTCAATTGCTTATGTTGTAAAAGTACAGAAAATGGCCATTATTTCATTCAAACTTTGCTTTTGTGACCTGTATAATGAAATTTAGAAATTAACCTATTTTCTGTGTAAAAACAGGAAAAGTTGCACATTTTCATTTACATATGGTCTGAATAAAACAACATATGAATCAAGATTTACATGCACTTATACTAAAATTATACAAAAATGTTTAGAAATGAGTAGTTGTTGAGATTTGCAACTGTAATCTAAATCACTTTCACGTATCAGTCCTCAAATATAGTCTCCCATCATGTTTTCATTATACGCTCTCAGGTCACAAAAGCAGTTTGAAGAGAAAAATACATCTTTTCCATTTACTTTAGGCATAAGAAATTGAGAAATAACACTTTCTGTCCAGGAACAAGAAAAAGTAAAAATTTTGTTACATAGTGTTATCAATTTATTATCTATATAAAGAAATTTAAAGTGGTTTTAAATTTTAGATAATTTACACTTGCTAAATAATAAATTGTCCATTGCTTGGACAGACTGGAATATCAGTTGCACTTTGTCATTTGCTATGACTGAATTAACCCTTTATGGGCCACAGAGCAACTTTTAGGTGTCAAGTGCTCTTATGCATATTAAATGTTTAAATATAAATACAGATAATAATTCTAGATCTCTTTCATCAGTAGTTCACTTAAAAAATGTTTTGGAGATGTTAGTTTTTTTTTATTTTCTAATATTTGTTTACTGTCAACACAAAGTGTTCCAGTTTTCATTTCTTTTCAGTTCCAAGAAGTCATACCTGTAAACAACACACTTACTGACTTTTTTTTTTCTGTCCATTTTAAAGTATGTTTTTATTTGCTACAATCATAGATTTCTTTTGTTTCTCCTAGATATCAGCTGTGGATATGTGATAAATAACACAAAAATCCTAACTTTCACATAATTTATTTATAATATATTGTTACTGTATTCAGTATTGCTTCACCAAACTTTTGTACAAGTTTTAAGAAGTCACTATGTATATACTTACACCTTTGTGCAAATTAATTCAAACAAGACGGAAAATTACGATTTTTTTCAATTTTTTGCATTTTATTTCTGAGAATCCAAGAATTACTCACAAATTAATACATGGCATGACCACCTTTATTTTTCAGAAGATCATTAATACGCTCGCATCGAGTTTACTTTTTACAGAAGTACCACACCTCAATTATGGCCTCATTAGCTTATCTTTCGTAGTACTGTCTTTCTTTACAAATAGCCCAAAAATTTTCAATAGGATTTAAGTCTGGAGAGTTTCCAGGCTAGTCCAGCACCTTTGCAGTCCAGATGCATCTGGAAATCTCTTTTTCAATTCTGGAACTACTCTTCTCTGCAAAACTTCGATGTACGGTGGTCCTCGCATCATACCTTCTACGATATGTAAGCCTCCGATGCCATAGTAGCTGTAAAAGCCCCAAAACATTTTCAAGGAATGTTTTACAAGTTGATTGATGTGAAATTCTCGAAGTTTCTCACCTAGAGACCTGCGAACATGCAGACTTCTTTGACCTTGTATGAAGAAATGAGTCTCGTCACTGAATAACACCTTCCTCCATTGTTCTTGCATTCAGTTCTTGTATTGCAGACCCCATTGATACCATTTTTTTCTTTATTGAGTTGGTAAGAAGTTGTTTTTTGACTGGTCTCCTTGCCCTTTGACTGACATCAAGAAACTTATGACGAATCATTGAAGAGCTGACTTTTATTCCTTTGACCTCCAAGTCTCTTTTTATGGTGTCACTTGTCTTCCATGGATGTTTCACACTCTCCCTAACCATGTACGTGTCGTCTCTTGGCGTTGTTTTCCTTTTTTGGCCACATCTTCCTTTATGTTTAGGACTGATAGATCCGGTACTCACCTTGGCCTTGATCACACGGCTGAAGGCCAATAGGTTAACACCAACAACATCCGCGATTTTCCTGTAAGTCATGCCGGTGTGCTCATGCAGTGTCACAATCTTTGTACACTTTCTAGGAGTCACATCCATTGTGTATGATGGCTGAAAGATGACTGATTAGCAGTAAAACAAATAGCTTCATTTTTGAGAAAAGTCTAACGCAATTTCGAATGACCTAATATTCCTCAAAATTTTGTCATATATCCCAAAAATAGATTGACTACACAGCAAAACACAGCTAATGATGCTGTCTGTGTGAAAAAATGACTCTTATAGGAAATCAGCGTGTCCAGCGAGCCTACACCGGGCCGCCATACTGAAAATATTGTAAAAAAACCATTTGTTTCAATTAATTTGCACTTGGGTGTAAAACATAGTGTACACTGAGCAATGGTCAGGACGAGCTTGTATAAAATGGTAGTGGCCAGACAAACACACAGATTTGTATGATTGATATGTGTTGAACAGCTATCATTTATTGAGAATACAATTAACATACTTTGTTTTTCTTGTGATTTTCCTTTTTTCTTTGAGGTTCCATTATAACAAATTTTTAAGATAGCACATCATATGATCTGAACAATTAGTACTCTGTAAAATAGTTATAGGCAAAGTGTAAATATCAATGGATAGAACAGTAAATGAAGTATTTTCAGTACAAAGTAAGTAAACTGCTGGGAGTAGTTGTTTGTAGTTTTGTGGGGAATGACTGTATGTGAAGCCCTTGCAGAGATGAACAAAGGTATTAATGGTAAATTTAGAAAATCTGAATAAACTTCAGAACTATAACATTTTTTTACACAATCTTGTTACTCATGAAAAGTTTTTTGTGTTAAATCATGTAAATTTGAGGACTACAGAATATCTTCTATACAAAACATCAGGTAAACTTAGGTTTAATGAGTACAGTAGATACAGGCAATATATCATAATGACTGCATTTTTTTTATTTATTGAACATTCCTGTTTAGTTTATTCAAATAACATAAATAAGAAACAAAAGTTATTCTTTATTGAAATGAATCTATATTCATTAGATACAAATTAACCACAAACAAGAATTTTGTTTGCAAAAATGTTGTTGCTTAACCTAACGAAGGAAAGAGTTGTGCCATTGTAAAGGCTCAGGTTGTAGGTCACTGATAAATCTTTGCCAACGTTTTATGATTTATGATCAGTGGTGTTGAGTCTTCCAAATAACATATGCAAATAAATATTTTAAAGAACATCAACCAAGTTGAGATTGACTGGGCATACAAAATGAATATTTCTGATCAACAGTTTAAAAAAAACAAATTCTAAGAGTGAAGGAAGAATTTTTAAATTTTTTTTAAAAAAAAACTGTCTCATAACAATGTACTGAATATTTCATATTATAAAAAATGATAGAGCAGACCAAATTATGTGGATTTTTAAAACTGAAACTAGATACTATTTAATAAGTTTGAACTAAGTAAGCTTCATGAGTTGGATAAATATTTTTAATGTGAGAAATAAATTAATCAGATATCAATGATACAGGACTGATCCAGAAAGGGCTACTTACTTGATTGTTGCCTTCATAAAATTTTGTATGAATTTTACTTTTCATGTTATTTGTAATCTGTGAATAACTCATTTGACTTACATTTGAAAGATTATTTATGCCAAATTTCATTAATGTAAAACCATCAATCAATCAAATTTGACATAAATAATCTTTTAAAATAAGTTATTGAATTCCAAAAAAAAAACATTACTATATAAAAAAAAATTTAATTTGTGTAATTTAATTATGTCAGTGGTATGTTTATATTACACAAAGGTTATTTTTAAGCTTAGATGGAGTTTGATTTTTGTCTTCCAGTATTGATTACCTTCTTCAGGTTGCTGGACCCAGAACAGTTCCTGTAGAACTTGGTGCTCGCTACACTGATGTTAACTGGTCACAGAAGCTCATGACTGTACAAGAATTTGTAGATACTTACATCTTAAAGAAAATGGTAGAAATACATTTTGCAGTTTATCCCCTGAAAACCTTTTATAAATCTTTACTCACTGATATAGAAAAAAATTAGGGAAGTAAAGAAAAAATATTCTGAAGATTATTTTACTGGTAATAATTAATATAATTTATTTTTACAAAGTTTACAACTTCCCAGAGTGCATGAGCTGATTAAACTGAAAATTTGTGTATTACTTTTAGGTCTATCAACATCAGAATGTTTTAAAATATTTTCTGAAGCTATTATTTTGATCATGTTTTCCTGTAATAAGTATTTATAAAACAAGTGAACATGTTATATATATTTATTTATAGGGTCAAACTGATGTAGCCTATCTTGCTCAGCATCAGCTGTTTGATCAGGTGAGTTGATTTCATTATATTGTAGTCCTCAGTGTTTAGTACACAAATGTATCTAAACTGTAAGAGAGGGAGAGGTGTGGATAAAACTTATGATTTTTGTGAATGACATCATTATTGTTTTTGTTGTTTTTCATTTTCATCATGAATGATCAATTATTTAAAAGAAATTTAAGGTATTTATTGTAGCCGTCATTATAGCATTACTCTTTATATCCATCCTCATTTAAACTTTGTATTTTATAGTAAAGACCCAAATTATCACCAGGTTTCTGAAAGTGTATAACTTTCCTTAAAAGAAACAATCTTACATGTGAAAGAAAGTGTAATTTTCACTTGCAGTATGTAAAAGTTAAAACTACACTTGTATAATAGAGCTTTAATCATAATATTGAAGTACATGTGAATTTTATAAATCATCTTACAAAACTGAATTTCAACAGAAAGCTTACTTTCAGAATTTTCCTTGTTAATACAAGCAGTGACTGCACAATTAAGCATATATCTGTTGACTGCTACACAGGTAATCATATTTTGTTTTTCATTTAGTAATTTATTAAAGGTGCAGAAATCTACAAAAGCTTATGTAGATTCGAACTAGTTATTAATGCCTGTAAGAAAAATTGTCTAAGATAGGTACCTCTTTGAAGATTAGAGAACTTCGGGAAGATATCAGCATTCCTACTTATTGTTGCTTGGCAGAAAGTGATGATGAGGTGGATATAAATGGATGGTTTGGTCCAGAGGGAACAGTTTCTCCTCTTCATTATGATCCAAAGCATAATATTTTGGCTCAGGTGAGCTCTTTATCCATGCTATAATTGACCAAGAAAAGTAGTTTAGAATTTACTTTATGGTTTCTATTTAAACTATATTTTTCTGCAGATTTTTTGTTGTTGTTGTTAAATGTAGTTTCACTTCTAAAATGTGTTTACACATTTACTGCGTAATCTAGAGTTGTTGTTTTTTTTTAACATAGCTACTTTTATTTTGCAACATATCAATGTGATTATAGAGTAAGTACTGTAACGTTCTGATGGAACGGCTAAGACTAATTTTGTTTATAGTGAAGTATTAAACCTGTGTGAAGTGGTTGTTAATTATAAATTTTGTTTTAATTTTTTTCAATTTATGTTTATGTAAATTTGTATGCTTTTAGATTCATCAGACTAGTTTCACTAGTATTCACTTTTTATGTAAAGGTACATGAAGTGTTATGAACTAAAATATGTGAAAGTGATCATTAAAAATTTTTTTTTAAAATTGTATTCTTCAATTTTGTGACGTAAGGCTGACTGGAAGTCAGTTAACATTTGGTGTCACTATTTTTAAGTGTAAGTTGTGTGAGGCCAAATATTTATTCTAAATTTTTTTCTAATTTAATAGGTAGTTGGGAAAAAATATATTCGACTTTATTCTGAAGAAACAACACCATTTTTATATCCATATGAGGAAAGATTATTAAATAACACTAGTCAGGTGAGAAATTTTTCTGAAGCATTTTGTCTTTCTCATTTGAATGAAATTTAAGAAGGTAAAAGAACCAGATACAATTTTGTTCAAATGCCTAACATTTTTCATATTATTGTAGTTTTAAGGCTAACTTCTAAGTAACCTCTGGCAACTCAGCTAGATCTTTAAGGGTCAAAATCTAAGTATAATTACATTTTTGTAACTAAACTGTGTGGTTTACTGTTTAATTGGATTATTATTAACGTTTAGTTGAATCTTTAACTATTTTTTTTTCTTTATAGCATGTATAGTTTAAACATTTTACTTTATTGAAAATATTGTTAACTAAATTTTAGCTGCATTTTTAACTGATATACATAAACTATCAATGGAATCTGGGTTATTCTGTGATCAAAATGGTGAATTTTAGGGTTTTTTTTTATATAAATTGTTGAATATTTATCTGACTTAAACCGTAGTTGGATAATTAAAGGATTTTAACAACAAGTTGGATAATTTGCTAGTCTGTAACTAAACTTTTTAAATCAGTTTTCAACAAAACAATAGCAACAGATTTAGCTGTTTTGTAATTAAACTGACAATTAAATTATTGCTCTAATTTTATTTATTTGATAAGAACTGAGGTTTCCAATATAATTATTTTATGTCTAAACTAATAATCATATATAAGCACTTTGTTATCACAAAGGTATAACTGTTTTTCTTCTAGGTTGATGTAGAGAATCCAGATCTAGAAAAGTTTCCACTCTTTAGTAAAGCCAAATTTAAGGAGTGTATTATAGAACCTGGACAGTTGTTATACATTCCTCCAAGATGTTGGCATTATGTACGATCACTTTCTACAAGTTTTTCTGTGAGTTTTTGGTGGCAGTAATTAACAAATTAATAAAGAAATAACTAAACTCAGAATGATGGCTTACATAGCAAATCATAATACTAACAAAGAATAGTATATGTGGTATAAATTGTAAGTCATTAAATATATTTGGAATGCCTTAGGAAAATGTGATATATGAGGAATGTTTATGTGTATATAGTCAAGGAATCAAATGTACAGATTTGTGATTAAATAAATTGTTTCATAAAATTAGAAAAAATGTTTTTGTTTACCACAGTACGAGGGCTGTTTAAAAGTATATGGACTGACGTCATAAAACAAAATGTACTTTATTTAGAAGTTACAGGTCTGGGACCCCTTCAAAGTACTCTCCTCCCAAACGCACACACTTATCCCAACAGTGTTTCCACTTGTTGAAACAGTCCTGATACGCTTCTTTTGTAATGTCCTCCAGCTCCTTCGTCGCATTTGCCTTGATCTCGGGAATTGTCTCAAATCTTCTTCCTTTCAAGGGTTTTTTGAGTTTGGGGAACAAGAAAAAATTGCATGGAGCAAGGTCAGGTGAGTAGGGGAAGAACAGTGATCGAGTGTTTGGCCAAAAACTCACGAGTTCTGATGCAGAAATTTCGCAGCAACGCGGTGCATCTTCAATTTTTCGGTCAAAATCTCGTAACAAGATCCAACTGATATCCCACACTCTTCAGTAAGCTACCTGACAGTCAGACATCGATTTGCCCACACCAGGGTGTTGATTTTGTTGACGTGTGGGTCGTGAGTTGATGTGGAAGGACGTCCAGGATGCTCATCATCTTCAATGGACTGTCAACCATCCTTAAAACGTTCATGCCACTTGAAACATTCCGTATGCTTCATAGCAACATCACCGTAAGCTGTGTTAAGCATAGCAAAAGTTTCAGTCGCAGATTTTCCAAGTTTAACACAAAATTTCACAGCAAGTCGCTCCTTCAGGTCATTCATTCTGAAATCCGCCAAACGAAAAAATCGCACTTCACTTAAAACCGCGTAGCTAATACACAAATGAAGATATCTGCAATCAGGAAATGGCGTCGTAATCAGCTGATCTGTGCAAACCTAGTGACACCAAGCAGATTACCCTGGAACCAACTGGAGCCATGCAATTCAAATAGTCCGCATATTTTTTGAACAGACCTCGTACATTATATGATATCAAAAATAACTTAATGTGATTCAAACCATTTGTTGTCATGAAAATAGAAAAGTCATGGCCAAAAGATTATTCAGAAGAGTGAATTTAGTAAATTAGAGCTCTAGACAAATGGAGAACATTTATAAAAGTGCAGCTGTTTTGAAAATATAGAGTATTGAGTATGATGATAGTTTGAAAAGAAAGTTTGTAAAAATGTTTTTGTTTTTCATAACAGAAACAAAATTTAGCATTTAATTAGGAGTTGGCAAACAGCAAGATTTTTTGAATTAAACTAATAAGCAGAAATGCCAACAATAACAATTTGAGCATAATCATTACAATTTTGGTGTATACATTACGACTATACGCTCATGCATACAAATATTACGACTTGTTGCAACTCCCAAATTATTATATATTATATAGGCCTATACAATAAAGTGATAAATTGTTCCCCCAGCACTTGAAAGGGGTGAAAAGAAAATTTCTAGTGAGATACAATGTGTGTTTTTTTGTGTGTTTTTCTTATAGCAAAGCCACATCGGGCTATCTGCTCAGCCCACCGAGGGGAATCGAACCCCTGATTTTAGCGTTGTAAATCCGGAGACATACCGCTGTACTAGCGGGGGCAGTGAGATACAAATAAATTTTGATAATAAATAACAGACACAGTCCAAATGGCTACTTGCGATAATCATGTTTGCACTTGAAATAATAAACAAATATTTGTATCTCCGACGTCTACCAATAGTTTGAGTGCAGTGCTTCTCCATACTCGGTACGTCGGGGAATCCATAGTTACGTCATCAGTGCTTGTCAGCCAACCAGCGCACGCGTAGATGGGTATTTCTCATTTTCTAAGCGGCATAGAAACACCAATGCGATCGTTCACAAGATGAAAAAAAAAGAAAAGAAAGAGGCCTCGTTCACCAGATTGTCTTGTTTCTGGCAAATCTAAAAGGACTAAAACTGTGAAAGGGCTCTGTCTACAATTATTACGCTTAGTCATTTGAAATAGGTGGCATCTCTGTAATATGATTTCTTCTGCATAACCCATTAGATAAGTAAGTAAACAGATTTCTGAAAAGTTTTGTATATAATTAGTTTCTACTGGTATTAATGTTTCATTTATTGAATTTCTCTGTTTTATAATAAAGATTTTTATCAGATATTTCACAAGATGTGAGATGAAATAAGTAGAAGTAGAAATAAAATTATGATTAATATAGTATGAAGTACTTTAAAAATAAAATAATTACATATGATGTGGCTTGAAAGTAGAATATTAATCTCTGTAAGAGATGAATATACAGAATTATCTGTATCTTTATTGTGTTATATACACAGGGTTAGGAAGGTTTGTTTTAAATGAGGTTTTAATCCAAATAAGAAAGAAACAACATGATGAATATTTCCTTCTGACATCATAACATTTCTTATAGTGTTTCAGAAGTTTTATTTCTTGAATACATTTTTCTTTTGAGAAGACTGTAAAATTAATTATGATAACCAAGTAAAGTTTATTTTATTTAGTTAAAACAGTACTTTGTTATGGTTGTGATTGTATATCAATTATTGTTCTGGTTAGTAGTCCATAAAACCATAACAACAACTGTACAAACAGGTTTGTATTTTATATAAATTACAAAGGATAGTGAATTTTTCAGTGTTGTCAAAAAATTTAAAATTTAGTTTTTTTATCTCATAAATAGTGCTAATAAATGTCTTTCTAAAGATCAGACAAACTAAGCCTAATAGTTGCCATACATTATAGTATATCACTTCAAGATTAAAAATGGCTTTGTGCAACTAGCCCTTGTATAATTTGTAAGAACATTCTAAAGAAAACGAAACAACTGATGTCACTTGGAGCTAATTGTGTTCTTAACGCTTGGCAAGCTATGCACTTTTGGTAGCAGGGGCACTTTACCATCACTCTTGTTACAAACTGTTAGATTCTACTTGGAAGAAAATATTTGTAATTGAAGCAGAGTAGATGTAATTAACCCTCACACACGAAACAGACATCAGGTAATGATGTTTTATCCAATTTATTTGCAGGTTTTTCTTTTACTGGATTCACAAGTCTGTTAAAACTACTGTGTATTTCCATTTTTTTCCAACTCCATTATGTGTATGTGTTTATTACGTTACTTTTTTTGTTTGTTTGTTTAAGCCTAGTTGCAAATAACACAAGTTTCAAAGGCCCAGCATGACCAGGTGGGTTAAGGCATTTTACTTGTCACCTGAGGGTTGCAGGTTCAAATCCTTGTTGCACCAAACATGCTCACTCTTTCAGCTGTGGGGCCATTATAATGTAATGGTCAATCCCACTATTCATTGGTAAAAGAGTAACACAAGAGTTGGCAGTGGATGGTGATGACTAGCTGCCTCCCCTGTAGATTTACACTGCTAGATTAGGGACGTCTAGCACAGATAGCTCTTGAGTAGCTTTGCGAGAAATTAAAAAAACAAACACACAAGTTTCAAATCCAAATACAATTTACCTTACTTCACATCTAGAAATATTGATGGGAAAGGTATTACAACATATTCCACATACAATCTGAAAAACAGATTGGATGCACCAGACTATGTAACCTTAATCCAATAATACAATCTAAAAAGCTTCTGATTGAAAAAATATACTAGTAAGTGAAATTTGTGAAATGCCTTGCCCGACACACAAACAGAAAGAAATAATACAACTTTGCCTGTGGCGTTTGTAGATGTTGCTTACCTTTTGGTTTTCATGCTCTAATAAAGCAAGTCATGATGCAGAAAAAAAGTTATGAAAAGGACGAGTGACCTGATAGGTCAAAATTGAATTAGATTATAAGAGGGCAAGATGTATGATGATCCTGGAGAATCTGGGAACGCTGAAGCCTCTAAAACCATTACTGCTGTATACAGCTGTAACCTTTTTTCTTTCTTTCTTTTTTTTTTACATTCATGGATTTTAAATCTGAAAATAAGGTTCTGAATAGTAGAGTCAAGTAGCATATTTCTACCAATCAGCGCGTTTTGGGACATATTTCAAAAGTTGGCGAAACGCCAAGAGGAGACGGTTTCTCGTGAGTGGTTGTATTGAGCATTTACCATTAATTACTTCCAACTCGTGTACAAAGTTTTATTTCATCGACTTCTTGATAAGAATACCAAGCACAAGGAAATCGTTTTGTTGAATTTGTCAGCGCCCATTTCTTTTTGCGTTTGAAAAAAACTTACACCATAACTTTCACTTTATTGGTCGTGTTTTTACCAATACACGTTACTTAAAATGTAATGTTTGCAATCAGCTGGTAGAAAAACAAAATAGAGCCGTTTGAGATGTGATGTTGACTTCTGCGTATTAGAAAAATAAAATGCAGCCGCTTAAGATGTGTTCTTGATCTCTCTGTGTTAGAAGAACAGACACGAATCAATTGAGAACTTACGTTTCTCTACGTCTTTAAAATATTTTGCTTGTTTAACAAGTATTGCCAACCTCAGTGTCTTACCATCCTGGATCTAACAAAATCTTTAAGATTCGAAGTATTTTGCTCGTGCTCTAACTCCAAGGAGCCAGACATAGCTATGTGGCTAGGGCGCTCGACTCGTAATCTGAGGGTCGCAGGTTCGAATCTCTGTTGCACTAAACGTGCTCGTCCTTTTAGTTGTAGGGGGGAGCATTATATAATCACGGTCGATCCCACTATTCGTTGGTAAAAAAGTTGTCCAAGAGTTGGCGGTGGGTGGTAATGACATGCTGCCTTCCCTTTAGTGTTACGCTGCTAAATTAGGGACGGCTAGCGCAGATAACCCTCGTGTAGTTTTGCGCAAAATTTAAAAACAAACAAACACTCCCAGGAAAAGAGTGGTGAAACCATTTTTATTGTAAAAAATAAACATTATAGTTAAGGGAAAATAAACAGGATTGAAAAAATAGCAAAGACTTCGTAGAAAAGACAAAACGCTGTAAAGTAACCATGAAAAAGTTCAAATTAAAAACTAACTATATAATATGAAAATAGAGAAATGAAATAATGAAATGCAGCAACATTTTAAATTGATAAAACAAAGTTTATGTTCTCGCAACATTAAACCCTATTGACGTCGCTACTAAGACAGACTGTATAAAATGTATAGTATTTCATTAAATTAAACATAAGTCAGAGAGAGCGGTAGCTATACTTATGTAGGAATGAGTTCATAAAAACTATTAAACACCAATCGCGGGTCTCTGATCAGCAGCCCATTATGCGCGTTATATGGAATTGGATAATCTACCGTATTCTCCTTACAGCGCCACGCAGCATTCTGGTCATGACTTAATTTTATATTACGTCTTCCTGTAGAATAGAACTGAATAAGTTGGTAAAACGGTGCCTTTTACCTAAAAGTTACAGCATCATTGAAAGCCGAGACTTCGACTTGCAAAAAAGTGTAAAAACTAGTAGCAAAATATTTTATTCTGAAATTGATATGATTTAGAGATGGATTTGTTTTTTGAATTTCACGCAAAGCTACTCGAGGCCTATCTGCGCTAGTCCTCTAATTTAGCAGCGTAAGACTAGAGGGAAGGCAGCTCTAACTTTTTTAGCAGCGTAAGACTAGCCCCCAGGGAAGGCAGCTAATCACCACCACGCCTTAACACACTTGGCCACCGCCAACTCTTGGGCTACTCTCTTCATCCCAACGAATAGTGGGATTGACCGTCACATTATAACGCACCCCCACGGCTGAAAGGGCGAGCATGTTTGGTACGACTTGGCATCTCGCTGTGTGAGGACGGGCGTTGTCATGTTGAAAACGTCGTTGACGTTCACCATGATGGGATACACATGGGGCCTAAGAATCTCGTCGACGTATCGTTGAGCCGTAAGATTCCCTCGAATGTGCAAAAGGTCTGTTCTGGCATTGTAGGCGATGGCCGCCCACATCATGTCGCTGCCACCACCAAATCTTTCAACATCCTGCACACAGTTTGCTGCAAAACGTTCACCTCGGCGACGGTAAACACGGGTCCTCCATCCTGCCTACGAAGCATAAAACGTGATTCATCGCTGAACCAAACATGCCTCCATCGTCGATGAGGCCATAACCGATGTGCCCGAGTCCACTGCAGCCGTGCTTGACGATGTTGCTGGGTGAGGATGACGCCTCTGAGTGTACGTCGAGGTCGGATTCCTGCATCTAGTCGACGTTTGCGTACTGTCTGATCGGAAATCCTACGCAGCCCTGGTATGGTTGAGGCAGTAGACGTCGCAGTGGTGGTTCCGAGATTCGCCTGCTTCCAAGCGACCAATGGCGTTGTTGCGTTGTGCTTTATTGTCATTTTGGTTTGACAATCACATAACATCACATACTCTGAGCTTGTAACGTTATTACATTACATATTTCTTTTAAAATAACAAAAATATCCCTTTAGCGTTTCTTGTTTTGAAGAGTATATATACATACCCACATACGTCAGTTGTTATTAATATTAAAATATTACTAATAACATAAGTTTGTATTTTTACAATTTATTTTCATTGGCGTGACGTTTCTCGGGATTGCATGTACTAGGTTAATAATATGAGTTTCGAGGCTACGTCTAAAGTGGGCTTGTTAGAAAGATAAATGGTTGAATTTAATTGTCTAAATAAGGCAACTGATATCTGGCATCATTTTCGCTGTAACTTGCTAATTGCTTGAGATATTCGAGGCTATTCATGCTTAAACACACACAAAGTGATTTAACCTCGTACGCAATCATGCAGTTTTTTGGTAAAGTGAGTTGTGCGAGTCACATGTTCTTTGGTTGTAAACTACTATCAAAAAGTGTTGTTGTTTTCATTCGAATCAGTGGATCACAGATCGAGAAAGATTTCATAAACCAAACAACATGGCTTTATTTCTAATTCCACGTAGTGTTCTAAAAATTGTATTTCGGTCATTTTTAATTTTTTAAACAGAAATATATGTTTACTTAACATTTTCAAACGTTAACGAATTTTAAACTAAAGAGAGAACATTTGAAAATAAATTACTCAACTATACTACTCATGAAATTCACGAGAAGCACAATATATCTTCATAATCAACAAATAAGTTAATGTAGACAGTGGTGATTGCGCCTCGCATCCACAGAATAATCGAAGGCCTTTTGATATCCCATTAGGAGGTTCCAGTAGAACAATTTCCGAAATTCTGAACATAAATGCTTAATCTAAACAATCCATTACATTTTACGTTTTCAATCCACGTATTTATATCATCTCTATCTGAATGTTTGTTTTGAATTTTGCGCATAGCTCACCCTCCAGCCGTGGGGGCGTTATAACGTGACGGTCAATCTTACTATTTGTTGGTAAAAGAGTAGCCCAAGAGTTGGCGGTGGGTAGTGATGACTAGCTGCCTTCCCTCTAGTCTTACACTACTAAATTAGGAACGGCCAGCGCAGATAGCTCTCGAGTAGCTTTGCGCGAAATTCAAAAACAAACAAACAATACTTGAAATAGTTTGAGTTTACACCATCAAAAATTCACTAAAACTTATCAAATAACTATGAATAATTTACAATAACAATTATTTACGTAATAAAAATAAATAATCAAAATTCAATGATTATTATTAAACTTATATGACAAACAAACAGTCTCAGTAATTTAATTGACCATCGGGTAATAAATACAAAAAATAAACTGTGTATTTTCAATGTTTTTTTATACCGTTTCGACTAATTTTAATCTAAATAAGCATTGTATAGAGAATTTTAGTCCGATTTTGACAGATTAGTATTTTATTTTATAAACAAGAAAAATAAAATTTAGACTTATTTTATTTGTTTTAAGCTAAGTAATCTTTATACTCTACACTGACAGGCCGTTTCACATCGTGGTTGAAATGCTATTATTACACATTATTCAAATTCTTGAAAATCTTTAACGGACTAATTGGATAAAGAAATTAGTGTTAAAAGATCTAACGCTACAATCTTACGACAAGTGATATTTATTATATGTGTGTTTCGTCATCTGGTAAAAGGCATTCAACCATAACAATTGTTGTTATAACAAGTGGCTTATATAAATAGTATTCCAACTACTACTGTCTTTGTTGTGTTCCAACTGGTCTGATAATCTTTGGATCACCCAGCTATAAGGATGATACAATTTACTTTTGATGTATTCGATTCAGATGCTGAAAATGTTATTCACTTGAATGAGCTACCTATTAAAAAATCCCGGCATGACCAAGGGGATAAGGCACTCGACAAGTAATCCATGGGTCGCGGGTTCGAATTCCCATCACACCAAACATGCTCGCTCTTTTAGCCGTGACGGTCAATTCCACTATTCGTCGGTAAAAGAGTAGCCCAAGAGTTGTCGATGGGTGGTAATGACTACCTACCATCCCTCTAGTCTTATACTGCTAAATTAGGGACGGCTAGCGCAGATAGCCCTTGTGTAGTTTTGCGCTAAATTCAAAAACAAAACAAATACTTAATAAAAAACTAAATAATTTATTACACCAAAACTCTATCTCCGTTACGGAAGAAATTACTGCTTGATAAAATATTTTAACACACCAACTGGAAAAAATACATAAATATACTTATCACCCATTTAAGGGCTTTGTCTTTGTTGATGTGAATTATTTGTTTTATTATAATACCTTAATGAACAGGGGCGTAGATTTTTTACACCCGATGGGGAGGATGATTTTTGCAACCACTTATGTGAACTGTTCAATTTGCAAATTGGTAATCTCTGATTACGTGAACCTGAAAACTGTAAACATGCAGTCACAGGGTAATCTTGTTGCCACGATACTTTAAGGTTTCCACGTAGGTTTGTATAAGTGAGGTGTTGTGAACAGTTTTCAGAATATTAATAGAATAAAGACAAATGTGTCACAAATTAACTGCCACATGAATTTATTCCTGCACACTGCACAGTATAAAAGATAGCCATTATACTTGACATGGTTACTAATAACTTTCATTGCATGAATTACGTTTTCAAATATTAATAAAATTAGTAATTACCCTTGATAAGTTTATATCTACAGAAAAACTGTTCATGTTGTTTGATAAAAATAATTAAAATGTTTTTGTGAACTCTTGAAAATTACACATCAATACAATGTAACACATAATTATTCATACTTTTCATTGAAGTAAGATTCATTTAGTCCTCTAGTTTACATGTTCCCAAATGTAGACCTCGTTTGTCACAAATATACTATATTCCTGTTAAAGCTCATCAAAAGGCAAACACGTTGTGATATAATGTCTATTAGCACGTCTATTAAATAAAAACACCTAAACAAAAATTAGCAATACAATTCGAGTAGAGGCTTCAGGCCGTTGAAATCGCTCCTTTTGTGTTCTAATTATACAAGAAAATACAATATTTTTACTATCTATGATAAGAGAATATATTGTTCTTTTACCATAAAGCACCAGAACCTTGTTAGAGGGCGGTGATAATCTGAAATTTCATGGATTAATGAGGGCCACAAACACAGGTCTAATGAGCCCTGTTGTAAAATCGAGGCTCAGACTAAAGGGAGCGGAGGGGGGTGATGTTGGGCGCGTTTGGATCCAAGCGGCCCGAACCTATTGTTAACTGTACACTAAACGTGCACTATGGTCAGCAGCTAAGGAGAGTAAGGCGTTCGACAATAAAACCGGCTAGACATACATAAGAACAAACGGCGTAGGAAAACCGCACAATATACACATAAGATTGATGCAGCTGCAAGCTACAAATGGCCTGCCAGATCTAGATCACAGGAGTTTACGCTTGGGAGTAATATTTTCGAATTTCATGCTCTGTTCAATCTGCTGTGATGAAAATTTTACTTAATTTTACACTACGTACAAGACGTAGGTAGATTCTGTGATAGTGCGTGCAAGCCTTGCATATATACTTAGGCTTACTGACTGATACTTACGAACTATCGCTTAGATCGAAAAGCTTAAAAGCACGCCTGTATTAAATATATACATTTCGGCTACTGAAAAAGCCTACATCTAGGCCTAATTATGTAATTCGATTGGTAAGAACACGAGAATCACAAGAACAAACACACAATTTATAGGCCTGTGATCCAATAAAACAATTCAACAGACCAAACTGTAGGGTGGGATGATTGTATGCACCATACCCCCCACCTAAAATGAAGGGGGGATGTATCCCACTCATCCCCCCAGGATCTACGCCCCTGTTAATGAAGAACTTAAATATAAACTTGTTCATATGCAAAAACACGATACTGGTTTATGTACACTATGTGGCAAAGACACCGAAACAGTAAGACACTAATGTTGCATGTGTCCAACGGTTCAACTCTTGATACTATTTTATTTTGTCACTCAAAGAGCAGTATGATTTAATCAGAAAAACAAACGGATTATTGTACAAGGTTTTCTAAAACGGATTATTGTACAAGGTTTTCTAAAACGGATTATTGAACAAGGTTTTCTAAAACGGATTATTGTACAAGGTTTTCTAAAACGGATTATTGTACAAGGTTTTCTTGACAGTTTACAAAAGGATGAAACCTTACAATGTATGCTTTTGATTATTTTAGCTAAATATTATATTATGTTAGTTGTTTTAGCAGTGTAAGACTAGAGGGAAAGCAGCTAGTCATCACCACCCACCGCCAACTCTTGGGCTACTCTATTCCCAACGAATAGTGGGATTGACCGTAACTGTATAACGCCCCCACGGCTGAAAGGGCGAGCATGTTTGGCGCGACGGGAATGCGAGCCCGCGACCCTCGGATTACGAGTCGCACGCCTTAACGCGCTTGGCCATGCCGGGCCGTTATATTATGACTGTTAGAAAAATTAATTAGTTAAAAACGTTCATTTAAGATAAGAAAGAAAATAAGTTTTAATTATTCGAGATATGGAATTCATAATAATATTAATGCTCTTTTTTCATATTTATTCTAAATTTGTTCGTTCTTGTCCCTGTAGGTCTTTGGATTTACAATGCTAAAGTCGGAGGTTCGATTCATCTCGGTGGATACAGCAGATAGCTCGATGTGGTTTTGCTACAATAAAAAAAAAACACACATTCGTCCTTGTTCAGAACGCTGTACTATTTTATGTCCTTTGATATGAACTATAACAAACAGCATGATGGAAACGCATTTCATTGTATAATAGTATTTAATTTTTATATTTGACTCCTTTGTAATGTGTGTGATTATGAGGCCTACTATGGAGGATTCTTCGATTAAAAAATATGGACTAAGCGAGGCACATCATCAGCAATGGATATGACGAATGTAGTGTTTGTTCGGGCTATCTGCTGTTTCCATGAGTAAAATCGAACCACTGATTTTAGCATTGCAAGTCCGAAGACTTACCGCTGTCACAGCGGGGGACCAAATATAGTATGATTAAAATACTACTGTTATTCAGTCTTCTAATTCTTGAAAATCTCTAAAAGACAAGAAAAATAATGTGGTGTTTGTTTGTTTTTTAATTTAGAGCAAAGCTACATAACGGCTATCTACGCTAGCTAAAACATAATCGCCCTTTCAGCCGTGAAGGCGTTAGCATTTCCCAATCATTCTCACTATTCGTTGGTAAAAGGGTAGCCCAAGAGTTGGCGGTGGGTGGTGATGACTAGCTGCCTTCTCTCTGGTGTTACACTGCTAAATTAGGGACTACTAGCGCAGATAGCCCTGGTGTAGCTTTGCGCAAAATTCCAAAACTATACCAAATATTTAAGAATGTAAGAATAACATAGTGTTATAATATTTCTAAACACATAAAGTATTTCTCCGTTAGAAGTCATAGTATTTACTCCACCATTTATTTGCTTTTTTTATAAATAGTTCTTTTGATTTGTTCTGCTGCGATTTATTTTTAGTCTTGGATTTTTATCATCCACTACTTGAGCACCACGTGCAATGTTTTCAACTGAAAACTGATTTTCCGACAAGTGCTTGATAATTAGGCCTATTTAAGAACGGCAAGTTTTCATAGAAAATGAGGTTACTAATTCTGCATATGATAATTAAATTTTCATACTGTATGTGTGAGATCAGGAAACCGAAAACATTTTGTAAAAACGCATCCAATCTTTATTGTTGAACAAACAGATGTAACTTGCAGCTGGAGTACTTTCACACATGGCAAGATAGTCGTTACTTTTAGTTCACTCTTTCTCTCTTCCGGATTCATCTGCACAAGTAAACACGATGAGCTTGATATTAATTCTTTCTGGACCAATTTCTAATGTAACTTAAACAAGGAAAAGCGCCTGAATTCAACAGATAAACTCTTTTTTTTTGTCCAGTTGACAAAATCACCTTGTAACCTTCCTTCTCTCATAGCATTGGTTTGCTGTTCCCTTTAAACACTGTCAACTTGGCCAACGAAAAATATTACAGTAATAATTCTTTCAACCTGAATTCAATATGTTTCTACACTATCCTCTCAGGTGGAATAAATATTATTTACTATAATGAACAAAGAAATAAAGCAACTTCACCAAGACAATTCAACGACCTTCCAGACCAAGTGATTTTGTTTCATTATGTTACTCTTGGACAGAAGTTGAATAAAGATAACTTTTCCAGGAATTATTCGTGTGAGAAAATAGGTTCTTTGATTGTTTTTTGAGTAAGCATCAAAATTGGGCTATCGAACTCAATGTTTTAGCGTTATGCTATCGGGGACCATGTGAAAATCAAACAAAAAACAAACAAGACGTTCTGTTTATTTGTTTTACTTTAGACAAAGTTACACAATGAGCTATCTGTGCTCTGTCCACCACGGGTATCGAAACACAGTTTATAGCATTGTAAGTCTGCAGATATATTGTTCTGACAGTTGGGGATTATTAACGTTCTGATGTAAAGAAATTTCTGACTAAAAATAATTATATGCAATAACACTGGTCAATTAATTTTCTATTTAGTACAGAACAAAGATTTTTTTTTTTGGTGGGTCAGCATTAAATTTACGAACTTACAACGCAAAAACCAGAGTTCTATTCTTACGGTGGACAGATTATTAATAGCCCACTGTACAGCTTTGCATTGAGACAACAATAATAAAGAAAGGGTGATCAGAGGCCTTGGGCTTCGTGTATTTTTTGTTCATCAATTTTCCAAGTGCACGAAATATTACTGGTTCAAACGAAAGAGTTAAAAATTTAAACTTATGTATCAATCTTTCAATTGACAATTGGTTGTTTTTATTTGTTTACCATAATATGAAAAAAAGTTAAAATCTACAAGTTAGATTGTTGACAAAAACAGTTTTATTAGTAGTAAAATAAACCTTTGGTATGATATATGACACTTTTTTACACTACTTTTTAATGTAAGTGCATATGAATACTTATCTAAAATTGATGCTTAATATAGTAAGCTATTCAGATTACTTACTTTCTAGCAAAGATTTGAAGTTCTTATAATGACCTGTGGAACCTTTACAACTAAGACAAAAGCAAAAAAGTGAGCAATCCTGTTAGGCTTGTTATTGGCTGAAAGCTAAGTATCCCAAGCACGTTCTTTCGTCTCATGTGTTTGTGGTTTGAACTTAAAACATAAAACTGTTGCTTTTTTAGAACATTGAGAGTCTCGAAGCATTGGAGGTTAATTATGTATACCAGTTTCTGTTTAATTTAAGTTATAAGCTTAAGAATACTGAGCCCGCAAAGAAGTAACTTTTAAAAAGGTACGTGCGACAAAAACGTGCATCCCGTTAGCTGTTTGTAGCGTCAAATATGTCGCTCAGTGTTTGCCAGCGCTTGTATTGGATATACACATTGATTAGGCGAAATCTTAGAGGTGGAGAGCTTAGCTTTTTTACCCAATTATCAGTTCAACTCAGAGATCTAAGTTTCCATGTGTTATATGACACTGTATCATGCTAAAGTGTAAAGTTTTGATTTTACAAAATATTTTACTAGCTAGTAGATAAAACTAAATATTACGATTTAAAATGCATGTGGTGAGTTGGTCTCTTTCGAAGATTTAAAAAGTTTGTTGTTGCTTTTTTGTTTTACCGAAAACTAAGTTTGAGATAAATAATCAAGGAGCTTTACTATTCTTGAAAATATTTTGTGTCGTTTTACCGAACACGAGAAAGTTTATTATTTGAGTTATAACTTGATCTCTTCTAAAAATTCGTCCCTCAGTGGCTTAGCGGTAAGACTTACGACACTATAAACTAGGTTTCGATACTCGTAGTGAGCACAACACCAATATCCTTTTGTGTAATTTTGTGTTCAACTGCAAATAAATAAATAAGTCTTCAAGATTTTTAAAACTAGGACTATAAACAGTAAGCTTAGTAGTCTGAAATGTTTTATTATTTTATTTTATAAGAATATCGTATGTGTTTGTGTTTTTCTTATAGCAAAGCCACATCGGACTGTCTGCTGTAAATAAGAATATTTGTGATAAATGTACCGTGTGTGAAATAATATTGTATTAAGAACTTTTTAAGTATAAAAAGAGAGATAGAAATGAAACAAACTGAAATGCATCGTGAATGCGGTTTAATATTTTTCTCACAACTACATACTTTGTCATATTACAGAGATTTATGGATCGTGTTTAGATTCTGCTCAAATTTAATCAGCCAACAATTGTTTCTTTGTTTCGGTACAAAGTTACACAGATCTGCATTAAACCTTCACGGATCGAGCCCCACAGCATAGTGTTATAAACCCTCAGCAAAACACTGTTTATTATTTTTAAAATGTATGGAGGGAAATTAGCCAAGTTCTACTTTAGAAGAAGTTTTAACATACTCTTCGTTTCACTCGCATAATGTACTCTAATTTTGTAAAATATAACGTTCAGTATATATTTTTTTATATTTTTATATTTTATATTTTTTAAGTTATAAATTCAGCTCATTTGAATGATATTTTACTTTCTTTTTATCCCTGCTAAAAACACAACAAAAACCTGATGTTTGTAAAGGGATTTAGTCGAAAGTCACAGTTTTAATCTGGAAATTTCGTTCTGTTTATTTACTACACATTGTCTATTTTTATGGTAGGAACCCTTCCATTGATAATTCGTAAGACATTTTATAGCTGTTCTTACCTTGTAATTCTGCATAGCTCTCAATATAACTGTTTTGTATTTTCGCAATATGTAGTGGAGAACGAAATGATTTATATGCTTTGTGAATAAATAACACTTAGCTCCAGAAAACTAAAGAAAAAATTATCTATTGTTCTACCCAGAGTTACAATCTTGTTTGGCTTTCTAAACTCACTCTTAGCATGACGTTCCTTCTAATCTTTCATTTATGGTATTGTAATTTATATATTGGTTTCAAGTGTTCATACAGTTTACTAGGGAAAAAAGTGTTTCTGCCAAAGTGTCAATAAAGTTTTTCCCTTCGTGCATTTGGCTTATTTTAAGTCGATTTTATTTTCTGTGGTTAGCATTAGATTATGTTACTTTTTCAACAATAGATGTTTCTCCTAGGTTAACACTAGATGATTTTACTTGGTTAACACTAAATGATTTTATTGGTTAACACTAAATGATTTTACTTGGTTAGCACTAAATGATTTTAATTTGATAGCAAAAGATGACTTTACTAGATTAACAAGAAATAATTTAACTTTGATAGCGCTAGACGATTTTACTTGATTAACATTAGATGGTTTTCCTTCTTTAGCGCCTGATACTTTCAGCTGGCTGACACTATATAATTTTATGTGGTTAGTGCCAGATAATTCTGTTTGACTACCACCACATGATTGCACTAGTCCAAATAAGAATTCCTGATAAGAAAAAATAATTAAATTGAGTGCAAATTAAATTGCAACTGGTTTGTTACAAGTGAAATGAGAAAAAAAAAAATGCATTGAATTACATGAGGTCCAGTAATCGGAGAGTGTGCTAGACATTCGGATTTTCTTCTCTACAGCTCATAAGAAGCTAGATATAAAGAGCCACCTGACATAGTCGCTCTACCTCTGACCTTTGTACCGCTTTCCAGCTATCCGGTGCGTCCCACAGCTGAAAACCGAGATTTATTATTTTCATTCATTATCTTTCTTCAACAGGTCTAGCGCCTAGCTAGTTCTAGCACTGACTATAATTGTATTATTATTTGATAAAGCAAAGTAGTCTTCACGGTCTTTGACAACCTATTTATTATTATCATATGCAAAACTTATAAAGCTTTAGAATAAGCTCTGTAACCTAGTAACTCACGTAGCAGTGTAATAAAAAACAAACAAACAAATATAAGGAAGTGCTTATCGCTAAATAAAAAGATATGTATAGGGATGGCTACTGAATTTGAAAAAAGGAATCAAGCAAGACAGGGATGGAAGCGAATGTATTGACCGACTGGCTGATGAGAACAAAGCAGACTAAGCCATCTCGACTTTACATGACGAATAAAATCCCTGCCTTACTGGCTTCCTCGCTGGCAAAAACAGAACCAGAATTTCCAATTGTAAAATGTTACTATATTGTGCAATAGTCACAAAAGTAATATTAAGTTAACTAAAAGAAAGGTATAATGATGAAACTGAGATTCTACAGGGTGACCCGTAAGTCCCGACCCATCCATATATCTTATGTATCCAGTGTATCTGTGTGTTGTCCCCTCATTCTCGCTGCATAATATTATGCAACACCATGTTCTATGAGACATTTTTAAATGTAAATGGGCTTAAATGGGCCATATTTCTCTGAGAAAAACAAATTATAATACATGCGTAATTAAACATAACATGATAACATATGGATGGGTAAGGACTTACGGGCCACCCTGTGTACAAACACCAAACTTTCAATAAACAAAGTGGAGAAGCCAGTAATGTGGGGATTTTATTCTCCATGTAAAGTAGAGGTAACTTAATCTGTTTTGTAATCATTATCCGATGAAGTGATATGTCCATTTCCATTTCTATCTTGTTTGGTTCCTTCTCAAATTCAGTAGTCACCACTAGGTTTTTCATTTAAAAATATATATTTTTTCTTATTCACGTATATAACTTTTCGCATCATAAATTTTTATTTATTGATATTTTGACTCTTACATTGAAAGTTACAGAAGTGCTGTCAAACCAAGGTCAGATAATATGTATTTTTATTAATAAAGATACGTCTTTTCTTAATGTAAACTGTAACTGAACCATTTCATTCTAGACAGGTTTTCCACTTGACGCGAAGAGACGTATATAAATATTTACCAGCAAACGTCCTAAGAAACAATCCAACGCGATGACACCACTACGAAAGTTTCTGTGGTCCTCATTTATCACAATTGTATTATTCGAGTTATGTTTGGAGATTCAGGGATCTAATCGCGCCAAGTATAAGGATACCAAAACAAAGCTGTACCACCATCAGAAGACTTTCAGTCCAGTAAACGTCACAGGTCGTTCGAATCGTGTCCTAGGGTAAGTACTGAATGATTGAGGAATGTACTTTAGATGTCATAACATATGAGATGGAACTAGCATTAGAAGTGTTGTAACCTTACTTTCTTAGTTGAAAATATGTGTAACTGTTATTATAAGAAGCTTTATCTGTAACGAGAAAATAAAAAAAAATATTAGTGTTGGACAGGTTCCAATTACAAGTTAAGTTAGACTCAGCTTTATAATTCCGTTAGTGAAAAAGGACTAATCTTGCAGGCCTATTATAAACGTGTTTCTTATACTTTGGAAGGTCTCGCATGGCCTGAGGGGTAGGACACTCGACTCACATCCTGAGGGTTGCAAGATTTGAATCCTGTTCCGAGACATGCTCGTCCTTTCAGCTGAGGTGGTATTATAATGTGACAATCAGTCCCACTATTCATGGCAAAGAGTAAACCAAAAGTTGGCGGTGGATGGTGCTGACTGTCTACCTTTTCTTTAATTTATCACACATGTTTACGTCTAACAAGGCTTAAATGTAGCTTAGGTGTCACCATTTATGCCAGTTTAAATATATACTAAAACTCAGCTGGAATTCAAATATTATTGTTCCAGTTTAAGTCTGATGAGATTGAATTTTGGCCTAAATGTCACCATATTAATTTAAGTCTAGTAAGACTGAGCAGTTACTTAAGCATATATAATTTTACGAGAATATAATGGATGAATATCAGCTCTGAGTTCATGAAAACTTTTTAACAAAAATTTCAATGGCTTCCGGTCCTCGAAATCGACGGCCGATTTCATTGAGAAAGATGGCCTATGAATGAGGAATCATAACATCTTAGGCCTGTTAGGCCACGCCACTAATTATTTTAACAGAGCTTTGTATCTTTGGCCTACTTAAAAATGGTTTTGGAAGCTAGTGGCTGTGTTCAGTGGAATGTTTGTCAAGTGCAGCATGATACTAACCTCTTCGTCCTTCGCAGAAGATTGTTACAATGTAAACTGCGTTGTCATGCAATAATACGTAATGAAGGTGATCAAAATGAACATAATTGACTATTGTGGAAATATTTCCAATGACAGTACGAGATCTATCGTGTCGTTTTTATTTAGGATGATTAGTCCAGTTTATGACTTTCTGTCCTCTCCGTTCTGAAGTTATTACAATATGTCCATAGCAATAATAACTAAGGTGACACGTATGTATAATCAACGTAAAATATTTTAAGCATGGCGCTGTTTCCTCGTTTGTGTCGTTCCTATTTTTATGGTTGTTTTAGTGCAATTCCACAAACTCTAGTGTAAGTGCGTCGATATTCGTTGCAAAGTGGAAAGAATTATCCAAAATATATCTTTTTTTTTCTCGTTGAAAAGTGTGAAATGTTATAGATTTATACAACATCTTGCTTTGTTGTGGAGTATTTGCTTTTAAGTTTATTTCTTTTCTTAGTTAGAATAAAATAATCTCATAAATAATGTATACGAAGCGTAACAGGTAATTATTATAACTATGGTTTTATGTTCACATAAATAAAAATATAACAAACCAAACTCCAAATGAAGTTACTGTGAATATCTTTTGTTCATTGAACCTTTCAGTGTCCATCATAAGGAGAGGGGCATGGGGGACATGTCCTCCACTCTTTATGATTATTGTTTTTTGTATTGTTCTTCATAGAATAGTCCCATGCATCTCCTAGTTACTATAAACTATCCCCCAAACACATCACTTTTGAAACGAGTGTGTGTGTTTTTTTCTTACAGCAAAGCCATGTCGGGCTATCTGCTGAGTCCATCGAGGAGAATCGAACCCCTGATTTTAGCGTTGTAAATCCATAGACTTATCGCTGTACCAACGGAAGACCATTTGAAACGAAAGCTGCACTGCTGATGCACGTTTTGCTCACATTATCAATTAGGTATTGCTGAAAACGAAAGAAAGACTATTGAAATAGAAACAATTCTAGTACGCCAGAAAAATGATTTAAGCATGAGTGTTATATTATTTTGATATAAAGAGGACACTTGAGTGTTACACTTAAAACGATTACAAGCTGGATTTGAGAGCGATGGAAGTTTGAGATTCTCACTACTTGTTCAAAATGTCAGAAGGTACTTAAAATACAAGCGATAAGTGACTCATTGACATGTTTAAAGAGAACCTTTGTTCACTCGTCACTGTCAAGTTTATTTCTATAAATTCTTGAAATGTTCGAAAGAAGCTTCCATAAATTCCCTCTCCCCTCAGTGGCAAAGAGGTATGTATGTCTTGGAATTAGTACTAAACACTACTTGGAATTAGTAAAACAGAACAATGGAAACACTTATAAAGAAAATGTATTTCATGCACAGCGATCCCATTTAAACACAAAAAATTAAGGTACTTTTAAGTTACGGTTTGGAAAATGTTGCATTCTGAGCAATGTTAAACAATGAAAGCTTTGTATTTAACGTCGGGTTTTTTTAAAGTTTTTCAAGTGGTATCTCGCATTAGATTAATCAGAATTGGTCAAAGCACACAAAAATCTCCACGTAATTAAAGAAGGCGATTGGAGAGTCAGAGGTATCAATGACTTGGACGTGCCTTTTAGGCTTTGTTCATTGCTTTGTTTAATTTTTTTTTTAGAATGAAGCACAAAGTTACGTAATGGGTTATCTGTATTCTGCCCACCACAGGTATCGAGAGCCGGTTTCTAGCGGTGTGAGTCTGCAGACATTCCGCTCTGTCATTGGGGCGCGATTTGTTCATTAAAAGATATTGTTTTATCTTACAGACTATTACAAATCCTTTTAACACTCATAATGATCCAGTAAACAATATTTAATTAAAACTTACTAGTTTGTTTGTTTGTTTGTTTAAGCACAAATATACACGGTACTGAAACCAGATTTTTATTGTTATAAGCCCATGGACTTACCGCTGAGTCGTGAAGGGCAAATTTAATAAGAGGTTTCTAAGTTTTTTTGGACATATAATAAGTTTTCACAAATAAGGCTTAAAACATTGTTCATTGTAAAAACGAGCTTAAACTTCTTTCTCTGCTCGTAACTCCAGTTTATGAACAAGGGAGAATTTATATTCAGTGCATCGCTAGATGTACCAAACTGACAAATTATAACTTATTTTGAAAACATTCGCACAAGCATACCACCCATATCAAATTACCATACATAAAAATAAATACAGTTCGTCTATAAATTATTGAACATTTATTAATATAACACAACAAGAATGACGTAAGATAAACAACTGCGACAATTACTCCAGAGATGCAGGTACATTCGTGGGCAGAGTTCGATTATCCTCTAAACATCCTTCAAGTAACGAATAGTTCTAATGTCGCAGTTGTGATGGTTATTCAGACATGTAACGTTGACATATCCGGTACTTTCGTCTTATTGGTAGTTCTTGTCATATAACCCTATCTAAACTTGTGGGTAACTTCGGACATGTGTCTCTTGCATGTCACAAACTATAACTCTTTATCTGTTATTCCTATTGTACTGAATTAAGAAAATGGTTCAATAATTTATGGAAGTCATTTATTTGTTCATAGTGTATTGTAGTAATGAGTAGACCAACCGTGATGTTTCTGAATATATAAAAGATAAACAAATAGATGGTTTAGAAAATATTTCTTAGAACTAAATAATCGAAAATTATTTTTGTTTTAAAATTGATATCCAAAATGACTGTTGTTGTTGGTTATTAATAAACATAAAATTACACAAAATATATCTTTCCACCACGGGCATCGGAGACCCAATTTTAGTGGTATAACTCCGCAGACATGGCACTGTTCCCCTTGAGAGGCAGTCCATTACTTACGTGATGTTCATGACATTTTAAAATTATTTGTATTTAATATGGCCGGGTGTTTAGGGCGCCCATTTTGCAACCTGTAGGTTGAATCCCGTTATTGAAAATTTTACCCTTTCAGATGTGAGATTGCTATACTGTGACGGTCAGTCCCACTAATCGTTGATGGTGGGTGATGTTCATTAGCTGTCTTCCCTCTAGTCTATCACTTCAGAATTACCGACGGTTAGTGCAGACAGTCTTCGAGTATGTTTGCGAGAATTTCGGCAAACATACACATTTCATTTAGCAAAAATTTAAAAATTAACGTGATTGTAGGTACTTCTGAGAATTCACGGATCATCTTGTTTGTTCTTAATATCACACTTCTGGACAACGTATCTGCGTATAGTTGTCACAAAGTTTGAATTGATAGATTGATAGACTCTTGAACTACTCTTATCTGAACGAATAGTGGGATTTGACTGTCAACAATCTCAAAGTGGGGATCGAGCTTTTGCGGCAATGGGACGCAAATAATGTGTTCCACAATTCACAGTCGGGGTGTGTTAACCACTAGGGCACACCTGGCTGTACCACGTTCGTTTGTTTGTTTGTTTTGAATTTCGCACAAAGCTACTCGAGGGCTATCTGTGCTAGCTGTCCCTAATTTAGCAGTGTAAGACTAGAGGGAAGGCAACTAGTCATCACCACCCACCGCCAACTCTTGGGCTACTATTTTACCAACGAATAGTGGGATTGACCGTAATATTATAACGCCCCCACGGCTGAAAGGGGCGAGTATGTTTGGTGCGACGGGGATTCGAACCCGGGACCTTCAGATTACGAGTCGAACGCCTTAACCTACCTGGCCATGCCGGGCCTGAGTGTGTTTGTGTATATATATATAAACACGCTGCTCTTGATATAGAAAAACAGGAAAATTTACATGTTAGTATATGACTTGTTCCCTATTGGTGAAATTTTCGTAAAATGTATCATAATTTAGCTCCAGTACAATAATAATAAAGATTAGTTTGTGTGACGTTGCAATAAAGAGACTAATAATATTTTTTCACAAATCTTTTTTTACTGTTACTATAATGACAAAATTCATTATTAGACTTAATAATTTTTTTAATTTCTTAACTATTTGTTTGCAGAGCTACACAATAGGCTTTCTGTGACATCCTCATCACGAGTATCGAAATCCGATTTTTAGCTTTATAAGCCTTCACGCTTACCGCTAAGTTACGGGTAGGGAGCGGTTTTTTAATAGTTCATAATTATGATTTTAATGAGAGTTGAGTTCAAATATTAAAAACATAAAATTGTTGGGAAAACATCTGTCTAGACATAAAACGTAAAAGCCGGTAATTCATAATTAACTCCTAATGATGCTAGCCAATCAGTGCCTTTTCATGTTACTTTTTCTGTAAGAAAAAGAAATAAAAAAGAGTCTGATTTGGGGTGGTCGTGTCATGTGACTTGACACACGGTCTATAATGCGTGGATATGGCTTCTCAGATACTTCTAAACGCAACTATACGAGCCACAAGCCAATATGAAAATCTCTGTCTTTGTGAATTCTTTCTATTTAATGGCCTTTATTTATGATGCCTCCTGGGACCTATTGTGGACTATTTTATATTATCATTCTCATAAAAAATAAACAGTGCGTTTCCACGACTCAACTTATATGCGTTTGGGAAGAATAAACGTTATGGTTCTTTTCACGGTACAAACACAGGTCGCAACAGACTAGTACCGTAATTAGGCCTAAAGAGAATGCAAATTCATTAGTAGTTCTATGATGGTTTCTGAAAATAAAATAATAAATGATGACGAGTAAAACTAATGTTATACACATTATTCATTAAACTAATGTTTGTGAAGGTTTGTGATTAAAGGCAATTCATTGCATGACGATGAATAAACGTCAAGTACAAATGAAAGAGACGTGAAAAATAAGTGATATTCAGTTGACTTTTTCAGGGTCATTTTTATATTGTCAATCGCAAGATAGTCTCTACCTAATAACATTTCATTCTCAGCTCCTAAAAAGACTGTCAATTAACCTCTATGAGTACATCATAATGTAATGACACTTCATTTACTCCCTTTTGTTACTGACAAGTGTTACGATATCTATTGGACGCCCCCCGCTAGTACAGCGGTATGTCTCTGGCTTTACAACGCTAAAATCAGGGGTTCGATTCCCCTCGGTGGGCTGAGCAGATAGCCTTTGTGGCTTTGCTAAAAGAAAACACAAACACACAATCTATTGGATATTCACCTTGTAGTAAATCCCATATTTTATTTTTTTTCAGTTGGGTCATGTATATTTGGCGATAAAATTCGAATGCTTCCTCTTGTTATCCGTATCTTTGAAGTTAAATTCTTGTCCTGAAATATTGCATCGAGGATATAGATCAGTAACCACGCATGTACGATACCTTTGTTTGTTTGGAATAAAGAATTATTAAAACTCTGGTAGGAAAAATAAAGTCCCCATCTAGTACAGCGGTATGTCTCCGGATTTACAACGCTAAAATCAGGCGTTCAATTCCCCTCGGTGGGCTGAGCAGATAGCCCTTTGTGGCTTTGCTATAAGAAAACACACACACCCAGCAGAATTCAAATATTTATGTTATCGATAATATTATCATTACGTATCTTCTAGTTCATAATATCTAGTATTTAAGTTTTCTTGATTTTTATTTTACGTTACACTCCCATGAGAACTAAAATGATAACGTATTCTGGGTAGAAAATTATACAAAAAAAACTTTTGTTTTTGTTTTCATTTGTTCTTTTCGTTTCTTTTCGAGGGGGGGAAGGCTTGTGGACAGAAAAGTTGAAAACAATCCCTTTCGGTCAGTTAGATTCTTGGAAAACACAAATTATCCTTAGTTCAGGGTTTATTTGGAAATATTTATGGGACCTTTTTTAAATCACTATATGTTCATGTATGGATTGATGTCATAAATCACTATATGTTCATGTGTGGATTGATGTCATAAATCACTATATGTTCATGTGTGGATTGGTGTAATAAATCACTATATGTTCATGTGTGGATTGGTGTAATTAGAAGAAGTGGTCTGATTGAGTTTGATTCTCCCAGATCACCAGACTTCAAGTTAGACAATGTGTGTATCTTGAAACTAATGACAGTGAATATTAGCACTTTGATATTGTAGATTGATGATTTTATAATCCCTTTAATAATTTCAGCTTGAAAACATATTATTAAACATAATATTTTGTTCGTAACTCATGCTCGTGTGATTTCTTTGGTTGAATTGACTGTCTCTCTCTCGACATGATCTACTTGTTTGTTTTTGAATTTCGCATATATCCACTCAAGAGCTTCCTAATTACGAAGTAATAGACTAGAGGGAAGGCAGATACTTCACACTTCTCATTGCCAACTCTTTACCAATGAATAGGTGGATTGATCGTTACACTCTAATGCCCAAACCGCTGAAGAGGTGAGCATATTCTAACCCAAGATCCTCATATTTTGAGCAAGTGCTGTAACCACCAGGCCATGCTGGGCCACTACGTAGTGATGAGGTTGTTGGGTTGTAAGTTTATTACTTTGGTTCAACCCAATATATACTTGCATTAGCCCTAACTCTTTGTATTGCGATAGATTAAAAATCCATAGTTATTTCATTACAAGGTAGAGAAAATATATACGTTTAGTTTTTACTCGACCTATTTACCATTTTGTTTATCACTTTATTAATTCAAAAATAACGTGTTACATTGTTTACTTCAATCCTAGAAAATGTGTATTTTTCTTAATTGTTTAGGCGCCATGTGTGTATACACAATAATGTCATTACTAAACCCGTGAAGCACGTGGAATCGTACTGCAAGCCTGTTTACAAGACCCATAGACACTTGTGTGATAAGAAAAAACACCGTTACTGTACGTCGTACAAGTAAGTAAAACAGTGGTTAATTAATTACTTGAGGTATAATACTTAGCAATATGACTAAAGCTGAAAAGTAAACCGTAAAATAGAACCAGAGAAAATTAGTAACGTTCGATATTCTAAAAAAACACCAGTGTGTTTGTTACATGTTTGATTGAAGTATTTTATTATAATAGAAATTATAATTACCCAACTTGATGCTATCTTTCAAATATTTTTCATAGTATACTTATAATACACCCACAATGTCCTTTTACATAAATGCTTTATGTGGATTTAAGTTGTCATATAATGAAAATACGGTATTTGTGATAGTGTCAAATACACAGAGAATTTATTGTAAAAATCTTAAAACAACGTATCATAAGTATCGAGCCAATGACAATATTAATATATAGTATAATATCTAATTGAGTGAAAGTTAAACTTATATTTACTATGTTGTATTTTTGCTAACTTACGCTTGTTACTTTATCAGGAATGATTGAGTATTCTGTTTCAGGCATTTTTTTAAATATTGTAATAATGTTTCCCTGTAGATGGCGTAAATGAGTGTGTAAAGTTTTTAATTCATTCTTAAGACACTTTAAACTCTTAATCAGTGATGTCGAGAAACCCACTTGTTGAGAAATTTATATGCAAAAACGGCTCGTTTGGGTTGAGAAAATATTTTACATAGAAGAGCGAACAACGTTTCGACCTTCTTCGGTCATCGTCAGGTTCACAAAGAAAGAGGAAATTTACCGCCCTCTAGATTCCGACACTCAGTTGCACAACCCCTTTCAAACATGTGGTCAGCTTCCGGTCAGTTACCTCTTTCTTTGTGAACCTGACGATGACCGAAGAAGGTCGAAACGTTGTTCGCTCTTCTATGTAAAATATTTTCTCAACCCAAACGAGCCGTTTTTGCATATATATTTCTCTACAAGTGGGTTTCTCGACATCACTGATTATTATTTCATCACGGCGATTGTACGAGAACTTTAAACTATTGATTTGTAATGTTCTGTATTTGTAAATTTGTAGTAATGTCTTAGTAACCAATAAATACTGTGAAATATAAAGTTCTTACATATTTATTACTTTCCCTTCTTTTGACATTTATATCCTCACGACTTTTACATACAATTTCTTAACACGGCCTGTTTGTCTTAAGTTCCAAATACTCAACAGAAATATGTACATACAGCTAAATTACTGAGCGCTAAGTACCTAAAAGTTTCAGTTTTGTGTTTACTCAGTATTTATTATATATATATTTTTGTATCTTACAGAGACAAAATCGAACGATACTTGTTGTGAGAAATTAATTATGTTTTGTATTATTATTTTTGCGTGTGACTCGTAATCTGAGGGTCGCGGGTTCGCATCCCCGTCGCGCCAAACATGCTCGCCCTTTCAGCCGTGGGGACGTTATAAAATTACGGTCAATCCCACTATTCGTTGGTAAAAGAGTAGCCTAAGAGTTGGCGGTGGGTGGTGATGACTAGGTGCCTTCCCTCTAGTCTTTCACTGCTAAATTAGGGACGGCTAGCACAGATAGCTCTCGAGTAGCTTTGTGCGAAATTCAAAAAAACAAACAGAAACAAACAATTGTTATTTTTTTGCGTAAACTCGTACTTAATAAAATCTGTGACGTAAGCTCTACGTCATGACACTCTGTGACGTAAATTCGTACTTGATAACTCTCTAAAATAAATAAAATAAAAATCGTGGAAGGTATTCCGATTTAACACTTTGCGTCTCAGAAAGAAACGCAAAGCAATCGAGGGCGCTCAGAAGAGTCCTTCTCTTCACTCTACTCATGAAGTTAAATTTGTGCTGGGCTATCGATTAAGTGCTAAACCGAAAGAATGTTAAGTATAGCAGGTTATGCTGCGGGCTGGTGATAAAGGTCCGTTGGCGATCTGCAAGAGGTTAAATATTGACCAAAAAACAAAAAAAAACTTACAAGAGGATAGGGATCTATAAACTCCAAAGCTTCAGAATTTACTGTGGGGGGAAACGGGAGTACCCCGAGAAAACCCACTTTCACGATCAGGACGCCGAATAATCTGCACTGATCGTGCCCGGAAGTTGCTGAAAAGGAAATCGTGGCTAGTAAAGCTTTCAGAAAAAACAACAACAAAACATATGAATTAGAGCAACGACAGATCATGAGACCGGTCTAAGGCACCAGGAGGATATAGATAGGCCGTTCGTGGATATAAAACTGAGTTATCGATTTTGTCCGTATCGATGAGGCGTTCTATTTCTGTCTGGGACGATTTGTGTCTTCTTGCAAATCTGGTTTGTGTCTTTTTGCTGAACGTGACGTTGATGTCTGTTGCGACTGACGCGTTTGTGGTCTTAATGTGCGCGGGTTGAGTCTGGCTTGTGGCTGTATTCTCCAGATTAGGTCACTGTTGAAGATTAATGTCAACGTTAGTCAGAGTGTTCTTGTCTTTCATCTCAGAGTTGAGTGTAGATATGCTGCTGGCAGCAGAGATAATAGGCATCAGTGGAGTTGAAAGGCTTACTGGACGAGGGGTACTCTGATTGACAGACTTGACATGTTGAAGTGGAGTTGGTCGACGCCGGGGACGTTCGGCACTAAAATGAAAATAATGTAGGGTGCATCCGTGGTTGAGTATGTAATCAGCTACCTGCTTATGCTGAGTCACGATTTTTACAAAATGAGATGGTAGGCCTGTCGTCTTGGGGTGGATTCTATGAGCTGCATGGAGTTTCGAGGATATGGTTGTTTCTAGAGAATGTTGTATTTCGACTGGAGTTATGGAAAGATAAACATTCATAATGAATACTGAGTACAGGCTACTGGAACGTTTGGTGGGAGAGCACTGGACGTTGATGTTTGCATTCCACGGTTTACACAGGTTAACATGGTCCTAAAATGCCAAAGGCTGCAGTATTATACCTCCTCGACGAATGATTCTTGTTTTCCTAGGATCGACTGAGACATTGGGTTTATATTGGTCAATGATGGCAATAATCTGGCGAGGAGAGAAGTCCAGCGGTAATCCGCAAGAATTACCGGCGGTACTTATGATGTTGGCGTAGAAGGAAGCTTGTACGATAAAGGCAACATGGCAGCGAGGAATTCATACGTCTGAACACTTCAGCTACTAGTCAAGGAATGAAAACAAAATGAAACGTAATAACACAATCTGTGACGTATGTTTTTGTTTCATTTCGTGCAAAGCTACACGAGGGCTATCTGCGCTAGTCGTCCTTAATTTAACAGTATAAGACTAGAGGGAAGGCAGCTAATTATTACAATCTACCGCCAACTCTTTTACCAACGAATAGTGGGATTGGCCATAACTTTCTAACGCCCCACGGTTGAAAGGGCGAGTAAGTTTGGTGTAACGGCGATTCGAATTTGCGACCCTCAGATTACGAGTTCAATGCTTTAACCACCTGGCCATGCCAAGGCCTCTGTGACGTAAACTCGTAACTTAATGACACTCTGCTACGAGGCTTCAAGTAATTATAACAGTTTGTTTGTAATTAAGCACAAAGCTACATAATGGACTATCTGTGCTTTTATCGCCACTGGTATCAAAACCCGATTTCTAGCGTTGTAAGTCCGTAGACACACTGATATACCACTGGGAGACAGTTACGACAGTCAAAACATTAAATGTATAAATACGAATATATTCATTATATTTTTCAATTTTATCTTGTTATTTAATCTTCTAAATAAAGAAGTAAAGATACATGTCTTCAGTGAAAGCCAACAGGGGACATTCAACTATATTAACTTGAACTAATGTTTGTGAATACTGCACAGTCGTGACTTCACGAAACTTCAATTCCACTGATTGTTTCTGAGACCTAATATAATAGATCCGCCCTAATACAGCGGCAAGTCTAAGGATTTACAACGCCAAAATCAAGGGTTTGATTCTCCTAGGTGGACTTAGCAGATAGGCTGATGTGGCTTTGCTATAAGAAAACACACTCACGAAACTCGTATCCTCTATATTAAACCCACAGAGTAGTATATGAACGTGCCTACCGGTCACTTTATAAAATGGTTACCAAAACAGAGGAGGTTTACGCCTGTTGTCCAGGATGGTCCCAGCTTTCACCAGCTTCTCATGGATGTTTGAAAGGTAGGAAATAAATACGTTCTCCTAAAAGTTTGTATTACAATTATATGTATATAAAGAGAGAGTTAAGTACATATGAAAATACAGTACTAACCTTTTGAGAGTTTATGGTAAAAATGCATTTACTTGTACGTTAAAATGTATTTTACGGTTTTCTGTGTATGAACAACGGAAGTTAGATTTATCTTTAAATAATAATACATTTGAATTTATTACTTTAATATAGTTTACTATTAATTATAAGCCTTGTTTATGAGTAATGGTATAATGTGGTTGAAACTTATACTGTTGTTTGCAAATCGTCCTTACAGCCTTATGCTCTGTAATCTGTCAGAATTCTGGAAAATGTATTAAACCGGACCGTTGCTCTTGTACTAAAGGTTGGACGGGTAGATCTTGTGATGTAGGTGAGTTATGTATCTTGCATTTTTTTCTTTCTGAAATATATTGTGTTTTGGTCTTTCACAAAATTATTTGAGGGTTTTCTGCGCATAGTTTTCCCTAAAGTTTTTTAAACACGTTTTAAAAACAGAACTGTATATCATGTAATCAATAATGGCTCTAGGATATTTCTGGGCAGAATTTCAAATCGACCCATATATATATATGCGACCATTATTTTGTAATGCACTAATAGAACTTGCTTTGTTATGATTTTTAATGAAGTTCACTCGCTAATTTCATTTCAATTACATACACACAAACTTAATATTTCTCGAATACAGGCACAAACTTAGATAAGCCTTTTGAGTGCCCCTTTCTCCTAGATGTGATGGGCGCTAGGGAATAGCCTAGTTCACCTGGAGGCGCCACTACAAGCAATGTTAAAGAAAATTTGAAAACTGACTACAAGCTTCCAGAATCAATAGCTAGGAAATTCGTTAACAATCGAAAATTGGTTATCAGTTTGCAGCTTTGTTTTGAATTTCGCGCAAAGCTTCTCAAGGGCTATCTGCGCTAGTCGTCCCTAATTTAGCAGTGTAAGACTAGAGGGAAGGCAGCTAGTCATCACCACCCACCGCCAACTCTTGGGTTACTCTTTTACCAACGAATAGTGGTATTGACCGTCACATTATAACGCCCCCACGGCTGAAAGGGCGAGCATGTTTGGTGCGATCGGGATTCGAACTCGACACACTCGGATTAGGAGTCAAATGCCTTAACACACTTGGCCATGCTGGGCCTATCAGTTTACAACAAGACCAGTCCTACAAGTACTTTCAGTCACTCACACCCTATTAATTTAAATTAAATAATGCGAAGAGTGTCTAATACAGAATTTTGTTAAAGAGATTATGCAACTTTATGTAGAACAAACTCTTCCTTTGTTTTCTCATAGTAAAACAAAAACATTTTGGATAATTAAAGTGTTAGAGTATTAGTTAACTATATGGAATTAAATTGGTAATTTCTGATCTAACACGTTTTAAATCTTGGAAAGTAATCTGAACAGTCTTGTCACTAAAGGTTTACATGTGTGTTTGTTGATTATAGTAAGATGTTTTAAAGAAACACTTAACCTTATAATGCACCTTAAAACTTTGGTCCCGGTTCTAAACAATTATTATCAGTGAAGTAGTGATAATTAATTCTCAAATTACCAATACGTTTTTATTTTCTTCACTGTTGTTGGGTCCAAATATTACATCACATGGATCAGTTTTATGTTTTTGCCTGTTATAACAACAGTCATTGTAAGCAACTGATTAGAACAACTGAGTCAAATAATTCATTTTCGTCGTAAAATAACAATAGACAAATTCAATAATGATTATAGAGATTAATATTGATCGTATTTTTGTTTACTTTGTTGTGAATTATAATGAACCCTATAACCAATAGGGCTATACATAGATTTAGAAGAATTTGGCATATAAATAGTTAAAAAAATACGTTTAAAAACTGATGGATGCAGTCTTCGTCGGTAATTTTAGGATTAAATGGTATGGTGCATTTGTTTGATCTGTTTGTATGTGAATGCAATTTGAACAAAGGTTAACAATGGCATTATTAGGCCTAACGTACACATGTCAAATTTGCAGTCTAAATGAAGGTTATTTATTTATTTCTTACAGATGTGAACGAGTGCCGGAAAGATGAATATCTCTGTGAACACCAGTGTATCAATATCCAAGGCAGTTACCGTTGTGAATGTCATAGAGGATTTAGATTGCAATCAGATGGCAAGTCTTGCAAAAGTAAAAATATTTCTCGTTTAATCTTATAAGATTTAGACAGCTTTGTTGTCTTGAGTTTGTTAGGAATATGTGGGTTAGCGTCAACAAACTCGAACATATGACCAACTTCCTTGGAATCTCTCAAGCTGATCCACTTTGTTCAAATTAAGTTCCGTTCTATCATTATATAAAATATTTTATTTTATTGTGTAAAATAATTATATAGAACTTTATTTTATCTGGCTAACGGATTTCTAAAACGCCAGGCACAAAGCAGCTCCAGTCATACAACATGTTTGTGAGTACATGGTCTTCAATGTGTAAGACTTGAAATATTATACATAGATGTTTTCTTTTAACTCTTTTGTTATAACATAATTTTACTCTTTTTGTTTTGGAATGTTTTCTTTTATTTCTTTTGTTATAATTTTTTGCACCCCTTTTATTTTCCATAAACCAGTTTAACTGGAACATGCCAATATCGTATTTAAAGCATCTGTAAAAACTGATCAAGGCCCGGCATGGCCAGGTGGTTAAGGCACTGGACTTGTAATTCGAGGGTTGCGAGTTCGAATCCCCGTCACACCAAATATGCTCGCTCTTTCAGCCGTAGGAGTCAATCTCACTATTCGTTGGTAAAAGAGTAGCCTAAGAGTTGGCGTTGGGTGGTGATGTCCAACTGCCTTCCCTCTAGTCATACACTGCTAAATTAGGAACGGCTAGCGCAGATAACTCTCGTGTAGCTTTGCGCGAAATTCAAAACAAAAACAAACAAAACAAAAACCGATAGAGTAACTAACTTTAATCCTCGATTTAAACGGTATTTATCACCGATCGAAGGTTTATTTTAATAAGTTTTTCGTTGCTCTTAATTGTTTTTATGCCATCCTATGAATATCGTTCGAAATAATATTGTTTGTTTCACCTCAAGTGACGTATAATGGGCATGTTTGGTAAAGGTGCAGGTCTTACTTTCATTGCGAAAAATATTTTTATCACGTCTTATCGTTATTCCGAGGGAATTAGTACGACGACTAATATAAAAGTATATATTATTTTTTAATTCATTTTGAAATTAATCTCGATATTTTCTATCAAAGTGCAGTATCATAAAACTTATATAAAAAGGGTCATAATCCTGCCGTAAAATGTAAACATTTTCTTTTGTAGTAAGTCTGGAGTATATTCCAGGATATCAAGAATTTTTAAAAGGATACGAAGAACTGACGGAGAAGGTCATAAGCTTGGAAAAGGTTAATTTGGTTTATGTTTAATATTGTGTGGTTTTTAGTGTGTCTACTATTTTTTTCCATAGCAAAATTGTTTATATAACTAGCTTGTTCACGTGTGTATTTTAATTTAAACAATATATATATATATATATATATATATAACTTAAGATACTGATGTTTTACGGGTTTTCTAACACTAAATATTCTACGAATTATTTAAACGAGTAAATCTTCTATCCAAGCACTATCTGATCTATCACTACATTGATTTTACGAGAGACAATCTGTTGGAAAAAATGACGAAGTATAATGCATGTGATAACGATTGCTTTGAATTACTTAATTTATATATATTTGCACAATTAATATATTAAAAATGCTTTAATAATTTAGCTTCTAAACTTTCTCTGTTGGCATTCAAGGCACTGTAATTATATTAATATGGCACCATTAAAGCCAGTATTCACCAAGAAATAATTGCTTAGACTTTAAATGTGAATTTTATGAAGAGAAGAAAACAACAACGTCAATGTTTCGTTATGCAGTAATTCACACAGAGGTAAAATTTAAACCAGAAAATCAAGAAGAAATTATTGATAAACAAGTGGCGCCACAGTAAAAATAAAATCGCCTAAATACAGCAATTTGAAAATATAGGCTTATGTGTGTGTTTTTCTTACAGCAAAGCCACAACAAAATTAGCTATTTTTATGCACTTATGTAAGATATCTCTTACTAAAAACTAAACAAAATTAATGACAGCAAAACTTTTTTTTTGCGGAATACAACAGCTAGAAAAACGTGAAAGGTTTATATTTTGTTCAAAAGTACTCAACCCCCCCGCTAGTACAGCGGTATGTCTCCGGATTTACAACGCTAAAATCAGGGGTTCGATTCCCCTCGGTGGGCTGAGCTGATAGCCCGATGTGGCTTTGCTATAAGAAAAACACACAAAATACCTAAAGATATATGTTTTATAATTAAGTGCCTCTATACCTATACCTATGTGGGCCTGGCATGGCCTCTCGCGTAAGGCGTGCGACTCGCAATCCGAGGGTCGCGAGTTCGCGCCCGCGTCGCGCCAAACATGCTCGCCCTCCCAGCCGTGGGGGCGTTATAATGTTACGGTCAATCCCACTATTCGTTGGTAAAAGAGTAGCCCAAGAGTTGGCGGTGGGTGGTGATGACTAGCTGCCTTCCCTCTAGTCTTACACTGCTAAATTAGGGACGGCTCGGTGCAGTGGTTAACAACCTTCTCACTTAAATACTTGTTGAAGAATCCGCAAGCGATTGCGGCCCTATGTTCCTAGATGGAACCTAATGGTGATAACTATACCTATATATCTACGATTTGTTAACCTTATAAGATAAAGAACCTAAAAGTGTGTGTGTGTTTGTTTGTTTTGGAATTTCGCACAAAGCTACTCGAGGGCTATCTGTGCTAGCCATCCCTAATTTAGCAATGTAAGAGTAGAGGGAAGGCAGCTAGTCATCACCACCCACCTCCAACTCTTGGGCTACTCTTTTACCAGCGAAAAGTGAGATTGACCGTCACATTATAACGCCCCCACGGCTGGGAGGGCGAGCATGTTTGGCGCGACTCGGGCGCGAACCCGCGACCCTCAGGTTACGAAGCGCACGCCTTAACGCGCTAGGCCATGCCAGGCCTGTGTGTGTGTGTGTGTTTCCTTATAGCAAAGACACATCGGATTATTTGCTGAACTCACCGAGGGGAATTGAACTCCTGATTTTAGCGTTTTAAATCCGTAGGCTTACCGCTCTACTAGCGGGGGGCGAAACTAAAAGTAAAAACCACATCTGAGTTAAAAAAGTACAGAAAGATTTTAAATATAATCCTGATTTTTGCTCTTCGCAAAAATGTTTTTTGTTTGTGGTTAAGCGCAATGGAATATCTGTGTTGTGCACACCACGGATATAGAAACCCGGCTTTTAGCGTTATCAGACTTCAGACATACCGCTCTGAATCACTGAGGGACAGAAATATTCTCTCTTATAGGTATTTGGGTATTGATGTTTATACACCAGGATGGTCAGGTTTAGTCGACCTCTTCCTCCTTTCTTTAAATTTTCTTTTTGCAAGAACGAAGTGTATTTATATATTGCAGAGATGCCAACTATTTCAAATGACTGAGCGTAATGATTGTAGACAGAGCCCTTTATCATTTGCGGCTAGTTGGCATGACCAATGTCTCTAAGCTGTTTATTATTATATTATTATTATAACTATTATTATTTATTGGTGAGATGCCGATTTTGTATGTCTGGAGCAATCGTTTATTCCGCCATGCGCCACAGAAAAATCGATGTGACAAACTGTACAAAACGCATAAGTGTCACTGACTTTTGATGCAATGACCGGATATCTTGCACCATACTCTTTCCTAAATTTTTGATTCACAATTTTAGTCCTTTTAGATTTGCCAGAAAGAAGACAATCTGGTGAACGAGGCCTCATTTTTTTCCATCTTGTGAACAATCGCATTGGTGTTTCTATGCCGCTTAGAAAACGAGAAATACCCATCTACGCGAGCGCTGGTTGGCTGTCAAACACTGATGACGTAACTATAGATTCCCCCACGTACCCAATATGGAGAAGCACCACACTCAAACTATTGATAGACGTTGGAAATACAAATATTTTTTATTATTTCAAGCACAAACATGATTATCGCAAGTAGCCATTTGGACAATGTCTTTTATTTATTATCAAAATTTATTTGTATCTCACTAGAAATTTTCTTTTCATCCCTTTCAAGCGCTGGGGGAACAATTTATCACTTTATTGTATAGGCCTATATAATATATAATAATTTGGGAGTTGCAACAAGTCGTAATATTTGTCTGTATGAGCGTATAGTGATAATGTATACACCAAACTCGTAATGATTAAGCTCAGATTGTAATGATTGGCATCTCTGATATTGTACACGAGGGCTAAAGTACCCTGCACTTATTCAGGTCCCTTTCAGGGCAAACAGAAATACTGTTTTTGTTGTTTTGAATTTCGCACAAAGCTACGCGAAGGCTATCTTCGCTAGCTATCCGTAATTTAGTAGTGTAAGACTAGAGGGAAGGCAGCTAGTCATCACCACCCACCGCCAACTATTGGGCTACCTTTTACCAACGAATAGTGGGATTGACCGTAATATTATAACACCCCCACGATTGAAAGAGCGGGAATGTTTAGTGCGACAGGGATTTGAACCCGCGACCCTCAGATTACGAGTCGAACGCTTTAATTCATCTAGCCATGCCGGGCCTATTTTGTTTAGAACTGAATATTGTATCGACTAAGTCCACGCTGAACAAATTAATTCTAACAGAAATACTGAGAAGTGTTAAATATTTTTCCTTCTTTATAGTTACAAGGAGCTTAGTTTTCATTATTGCAACTAAATAAACTTTCAGCACTCACATGACTCATTAATTAGTCGCCACGCAGCGGTATGTCTGCGAACTTACTTCGTTAGAATCCAGGTTTCGATATCTGTGCTGTGCAGAACACAGATTGCCTATTGTGTAGATTTGTGCTTAATTACAAACAGACACTAACGAACCTACTATGTGTTGTTTTTGTGTGGTTCTGGTCTTTCAGCTAACAAAATAAAGAGAAGATCTGAATGATATACAGGCAGCGTAATGACTAGGAGAGAAATAAAGGTGGGTCTCGAATGTGCAGAAAGTGTCGACAGAGGTAGGAAAACGACACAGATGTTAAATGTACAGATATAAATGGTTAAGGAACTTTATTAGCATAAACCATCCAAGGTCTCTTTGAATTCTTGCTTGGCTGATTTCATACAGACAGTAGGACTACCATTAATAATTCGGCTTACGTTGAACCAATGGACAGAGCAAAGGCACGAGGACAGGGCGAAATGTAAGTTATATGATTCAACAGCACAAATCCTTGACTTTCTGCACTGGGGCACGAACTGATTAGTATCCAAACTGGACCTGGACTAAGAGTGGACCTAGATAAAAACTTGCTTCTAATATGCACAAAGAAGACAACTAAATGAGTTTCGCCTTAAGACGCTTACTAAAAGACCCAAATGTAACAGTCACACTATCGAACAAACTGAAACAATCCAGATTCTTAGAAGACATTTTACGCGTCTGTGTCTGTATATTTGTAGGCTTCAATTTGCATCATAATCTGTGAACAGTAATCAAAATGATTTAAATATTTTAGTCGTTGTATACATTTACATTACATATTTTACCTCCGCTTTGGTTTATCACTGCTAAACTTGAGAACATATAACCCTAAATTGGAAGTTTAATACATGCGATAGACTCATTACAGATTGCCCATTTTGTGGGAGTTTGTACTTAATTAAAAGAATTTAAAGAATGAAACTGATTGAACCACAGCATTTCTCAAGTAAAGTTAATTAAGCATAAAATCCATTGGAGTTTAGAAGTTAGTTCATGGAAAGGTGAATATTCTCTATTGTTATAGGAAGATCGTCAATATAAAGTTTCCTAATTGACAGCAGTCAGTTCATGCATGTTGGTATTTATTCTTTACCCTTCTTTGAGTTCCCCAAGACAGATACTCTGACGTTCTGTACCATTGACGAAGCCACGAGAGGGCCTGGACGAGCCACTGCCCGCATGCTCAGCATTAAGACCCTCAATTCAGTCTTTTTGACAGATTCCTTATTTGAAGAAATCAGGCGTAGCGCCTCTTGGTCGTCCATTGGTAAAGCACTTGAGATACCATTGATAAAGCACTTAAGACACTATTTGTAAAGTGCTTAAGACACCATTGGCAAAGTACTTAAGTCACTATTTGTAAATTGCTTAAGACACCATTAGTAAAGCACTTAAGACACCATTGATAAAGCAATTTGGACACCATTGGTAAAGCACTTGAGACACTATTTGTAAAGTACTTAAGACACCATTAGTGAAGTACTTAAGACCACTATTCTCCCTCATAAGTCAGAAGGTCTTTAAAAATATATAAATAATAACCCAAACTGTGTGACACCTTATTCAGACTATATTGACCCAATGTTTCAAATGTAAAATACGTTTTCGAAATAAAAAATGTTAGCAACATATTGTTCCTAAATCATTTAGTAACAATTATAATTTTATTTTTTTATATTACCATGGTTTTAAATAAACTAATTAGAAGGTCCTGTTACAGTTAAAGTAATTTTGGTTTCTGAAAGAAATATCCAATTTTGAAGTGTAATGTTATATACATACGTCGGTGGGTGTAAATAGATTACTTTTAAAAATGTGCTACAATTAACTACGTTATTAAGATTATTTCTTAGTTTGTTTTGATTAGAAATAAATTCATACTAAGTAATACAGGTATTCAATCGTCACTAGGTTCAAAGGAAATACAACTTTACTAGGCTTGAGAATCGACTAGAAAGAATCGCAAACAAAGCTGTATCGCTACAACAACAACAATCGCGTTTGTTTTTCAAGAACTCCCTGCCGACTCTCCACTACAGCCTTAACAATTCTCTCTACGGGTCAGCTTGGGATCGGATAAACTCTCTCAGTGAGCAAATATCAATTCTTGAAGAAAGACTGGGACATTGTAAGTAATTGCTGGGGTTTACGTATTCTGAAAAATATAGATATATATGACACTGATGTATAGTTAAAAACTGCTTAATTTTTACTTCTGTGTTCGCTTGACGCGGTATTTAAAGCGTAAAAGAGTTGCATCAATAATTCTATAATAATACATTTTGTTAGATCAGGGTATCGTATCTTTGTGTACGTGTGTGCCATGTTTAGTCTCTGTACGTTTAATATCACGTAAAATGAATAAAGTAAATAACAAAAGGTAATTAAGATCCATTATACAGGGTGGCCCGTAAGTCCCTACCAATCCATATATATTATGTATCCAGTGTATCTGTGTGCTGTCCCTCATTCTCAATGCATTATATTATACGACGCCATGTTCTATGAAACATTTTCCTCAACATAGCAGGGGTTATTGTTCCAAATGCCGCGGTAACAGCTGCCTTCAACTCATCATTAGTATTATAACGTTGTTTAGACACAATGTCCTTTATTTATCCCCAAAGAGAGTTATCACATGTATTCTTGCGCTCATGTACCCACGTACTTGTCACAATACGCTCTTCAAGTGTAAATGGGCTTACATCGGCCATATTTCTCTGAAAAAAAAAAAACCTGCGTAATTGAATATAACATAATAACATATGGATGGGTAGGGGCTTACGGGCCACCCTGTACAAGGTAACGAATAAACCGAACCCTAGAGGATTTTGAGAACAAGAATAAAAGAAAATGAATTATTTTTTTAATGTAAATGTTCCAGTTACTGGTCATTCACCTCGAATCACTATTAAATTAATAAACATAAAATACTAATAACTTTTATGTCGTTATGCAAAATCCCTATGGGTAGTGACATTTGTACCACTCTGTATGTGGCTGTGATGTTTGAATGTTTTGAACTTCATATTTTATAAAGTTAAGCTTAATGTGAAGTGGAGAACACTTTAACAAAATACCTTATTTCAACAATTGTAAACTTCATTCTGTTTCGTTCTATTAATAATTTATATTTCCCCCTTTTACCAAAGTATATTTATTTGTTTTTTTAAAGGTACCTGTAATCAGTAGCGACACCTACTGGTCTCCAACGTGTGCCACAATTTTAATTTTAAGGATTCTGTTCCTGTTCTTCTCGAGATGAAGCCCTGAAACTGACAAACACTTTCAACAGATTTTCGATGTTTTCTAAAGGATTCTTAGCAAGGTTTTGTTCAGTGTCATTTTCCTGAAGATGGTGCTGAATATGTTTTGATCACACATAATTCTGTTCTAAATAAGTGTTACTCAAACCTTTTAGGGGGTTCTGCTATGTAATACTCACACCCCTCGAAAAAATGTAATATTTATATACATACACCAAGTGACGACAACGACAAATTTAACTTAAAAGCGAAACGGTCTCTTGACGCTTCTCGTTGCTTTTCCCCCAAAAATACGATCACGTACCCCGGAAGGCGCGCCCCTCTGTTTGAGAACTACTGCTCTAGATAATTAGACTAGAGTTTAAGAAATAATTATATCAGAACTAATACTATGATTATACTTTCTTTGAAATTAAGTTACCATCCATTAGGTTAACTGAATTCCAGGGCTACTTCTTCTGTCTTTATATATATATATATATATCATATATGTATATTCGTTCCCGTTTTGTTAACGCGAAGCCAAAGAATGACTATCTGCGTTGTAATCGCCCCGTGAATTGACCACTGGATTCTAGCGTGATCTGCTCTGAAGTAGAGGCGTCGCTAGGCACTGGCACACGGGCCCCGTGCCCCAATTCTATTTAACAGCGTCACGAATTTCCAACTGTCTTAAAACCAGCATAGAAACTCATGACCGATACGATACCGAAACGCTCTAAATTCCAGCGCCCATGGATGAGAGCCTCAAATCTAGCAAAGCCTCTGTTCTTTGAACTTACCATTAAACCACCGTGGAACATAAAAGTCAGATGATAATAAAATAGACCAGTCACTAAGATAACTGTGTGTGCTGACAGATCTGTTGTGACACATAACAAAAGTAAATTAGTTCGCTTCTTGTGTGATCTCGCGTGTATAGCCTGTAGTGCACTTATATTTATTTGTCCATTTCGTTATAGCAGTGTTAACACGCCAACGCTGAGTGCCACAAACTTCTCTACATTCGCACTGCTTCAAAAATTCATATTTTATTGTACGGATAGCTAATATACGACAGCTTTCCTATTTGAATTTATGATGTACCTTTTTTCTGTACCAAAAATAAAATAAAAACGTAATAGATGAAAGAAAAAATATGACTGATGTGCTTGAGGGTTTCAAATCAAAAATCTGTTGATATAAATTGCAGTCGTTGAAGCAGTAGGCTTGAGATCTTTGTTCTCTACACGTTTTCCGAGTATTCTGAATATTTATTATATATTTAACAATACGTTATTGTTTTCATGTTATTTTAGTGTCCAACATCTGACTAACTCGACCCGGTATGGCCAGGTGGTGAGGGCAGTTTACTGTCAATCTGAGGGTCGTGTATTCGAATCCTCGTCCCACTAAACATGCTCGTCCTTTCAGCCGTAGAAATGTTATAATATGACGGTTAGTACCACTATTCATTGGTAAAAAGTACCTCAAGAGTTAGCGGTGGGTGGTGATGACTAGCTGCCTTCTCTTTAGTCTTACACTGCTAGATGAGGGACGGCTAGCACGGATAATCTTCGTGTAGCTTTGCTCGAAATTCAAAATAAATCAAATCAACTGACTAACTTGCGATACTAATAAAACAAAAGTCCATTTTTTTTCTAGATTTTCAGGTGTTAATTATACAACATAGCCTGGCATGGCCAGGTGGTTAAGGCGTTCGACTTGTAATCTTAGGGTTGCGAGTTCGAATCCCCGTCGCACCACATATCCTCGTCTTTTCAGCCGTGGGAGCGTTATAAGTGACAGTCACTCTTCTATTCGTAGGTAGAAAAACTGAGTTACGGTGATCGAATCATTTCAGTTAAAGTAGGGAAGTGAACACTGTTGAACCTAATACAGTTTGATTCCTGAAGTATTCACCTGAAATGGTTAATAGCGTTGTATGAGGTTCGATAAAATGATGTTACAAAATGAAATATGTTATCGTTCTTAAATAATTTTATGAACTGAGATTGACTGATTGTTTGCAATTAAGCACAAAGCTATACGTACTCTACCCACCATGGGTATCGAAAGCCGGTTTCGAGTTGTGTGAGTTTGTAAACATGCCGCTGTGCCACAGGGAGGGAGGGTTATTAACTAAAAAAATAATAAAGTAGCTTCGTAAAGTTGTGTTTGTGTGTGTGTGTGTGTGTGTGTTTTCTTATAGCAAAGCCACATTAGGCTATCTTGTGAGTCCACCGAGGGGAATCGAACCCCTGATTTTAGCGTTGTATTCTATGAAGCGAATATTTGTATAATATACTGACTGTCTTTCATATGACAGTAAATTCAGATTTATTTTCCGACTAAAATTAAAATCTAAATACATATTTTATGAATATTTTCTCTATGAATGAGTTATATTATGGTAACAATGTACGTGTAGAAAACGTTTCCCTTTTTTTAATAAGTGACTAAATCAATAATTTTTGTTTATATTTGTTCATCTCGACTAAGTATATTTTAGTGTTGAAGTATTTTTGATAAAGCCATGTTTTATTTGTTTGTTTGGGAATTTCGCACAAAGCTACACGAGGGATATCTGCGCTAGCCGTCCCTAATTTAGCAGTGTAAGACTAGAGGGAAGGCAGCTAATTATCACCATCCACCGTCAATTCTTGGGCTACTCTTTTTCCAACGAATTGTGGGATTGACCGAAACATGTGACGCCCCCACGGCTGAAATGGCGAGTATGTTTGGTGTGACGGAGATCCGAACCCGCGACCCTCGGATTACGAATTGAGTGCCTTAAGCCACGTACATTAAACCATGCAGAAAAAACAAAAACAAAATAAAAACTGGTTCTCGGGGAAATATCAAATATTTAAACATACTATTTACTGATTGTGATGACAAATACAGTAAATTGTAAGTCTAACGGCAACTGCATTTCTTTAAAAATGCTTATAAATTTTTGACTAATTTTTTTTTAGTCTCAAACATCCTAGAGGAAAAACGTCAATAATAATGTATTGTTTCGCCATCTGTTCAACTAAAATGATATTGAAATTGTTTTTGACACACTCTTTGTTGTTCTTTATCTAATATGATATTCATGATTTAATCTATAACTGTCCAAATATTTCAAGATCTTATTGTAAAATATGACAGTAAATGTAATAATAATAAAAAAATCCCAATTCTAATGAGATTTCACACGAGAGTCAAATATTATAACCACTGTAATGTCCAACATTTCAAACAAATAGTTTAACTTTCTCCTGTTAATTATTCTTTTCATGATATGTTGCTCTAAACAAAGGGAATTAATGATTTACAAAAGATCCCACCTCAATGTGATTTGAGCTCGAGACCTCAACTGGCAACGAACCATTGAATCAACATGGACTTTATTTACTAATAAAACGTCTAGCATTGCTGATGATGTGAATTTTATGAATAAAAAGTGCTTATATATTTAAAAATGAATATTGTTAAGCATCCTGTAATAATTATTAAATGACAATAATATAAAGATTTGTGTGTAGTAGAAGGTGTCGTAGCTGCATATATTATAGTTTTTATTTTTTATTTTTTGCATTCCAAGATCAACGATGTATTGGCCGACATTAAATTACGTCATAAAAAGGATTTTTTAACGCAGAAAACTAGTTATTTAATTAAAAGTGATATTATGAAGCTGGACGAAAAGGAAAAAAAAATTTCTTCTTCTTTTCGTAATTTTAAAAATAATCGCCAGATTAAAAACAAATCCCAACAAACCTGTCTTTGTAAAAACAAAAGGCCCGGCATGGCCTAGCGCGTAAGGCGTGCGACTCGTAATCCGAGGGTCGCGGGTTCGCGCCCGCGTCGCGCTAAACATGCTCGCCCTCCCAGCCGTGGGGGTGTATAATGTGACGGTCAATCCCACTATTCGTTGGTAAAAGAGTAGCCCAAGAGTTGGCGGTGGGTGGTGATGACTAGCTGCCTTCCCTCTAGTCTTACACTGCTAAATTAGGGACGGCTAGCACAGATTGCCCTCGAGTAGCTTTGTGCGAAATTCCCAAACAAACAAACAAACAAAAACAAAAAGTATAGTAAATATCCAATAGATGCCGCCAGCGTACATAATATGAAGTTTGTCTAAAAATAGCATTTGGCAAAAAAGTTACAATAAATAAAGGTTTATCTAAATAATTCGAACCTCGAATTTCGCGTTTGAATTCCGTAGACTTATCACTGTCCAATTGGAAGATTGTAAGTAAAGAATAATATAAAATACAATATAAAATAATACAATGACAGTAAAAAATTCGAGGTTTCTTCATAAAGTCTAAATGTTATATTCTATAATAAACATAATCCTAAAAGAGATATATTGATGTGAGCTAACTGCAAAGAAATAGCTTCTAATTGATCGAATTAATAGATTTTGAGCTTTTGTCATATTTCTTTGTCAAAATAACCGATGTTTCATTCCAAGATAAAAATTTGCCATTACATAGTATTCATAGTATTATATCATGAAGCATAATCACCTCCTCGAAAATGTTATACCTAACATCCAGCTAAACCAAACACTTTTAGCACTAATTCTTCAATATATATATGTATATATATTTAATTTAAGTTTTAAGATAAACCGTAAAAGAACAAAAATGTAATAAACTTAACGTTAAAAATGTGATGTTACTAAACTCGTATTACTTCTCAAAACATTCAGAAATGAAAATAATCTATAAATAATAATTATACTTTAGTGCACACAATATACAGTTATGACTTAAGTCAATATTTCCATTATGAGGCCCAGCATGGCGAAATGGTTAGGGCGTTCGACTCCTAATCCGAGGGTCGCGGGTTCGAATGCCCGTCACATCAAATATGCTCGCCTTTTCAGCCGTGGGAGCGTTATAATGTGCGGTCAATCCCACTATTCGTTGATAAAAGAGTCGCCTTTATAAACTAAGATGTGCCTACTTGCATCGATGACGTCTGACTAAACCTGCGCTTCGATTAGCAGAGACGTCTTATCTCTTGTAACCTATGTTCTGCTGTTAATCGAGAACAATAACCTAAAGTTCCTCTGGTACATGAAGAAGGTTTAAGACTTCGTGTTCTCTCTACATGATACACTTTTTGTCCACAATTCAATAGTAAAATAAACAAAAATATTTGTCTAGTTATCAGTGTTTTGGGAAGAATGGCTTTAACCCTATTTTTTTCTTACGTCCGAAGTTGTCGCTAGTTTCTTTTATAATAACTTTTTTTATTGAATGTTCTTTATAAATATAAGTGTTTCCATCGTATGTTGACCAAAGTTGGACCTAATTATTTCACAGTTCGGTATCTTGTACATAATGTGAACTTATCATGCACATAAAAAGTGGCCATTGCGTGGTTGTCATTTTCTGGATAGCAGTTACACTTCTTTGTTTAGCCATTTTCTGAATAGCAGTTACACTTCTTTGTTTAGTCATTTTCTGGATAGCGGTTACACTTCTTTGTTTAATCATTTTCCCCTTTTTTTTCTCGTAAAATCATAATTTGACATTTTTTCTTTTAGTCTATAAACATAAGATATTGAGTCATATGGCGTTATTCTCTTTGTTAATATTTTCCAGCTAGCCTATGTTAGGTGCTGCTATGAACTTTTGATTCACCCTTCTGTTATCAACTACGATAAAATTGTTCCCAGTCTTTCGTTTATTTGTTTTGTTTTTGAATTTCGCGCAAAGCTACTCGAGGGCTATCTGCGCTAGCCGTCCCTAATTTAGCAGTGTAAAACTAGAGGAAAGGCACCTAGTCATCACCACCCACCGCCAACTCTTGGGCTACTCTTTTACCAACGAATAGTGGGATTGACCGTCACATTATAACGCCCTCACGGCTAATGGGGCAAACATGTTTGGTGCGACCGGGATTCGAACCCGCGACCCTCGGATTACGAGTCGAACGTTTTAACACGCTTGGCCATGCCGGGCTCTGCCCCAGTCTTTCAACTTACTATATCAGTTTGTCAAGTTAATGATACCAACTTTAATACCTCTGGTGAAGGCCTCATTACACATAATATCCAACTTGAAACTTTACATGCCTGACATAAGCCCACTTCTGATAAAGTAGGATTTTTTTTCCATCTGATATCAAGCAAGAACATTAGTATATCTATTATTACATTTTGAGGTCATCAAAGTATTTAGGCCCCTTAAAGGCTCATAAAATATTTAATCCACTGAGAATTTTTTTTTACGTCAACCATTTTTCCTTAGTTACCCTCTGGTCTGTCCAATCGTACAGCGAGTGCTTGTTTTACTTGTCCTTTATTTGGTCCAGAAACGATGTTTATGGTATGTTTCTAATATTCTGGTTGATTGTTTTTTTTCAGTCGATCAAACTAAACGTTGTACGGTAAAATCACCTTTGTACTCATATACAGGTTACTCATTATTACAGACACCAGATTTACTTTAAATTTGTTGATCTGTTCTTTGTGGATTTTCGCTGTATAGATTACACTATCGCCTCTAAATTTCATCTCGTATATTGCTAGTCTTTTCATTGAAGATTCTATTAAACGTTCGCACAAACATCTGCACTTAGAATCAGTTGTCGTAAGGTTTCATTGTTAAAGTAATCTCTTTGTGCTACTATACCTTGCTTTCAAACCAAATGGAACTTCAATGGACACCTGGCTGATGTAACATTTGTAACTCTGTTCTCTACAAGTGGAGACGATTCTCTAAAGTCTGACTTTTTTGTGTAAAATTACTTGTTTCATTGAAAATTCTATTCTCACTTTTCAGTACAATGCATTACATTATTTCCAGCAGGTTTTATTGTTTCAGCTGAAAACCATGATGATTTTACTGTCTCCTTACCTAGCTCACATTTATTACTACAACTTGTCTTGCTTTCTACACAGTTTTTCAGCTGCCTGTTGAAAAAAAGTTACTCTACTATAACACAAGTATTTTTCTTGATCAACAGCCTTAGAAAATTTAGTTTGGCTTTATTTTAATTTTACACAAAGCGAGAGTCGTACCTAATTTAGCAGTGATAGAGTAGAGGGAAGGTAGCGAATCATCACCATCCATCGCTAAGTCTTGAATAAATCTTTTATCAACGAATAGTGAGATTGCCCGTCACATTAAAACGTTCAATGTGACGGGAATTCGAACAGTATCTGGAGATGTATGGATAATTGCCATGATGTTGTTATTGAGATCAACAAACGTAGTCAGATGTACTTGAAATACGTATCATAAACATAATGTGTTCCCCTACAGTCTGAACTCTAATCACATTATGTTTAAAGAACACAGGGCTTACCGTAGTAGTCTCGCATAGCTTATCAAACACTACTGTAGAACATTTTCCAGAACCTCATGTACAAAAAATGTATTATCTCCTGTTCAGCTGTAAGAAACGCACAGCAATAAGACTATATTCTCTAAACAGTATAACAAAAAGGGTACCAGCATGTTCAAGAAATATGAGTTCAGTGAGTCGTTCATATTAAAAGAAAATGTGAATACACGTTTTTCGTCGAATAAAAAAAAAAACACATTAAGTGTTGTTTTGGGCTACGTTTGCATGTACTCTTGAGTGGAAAGTAATTTTTCCTCTTCTAAGTTCAACAGTTATATTTGTTGAATGTTTCATTCGTACAGACAGAATGTTGCTCATCGATATGACGAGACAGTTTGGAAATGTAACATGATCCATCTAGTGGAGAAACAAACTACTCAGTAACACTCTTCCAGTCCTCTCTCAGCCAACTGTTAACCTTTTGTGTTTTTAAAACTTTACCCTTGGTGCGTCAAGTTGCACAGAAATCCTCCTTACAAACTTTCCCTAGTTGCAATTTAATGATTTGGTTGCCTAGGTGACAATGTCTTCTTAAGCTACATCATCCAAAGATTTACTTTTATCACGCAATATCACATGTCCTCTAAATGTTCATTTCATTGTTTAACTTTATTATCTGATGATGCTTTATGATCATGCATGATAAATTTGCAGAAAATTCCGGGCTTGTTTTCTTATTAAAATGTCACCTTTTGGAAACTATTTATTGATAAAATCTTGAATTATAACATAAGCTAAAACTGAGATATTGACATAAAATGTAAGGATTTTTAAGGCAATATGTACTTCATTCTATGTATTTAAGATATTAAGATATTAATATTCGTTATTAAGAGCTATTACATTTTAAAATGTGTATGACCATATGTAGAAACTTTGTTTATTACACACCAAGTACACACATATTTATAGAAAGTTCATATGTGCATATATATATGTATATATATAATATATATATTAGTTTGTTATAACTTGAAAACAGGCCGAAAAAATAAATTAAAAAATAACGAACTGCTGCTCTAATTAAAAAGATCCTGGGGTACAAGCTATATTGTGGGATATAAAATGTACCATACGTTTTGGAGGTGACAGAAAAAGTCGTACTCACATTGCAGTGGGGATACAACGTTTATCAGTCTTAACTTCAGTCAAGAAAAGAAAAAGACTGGCAAATGGAGGTTAAGACTGATAGACGGTGTATCTCCACCACAATATGGGTCCCACTTCCGGAGTTACCTCCAAACACTAGGGTACATTTTATATCCGACATTATAGCTTGTACCCTGGGATATTTTAAATTAGAGCAGCAGTTCGTTATTTTTTTAATTTATTTTTTTCGGCCTGTTTTTAAAGTTATACCAAACTAATATAATAAGCATTTTCGTTCAGATTTGTTTGTTCATTGGATTTCACAGAAAGCTAATCGAGTGCAGTTTTAAAAATGCTGTTAATGGACGTGTTTCCGAAATTCAGCCATCCCTCCATTCCATCACTTCAAACAGCTAGTCAATACAACCCACTGACACTGGACTATTCTTTACGAACGAAAAGTTAGATTGACCATTATATCATAATGTCCTCATAGCTAAAAATGCAAGCATATTCGGCGACAGATTTTGATCTCACAACAAGTACTTTGCCAGCTTGCAACACCCACCAACTCATGATGAGTGTTTTTCTCTGAAGAAGGAATAAATATAAAATGTGAAACAAGGATAGACGTTGAAAACAAAATCTTACAGTATGCAAATTATTTTTAAAACTCCACTGAAAAATCTCGAATCCTCTTTGCAGTATTTCTATCATTAATAACTATTTACATAAACCGGGCTCAAGACGTACAGAAACACAAAACTTTGTTGAAAAAAATTGAATAAGTATATAGAAGGAGAGAGAGAAACATAGAGAAGAAAAAGTACACTCTTTTTGTAAAATACAATCTATTCTAAATATAAATTTAAGGATTGATATTTTTAAAAAGTATACAAAACTCTACAATTGTTCGAATCTTGTTAAAAATAAAAGTGAAATCAATAAATGATATAGAGACTGAAAAAAGGCAAAGAAAGACAATTAATTATCCATAGCTTAAAAAACTTAAATCCAAAAATACCGATTTTCATTTTTAGTCGTAATCAAATATCGTCTGCGTATAGGAAATGAAACTGAACTTTAAATATTCCTTCTACAAGCTTTCTTGCTATGTTAGTTACGGGACATTTTTCGAAAGCGCCTGAAGAAGACGTATTTGGAAACTGTTACATTGAAAACGCAAGTCATTATTGGGGCACATTTCGTCCCGAATTTTCATGTAGGTCAATAAAGCTTATGTCTAGGGCGGCAACCTAATTAAGGGAGGCAACTTGAGTGAAGAATGCAGCTCAAGTAAAGGCGGTAACTAGAGTAAGGGTAAGTCAGATGAGGACAGAAACTCGATTAGGGTTAGCAGTCTGAATAATGTAAACAATTAAAGTAAGAGTGATAAAAGCGGGGTATCCACCTATATGTGATATAACTGTGACCACCAATTTTGTTTAAATACTAATTTGTCTATTACCTTAAAATTTCTAGTGGTATGGGTATAGAAAAGCATCCACATGATTTTTAACAACGAATTTTAAGTACAGGAGGTTTTCCATAATAAAATAAAAATATGTACGTTATTTTTTATTTCGGTTTATTAATATTTTTTTTCTTGAATTTATCAGAGTATATAACTGATAGGTACTATTCTGTTCATATTAACCAAAGCTTTGTGATTTTTGTTACTGTTTTCATTTTTTAGTTTATTCTTAATATAAAGTTTGAAAACATAGTATGTCAAAGTTATTTTTCAAGGTTTAAATCGTTAACATTTATACCAACACTGATTTTTTTACTTATATTTTTCTATCTTGTTTTGCAAAGCAATTTTAAGTCATACTTAACAAAAATATATTAATCTCAGTGCAGTAAGCAACAGACAATAAAACAATTTCCGTAACTCGTGTTTTTAGAAAAGCTTAGTAAATTTTTTATTGTAAATTGTAAAAGTTTTATCAATGTTTTCAAAAAAATTTAGGACCGCAAATATATATTTTTATTCAACGAATTCATTCAAGTCATGACAGCCAAACTGTTAAAGTTATAACAGTAGAAACAAAGACTGTTAAGTATTATTCTATAAGCGTTGAGTCAACAATGGATATTTCGCGCGTGGACCAATTATATCCTTCATTATTCGATACTTCAATACAAGTGGTGTCCTCATGGAGCAGTTTCTAAAGTGTATTCCAAGTCATAGACGTAAAGCTGATACTTTATTCAAAGCGTTCACAATACACTGGAATTTTACCAAGTTGCAGAGAACAGTCCTGCAATAGTGCTAGCAACATGTTTAGTCCTTATTCGGGATTTTAAGCTTGGATCAAGGAAAAAAAACCTGTTAGCTATGTACATCCTCACTTTCCAGCACATTCATAAAATCTTGGGGGAACATGTTTTGCTCAATATTGTTTGAAAACTATTTCTTCCTTCTGGACCATTTAACAAGAATACCTTTTTTTTTTCTCTGGATCTACAAATAGTTCGGAAGTGCTAACTTCTCACGATCTAAATGTAACGCCGTCAAAAAATTGTCCATCAAAACATGGTCAGCGCCCGACGATTCATGCCACTGTCTGAGAAAATCTTGCAAAGAAATAATTAAAATCCTGGATACAATCAAAGAGGACATTTCCGAAAAACTAGCGACTCGAAGCGATGCTGCAGGTTTGCGGCATTGGGGATAAACCTGGAGCGGCTGAAGATCGCCATTATGATCATGTTTTGGTGCTGCGTTTTGGGTATATTTAGCGCCACCAGCAAACGCTTAAAAGGTATCAATATAGAAATAGGGACTATTTTTAGTTCTTATGGCACTATGTTCAAGCTCATGCAAGAATTTAGAAATTAATTTGGTAGGTTTGAAAAGGAGAACAAAGAGCTATCTGGGCTAGAGAATTAAGCCGTTCCTACAGCTAGGAGAAGGAAATTGTCTTTTGGTCTCAGCTAGCAAGTAAAAACAGAACTAAATGTCGAAGACTAGTTCAGAGTTAACATATTCTTCTTAGTTATGGAAAAGCTATCCTATGAATACTAACGGAAAGCAGAAACTTTGCAACTGCATGATTCATAACAAATTGAGTTTTGTTTTATTTTTTAAATTGTCATGTCAGTAAAGCTGGTAAATCCCATATAATCGGCACCTAAAACTCTGTTTGAATCAGTTTGTAGTGAGTAAAGATGCTAAACAATTTATTCGAAGGTCGTGCGGAATTCTTAATATAACCAAAATAATACAAATTGAATATAAGTAGCCAAATAAAGCCGTAAACCAACATTTAAAATTATAAAATGACGCTCAGAATACATACAATTATAAATTTGAAAATCTGTTTTATCGATTTTAAAGTTTGTTTTATCGTAGTTGTAATATTTTCCTTAAATACCTTCTAAACTAAAAAAAAATCTTTAATGGCATTAAAACGGTTGTGTACAACAACGAAAATTAATTAAGTAATTTATTAATGGAAGAGGGCGCTATAGTATTGCCTAAATAATTGCACGTGCTGATGATCGTTGGAATTTGCTTAGGAGAGAGTTTTGGTTTCTTTCATTTTAAACATTTTTTTTTAATTTACACTCAAAAATAATAAACTTAATTCACTATTTTTTCTTGAAATTATCAATTTTGTATAATATTTTACGAGATAAGGAATAACAGGGCCGGTTCCAGCAGTACAAATTATTGAGTGCTGCTAGCAGGTAGTGTAGTAGTATTGTTTTAAGTGGTGCTTGTAAGTTAACTAACAGTCGTATTATTTGACATGTAACATCGTTCGTTTTGCTTCTAACTAGTATTATTAATAGTACCACAACTACTAACGACGAAGATGAACAAACTCTGTTAAAGAAAGGTTTTGTTCACTTTATATGAAAATGTAAATCGTAGGCTATTGCACTCTTTTCACATTTATTAATAATTATTAATATTATAATAGAATTTAAATCACATACGCAGCAGCTTACAACGTGTAGTATATCATACTGAATGGTATGCTTGTTGTTATTTTATTTCGCAAAGCTACACGATACTATTCTGCACTAACCATACTTCATTTTGAAGTGAAAGACAAGAGGGTAGGTAGCTAGTCAATACCTTCCACTGTCAACTCATGGGGTAATATTTACCAACAAATAGTGGGATTCCCTAGCATTTTAGAGTGTACCCACTGCTGAAAAGGCAAGGATACTCAGCAATGGGTTTTGATCTTGCAACTCCCAGATTGCAAATTGATCACCCTAACTACCAGGCTGTGCCAGACAGTAAATAGTAAAACATGAAAAAACAATAGAAATACAAGTGAATTCTGATACTAAATTTAAGTATTAATACTTAGTAAACTTTGATTTGAAACTGATATTCTGTGATGCCTTATTTGTGTATTATTTTTAACATTTTGAACAGTACAGTTATACATGACAACAATGGAACATGGTACATATCAATTTTATCAGAGTAATTTAGTAATTTATTTGTACTAAAAATGAATGAAATAAACATTCTTTGTTTGAAATAAGTATTTGATATTGTTATTATGTGTATAACCTATCAACACCATAGTAAGGTATGCCATTCAATTTTTGCATATGGTCAAATTATTGAATGATAATTGATTCATAAAATATTATGAAAGGGAGATCATTGTTTAAATGTGTTTGTCATAACATCTCTCTGCAATATAAATCTCTTTTGTTATAGTTACTTATTAATGTGAATGTGCTGGATTTTTTAACTTTATAAAATGAATGTTTGAAGTAACAAACAAAAACCCAAACTTTAGAATCACACATATAATGGTATAATGACTTATATTAAGTTTTTATTTTTGAAATGTCAGAATAAATTATGCTGGAAGGTGTTTTTTTTTGTGGTTTTTTTCATTTGATAATTTTGACTTGATTTGATTGTCATGGTGGTGTGTACTAGGCCTACATTTTAATGGTATTACACTAAAATTTATCACACATTTTCATGATGATGAGAAACCCACTTGAAGTAAAAATGTATTTTCAAAATGGCTGGTATGGATATTAAAACTTTTATTACAATAAAATAAAAGTACAAAATAGTGTTTCATCCTTCTTATTTTCATCTTCAGGTTAACAAAGAAATGTTGTTCTGTATTTTAATTAAAGTTCAATAACCATACCAGCCATTTTGAGAATACACATATATTGCTGAATTTTACTAAAACATACATAGGACGGTTTGATTTCACAGAGCGAGCTCAGTAAGTGTAAATAGTATTGACTTTGTGTTTTTTGTGTATATGAATGTGCATCACACTTTCTTTAAAAAAACATTCCACTTACACACTTATGAATGTGTTAAATAAATGTTATCACAAAACTTTGTTCTGGCAGTATGTGCAGTTACTTTAGTAAAATATGGTTGTTAAGTGTGGATAATTTACTGAGGTTATATTGTATATACATACAGAAACCTCTAGTTTGTGTACTTTCATGCACAAGTAGAGGCCAATTTCATCTATTTACAAAGGTTTATTTTGTCCATATATATATATATATATATATATATATGCTATATGTATATAAATCTTATTGCTACTAAAACCAAATAAAACCAGAGTATCTCCTATTCAAAGCAGAGAAGAGCAAATTTACAGTGTATTTAATTCAGTCTGCTAGTTGTGTATTTAGTTTCTTTAAATTTGTGTCATTAAAATAGAATACTTTTCTCACTTATTTCATGTATAAACATGTTTGTACATGTCTGTGTGCAGGATTTTATTTGATAAACAAATGCAATCAGTGTATTGCTATTACTTAAAAAAAAGTCATAGTTTACCACAAAATTAAATTTTCTAATTATATATTTCAGAAATAATTTTATTTTAAACTTGAAATTATAGTTACTTATATCTGAATGAAAAATTAATGAACGTAACATGATATTTCATAGATGAGTTATTAAATGTGTTTCTTCAGTTTTCATATCCTACTTCAAAGATAGATTTCTATGTGAATATGTGGTGTGTATGACATGAATCCAGTCAAAAGAAGTTTTATTCATTATTGTATTTTTGTTTTAATTCTAGGGAGAAATCTTCTGAGGGTTGTTGCATTTTCATATTGTTGGAATGGATTCAGGTAACCACTCTAATGTTTGCAACCACTCAGAAAATCAAACCATCAAGGATGTTTCAGTGGATAAAGAATCAGCTCTTTCAGTGAGATATTTTCCATTCAGAAATTGATTAAATTTTACAGGTTTTTTAAAGTTGGGATGTATATTTTTATTATAACTTTAAGTAATAAATATTGTTTTCTCTTTATACTAACACTTGCTGATGTGATATTATCTTTCACACATTTATTAAAATGTTATTAGCACAAACCTTATCCTAATTAGTACATAAGGTATTGAATTGTGCTAAAAAACAACAACTTATGAATGAGTTACTATACTGGGCAACAAGCAGTGCTTGCTGTTTTATGAAACAAATAATGGTAAGTCAAAGTTGCTGTGTTTTTAGACAAACCTTAAATTATTAATAATTATGAAACAAACAAGAGGGAATCCTCAATGGTTTCTGCTCTTGAAGTTCTTTTTAGGCAGGATTAGAGTAAATTAAGCTAGTGGTAGGTTTAAAGTTGCTATGCAAAACACTATAGATGTGAAAGTAAGAAAAATATAGTTTATAGTTTTATTTATATGTTCTGTGCATTTAGCAGAAATGTGTTTAATATAATGATATAACAAAGTTTTGTTAGTTTTTAAATGAGTAGTTATATACAATGAAACTAAGCATGTATCCAAAATACTGAGTGTTGAAATTATTGTTATTGTTGCATTAAAACAACATGCTAAATAACTAATTTTTGTCAATAAATAAATAGAACAATGATTTATTCATCAAATTTTTTCTTTTCCTTTTCCTGAGTCCAAAACTGTAGTTAGATCTCAAATCTGTCAAGAGATGATGGAGCTATGAGTTTGTACTTTGAAAAAAACCAGCACCTTTCTATGGATCACTATGCTACAACTAAAAATGTGCTTTATTTTGTTGTCAGATTTGTGTATTTCTTGAAATTTAAACTTGTAAAAGATATTCTAAATTCAACAACGTTATTTTTATTAGAAAAATTGTCTGCGAAAATTAAGACATCATGAACAAGTTCTTCAGTCAAAGAGAAATAAAAGGAAAGAGAAGAAAGTCTTAAGAAAGCAACGAACCTTGTACGAAAAACAAAAATCAGCAGAGGAGTTAGGTAGTGAAGTTTGTCCATTAACATTAGTGTTATTTCTTGGTATTTGTTCTGTAGAATCTTGCATTTCAGATATGTAAAACCTGATAATAGTTGTACAGAGTCCATTACTGAGCAATAGATCAAGAAGAAGGTGTATTGATGAAACTTTGTAGAATGAACGACAACTGCCTGTTGTGTAGACATATCTGAAGGTGGAAGACTTTCGAAACCTCATCCCTTACACTTGTGTCTCCACAACAGGCAGTTGCTGTTCATTCTTCAAAGTTTTATCGTGAATACTCTGCCTAAATAATTTATCTAAGTAGGTGTATTAACTGTTGTGGTTATGGAATGAGACTGATATGTTATTGAATAAATTTCTTCTTCGGGTTTCCAAAAATATGATATTTAATGCTTATAAGGTTGTGTTTGATATTGCAAAAAGTAACTATTTTTTTCTAGAACAATTTTATTTGAATTTTCAGATACTTTTCATATCAGCAAAAAGGAAGAAAAACAAATGATGCAACATCGACTGATGAGTGCACGTGGCACAGCTCAGCGAATCTGTGTAGACTTGGGGTTTTCTTGCTCTATGAGTGAAAAAGTAGGAAGATTTTCTGAATTATTTAAATGTTAGTTTAAGAAAATGAATGAAAAGTAATAGACAGGTCTACAGTACAAGTATGTCTTATTGTTTAATTTACAGTATTTCAACCCTTAGTAGTAAGTCAATGTCTTACTATTATCCATGATGGCAGTTTACATCATTAAAATTACAAAAATTCACACACTAGCACATGTAAATGTACAAGCAGTTCTCATAGGTGACATTACATTTATTGTTTTTATGGTTAAACAGTAATGTAAATTATGAAGAGTATTATTTTATTTTAGAGTTCAATTAATAAAAAAACTCTTGGATATTTGTCTGGTAAGTGTTTTATTCTTCTGATTACTATAGCTTCTGCTATTTGCTTTCTGTTCAAGTAAGTTTTTATGCAAGTAAATTTAATTATGTTTTCAAATGTGTCATGTTTGGTTTTCTTGATGTGTTCAAGTATAAACAGGGTGTCTTTGAAACATTCATTTAGCCTAATATTAATGTCTCTCATTTTGCCTGTGTAGTAATGGTTTCCATGAACTACACTTAATGTTTTAGGTAACGTTTTTACTTTATAATAAGATAGTTGTTTTGAACAATGCTTTCTATTTTTGATCATGTTTTCTTTATCTAATTAAAAAGTTGATATTATACTTTTTAATAGATTGATAGGGTTTTTATTTAGAGAAATTGTATTGATAGTAAATGCTTTTATTTAATTATTGTTTATGGGTATTTATGTTTAATACCTTTTTACTTGTTTTCATTAATTTGTTTGCTAATGATTCTTTCTGAGTGATTGTTCTTTTGGATGAAGTTCACAATTACTGTTTTCCAGAGTATGTGGGTTCCTGGATGAGAGTTATGTATTATTATTTATTTCAGACAAATCTCCGATTTATTATGTTATGTACTTCACATATTACTTTTTCAAATAACTGTAAATTTGAATTTAGTCGTTAATTAGGGATGGCTAGCTCAGATAATCCTTGTGTAACTTTACATACAATTGAAAAACCTTTAAAAACTGTTGAGTGTATCCATTGATATGTAATATCATCCACTGCATTGAATTGAGTTGAAAAAATAAATAACTACATGTATGATGTTCTAACCATTTGTATGACACTTTTGTGTGTGTATATATATATATATATATATAAATTAATTTTTTGTGTGATATCAAAAGTGGATGCCCATAAACCAGTCAAGTAAGCTGGAGAAATCTTGTAGCAATAGTCTGAGCCATCTATGGGTTAGCAGCCCACTATGCCCATGCAGTTTAGGCACTCGACTCATTATCTGAGGGTTGTGGGTTCGAATCCCCTTCACACCAATCAAGCTCACTCTTTCAGCTCTGGGGGCATTATAATGTTATAGTCAATCCCATTATTTGTTGGTAAAAAAGTAGCCCAAGAGTTGGCAGTGGGTGGTGATGACTAGCTGCCTTCCCTCTAGTCTTACACTGCTAAATTAGGGACAGCTAGCTCAGATAGCCCTCAAGTAGTTTTGCGCAAAATTCAAAACAAGTCAAAACAATCTATGGGTTAGCCCTAATGATGTGATTTGGTGGGTAGGTAGTTAACAAAATAGATGCTGTTTTAGAAGTTTTTAAATGGTTATACTGGTAATGTTAGAGACCTTTATAGTGTATTAGTGTATTATTAGCATATATGCTCAGAGTATATCATAACCAATATTTTGAGCACTCAGTTTTTCATTTAAGAAATTAGTAGGGTGATATCTTGGCATGTGAATTATTTGGAATCCTTTTTGATCCCTATTATCAAGTATTACTGCACTTAAAATAATATTTGTCTCCACTTTTACACCTTTTATGTCTTTGTTGAGCCAGTTAGTTTTATCTTTCCTGTTAATTTTTCACTCTTTTTAGGAACATGACAGTGTTGAGTTAATAGCAAGCTATTTAAAAATATTCACAAATTTAGTCTACATAACATATAAACTCATTATATGCCAATGATGTATTTTTTCTCATGGCTTCATAACTGATTCTCTGAAAAACAGGGACTAAAATTCTATTTTTCATAGTTTTCCTGCTACAAAATATATCAAAATGTCAAACTTAATTATAAAATTATTAATTTTCCCAAAGTGTCTCCCATGTATGCACTCACGGACATTCCAACTCTTGCAACCTCATCCTTATTATTTGTTAACAATAAATCTAAATGAAGTAATTAATGTTCACATCCAATTAGAGCAAGCTATATGCTCAGAGCAGAACTAAAAATCAACCTTTTCTTATGTTTCTAATTATAAATACTAGAATGTATTACTTGATTGACTGGGTACCCTCTCTATTTGCTATATTTTGAATGTAATCCCTGTAATATTGCATGAGGTGTAACCAGCTTAAAAGGTTTAGGATATTCTTAAATATATGTATTAGGCTAAAAAAGCAAAATAATCTCTGTAATAAAAGAGTATAAAATGCTATTAATAAATATTCCAATGAATGAATAATATGGTGTACATCACTTGAGAAACACTAGATGTTTGCTTAACTGTTTTGCTATGGGCTTAGTATAATATGCATGAGTTTGTTTACACATTTGCACATGTTAAGTATTTGCTCTATAACGTTTGATATAGCATGTATATCTTCACAAAATTTGGTAAACATTTAGTAACGATTACAAGAATTTTGTGTACAAAAAAATCAGATCTTTTAATGAAACATTTTTACTAAAGATTTGTCTGTGAAAATAGAGCCTGTTTTGCTACTAGTCTGAGTGCAAAGTGATTTCATGTTATAAAAAAAAACAAACTATTCTTTATCCCAAAAATCTCAAATATTATTTCCATAATCTCTAAAACCTCCTAAACACATTTCAAATGTTTGTTTTCAGTAACAATTTTTATTTTATGTTATTTTTTATACTCTAACTATGTGGGGTCTGTCACTTGACCAACCTTGTAACTATCATAAAAAATTATGAAATATAAATCATGCATTTTTATGCTAGAATGACTATATATTATAACACAAAATACAAATGTGTAGTCTATGTAGCTTAAGTCTCATAATGCTGTATATTTATTTATTTTTTCTGATTATATTGACCTTCCAGTCATGCCCAGCTAACATAACTTGTGTTGACTTGGTGCACATGCACTCATGTTATGTATCTAGTAATATAAAACTGACCTTTTAGTCTTCCTTATCTTGGCTGTGTTTTAGTGGACTAGTATTTCTTAATATACAGTCACATATCAATTATTATACATTGTATATATGTTTATAGATTATTACTATTTAGAAATAAATTATTAAACTTAGTTTTCTTAAAATACAGAACAATAAATCAAGATGTAAAGCAAATAATTATCCCTTCTTGATACGATTTTTGTGCTTGTTTGCTGCTGGACATAGGCTGCTAAGCCTTTTAAAATTTTGCATGTGGAGGATAGGAAAGAAAATTTTTTTAGGGTTTATGTATACAGTTAAATAACCAAAAAATCATAAATAATTATTCTGATACCATAGAATTCCACTATAATTTATTAAGCTTAGTAACTAAGAGGTATGTAGATTTAAAAAAAATACAAAACTTTGAACAGAATAAAACACAATCTACCTCTTTGAAATCTTGGATTGAAAGAATGTGGTCACCTTTTCACAGATTAAAATGGCTGAGAAAACCACTCTGGAGAAATTCTAAGCTGTTGATTGGTTATTTGCATGTCTTGTATTGAAGTAAGTGTATATAAGGTATCATTTTCAAAAATTGAAAGAGGTAAACAAGGCTACTGTGTGTGATTCAGTACATAAACCATATCTCAGCTAAATAAAGAGATATGAGATTCTTATATTATATTATAGCATGATAATATTAGTAATTTGAGTTCCTAGTTTGTATGAAACTACAGATGTAATATTTTGACATCACAAACACTTAATTTTAAACAGTGCTGCATTCAACATGCCACGTAACTCATTAAAATCTATGTTTAAATGCATTCTTTTAATATTTACTTTTAATTTAAGAAATTAACTCGTATATAATATTAAAGTTTGAATTATAATGTATGATTTTATTCCAAACTTATTGACATAAATTATAAAATACTTCAATAAAATTTTGAATACAAGTCAACAAATGCAATGTCATGACCTTTCACCCGTAACCCATAGCGAAAGGGTTAAACTACAACCATAGCAATAAGTTTCTTTGAAAAACATAATCTAGTATTAATGTGCCTGATATTTTGTAAACCATCCTGAATCCAATCAAGAAACCTTTCTCTCATAACTTGACTCTGTACAGTGTAACTAAGTTTATATAGAATTAAAGTCTCCCATAATTGTTGCACCAGTATCGTTATTAACAAAAATCTTTTGTTCTTCTATATAATTGCTTATTTATATCAGCTGTCCAGTCAAGTGGTTTTTAATAACTTTACCAAGTGAAGATTTTCCACTCTTGATTTTAAAGAGTGTAGATTTGTCACAGTTGAAATAACTGTTAGTTTCATTTTTGCATCACTACTTTAGAAAATGTTTTTAGTAAAAATAGATTGATGTACCTTTTCAAAGTTTTGTATAAGTGTTAAGAAAATTCTTTTGAAATTCTTGTAAATAATGTTTACCAATCATTTTTTGCTGAGGTAAAAGTTACAACAACAGCTATCTCATAAGAGCTTGTACTAATTGAGCAGATAGCATCTCTCTGAACTAGCAGGATTAGGAGTTACTCAGGAAACTATCAGGTGAAAAAATCATATTGACAATGCTTGAAAGCTGTATCCAGTAGTCAAAACAATGTGGAATATACTGTTCAAAAATTTCATGACACAGTTCATCATTACTATTGCAACAATGGTGTACATTTCACTATGTTAAGTTATTCACTATGGACTTAGACTGAAGACACTAAACTTTGTCAGAAAGTATGTATCTCAAGATTTTCTTAAGAAGGTAATGCCTAAAGACCTCTATGAATTGTGACATACCACTCAAAACTTTGCTCGAGGATAACAAATTCATCAGAATGCACATATCTGTTTGGACTTTTGAAAGAAAAATAAGTGAGTTCCTTAATTTCACACATTTTCAGAGAAACTGGTAGCAAGTGTTTATCTATGCTATTATTTGTGTGGTAATGTGAAAAAAAGTAAACAAGTCAATGTTAAAGGGGACGACAGAGAAGAGTTAAAACAGGAGAAGTTGGGACAGTGGGTTAGTCAGCAAACTGAGTGTTGAAATGTATTTGTAGCCCTTACTTTCCAAGGTATCAAGTGGTTTTTCATGATAATTGGATATACACATACAGCACATCATATGCCAGCAGTTGATCATTGTGCAGTTGGTAATGCTAGAAAATTGAAAAATGAATGATTCAAAGAAAATGAAGTTTCTGAACCATTGAGCGATATGTAACATTAAAATGTTACCAAAACGTGTGAAAATCCAGAGTTAATCCAGTCGGCTTTTGTAAAATCAGCAACTGAAAGAATGTTTTGCATTACAACTCAATTGTACATCCTTATCAGAAGTTGAGGAATTTAATGAACCTATTGTCATATCAAGTATAATTTAATGAACCTACTGTCATATCAAGTATAATTAAATGAACCCACTGTCATATAAAGTATAATTTAATGAACCTACTGTCATATCAAGTATAATTAAATTAACCCACTGTCATATCAAGTATAATTAAATGAGTCCACTTTCATATCAAGTATAATTTAATGAACCTACTGTCACATCAAGTATTATTAAATGAACCCAATGTCATATCGAGTATAATTAAATGAACCAACTGTCATATAAAGTATAATTAAATGAACCCACTCTCATATCAAGTGTAATTAAATGAACCCACTGTCATATCGAGTATAATTAAATGAGCCTACTGTCATATCAAGTATAATTAAATGAACCCACTGTCATATCAAGTATAATTAAATGAACCTACTGTCATATCAAGTATAATTAAATGAACCCACTGTCATATCAAGTATAATTAAATGAACCCAGTCATATTAAGTATAATTAAATGAACCTATTCTGATATAAAGTATAATTAAATGAACCTATTATCATATCAATATAATTTAATGAACCTATTATCATATCGAGTATAATTAAATGAACCTACTGTCATATCAAGTATAATTAAATGAACCCACTGTCATATCAAGTATAATTAAATGAACCCACTGTCATATTAAGTATAATTAAATGAACCTATTCTGATATAAAGTATAATTAAATGAACCTATTATCATATCAAGTATAATTTAATGAACCTATTATCATATCAAGTATAATTAAATGAACCTACTGTCATATCAAGTATAATTAAATGAACCCACTGTCATATCAAGTATAATTAAATGAACCCACTGTCATATTAAGTATAATTAAATGAACCCACTCTCATATCAAGTGTAATTTAATTCCAAAAATATCTTTACTATTCTTTTTTTAAAGTAATTTTGCAGAATCAGCATGCAATATATGAAACTGATAAATATATACATTAAGAGACAAATTAGTAAAAGACTGGAATTAGTTGCCTTTTGAGCATGAAACCTTTCAATTGCATTCACACATTGAGCTAGATATTATGAAACATAATAGAATAGATTGTGTATGTTAATTTATGTAGCATTTACATTGTATTTGTAAAGCTTTGATTTGTTTTGCTGTTTTGACTTTGTCTGATGAATCAAGTTAATGTGTTTCCCACAAACCTTTTCATGTGTTTGTAAGACAAATGTTCCTACTGCTCAAGTAGGAAAGTGAAATATTATAGTGTATCTGAGTGCTCTTACATCTTTATATCACCAAATGAAGATAGAAACTAACATCCTGTATCTAAAATGTGTGGGAGTGAGGCTTAAAGAAACATTGTTCATTTGAGGCAAAGCAGAAAATTCTTAAAGTGCTTCCTTGTAATATCAGTGAAACCTCTGTGGTCACTGACCATTTTTTGGATAACCATCAAGTGTTTGAAATGATAGGGCATTGAAAAGTTCTTAAAATTTCAAACACTTTAGTAGGCTTGTGCTTGTGTTTTTTAGCCTGTATGTGTGTTCCAAGATGTGGCTTGTTTCAGTCATACTGAGGTACAGAGTTTTTGTACATTGGCTTTTCTGTGACCAGTCACAGTGATTTTCTTAAAAGACAAGATACATACTGACAGGATACAGTGCTTATTCTATTACAGTTAATATTCTTTTTCTTACATTAAAACTAAAGACATACTACATCACAGCTTAGTGACCATTTGCCTCCTTACATCTGTATATGATTAGATGCTTAACAAGTGGAGGCTTTAGTAAGAAAGCATATTATGCTATCATAATAATCAGTAGGCAAGCAATAATTTATAAGCATAGGGAGGAGGTTTATTGAGGTGGAGCATAGTACATGTTCCAACAGAACATTTGTCTATCTTATTCAGGTACAGGGTTTGCTAATAGTTACAAAGACAAAACACACAAGGTTTAAATTTGATGGAACTTATACTGGCAGGTGATAGCATGTTGGTGAGGTCAAGTCTCTTAAAGTGTATGAGCAGTAAATAAATCTTGCTAAATATTACTGATGTTGTTAGGGTCATTATCATGGTTTAGTAATACATTTTTTACTTTTATGATTTCTGTGGCTTCTAAAAATCTCTCTTTTTTTAGTTCTGGATTTGTGTAGGAGAAAAAATTTCACCTCAAAGTTTCTTTTGACCTGTTTCAAATTGATGATATGTTAAAGCAGATATCTGAAATTCACCTTTTTTGCATGAGACATAGGTGTTTTTTATATTTTATTTCCAAGCAATGTGATGTTTGTCTCCTGTGAATGTGAAAATAAATACATAAAACAAATGTTACATGCCAAAATATGAATTAAATTAGCTGAATCCACTGCATCTGAAAGCAATTAACTCCATTATAGAAAAATAAAGCTATCTTAGCTGAAGATGACTCCTACCATGCCAAAATTTATATCCCTGTAGTCTTACCATTCTCATAATTAAATATGAAACAAAGGATGATGTATCAACTATATTGATTTCCTTAACAGTCTTAAATACCTCAGTCACATTCCCTTTAACTTGTCTTTTCTCAAGAGAAAACAATTATCATTGTATGACAATCCTTCCTTTCCAAATGTAATCTTAGTAGTCCTTCTCTGAACCATTTCGAGCAGTTTAATGTCCTTTCTAAAGTAATGAGCCTGGGATTGAACTTATACTCCAAATGTTGCCTAACCAGTAATATTATAATATCCTTGGATTTGTTTTCAGTATTTTTGTAAATACAACTTAAAATATTATTTTCTTTGCCACTAGTAACAGCACTTTTGCTTGGATGACTGAACAGACTGATTAACCAGAACACGAAAATTCTTTTTTTTTCATAAATGTAAGATATTTTCATCAAAATTACTTTTCTAATTAAAACTGTGATATCCAATATGTATTATCTTATATTTATTATAATTAGGGACCATCTTTCATCTATTTGGCCAACTCACCAAATTATCTAAGTCTTTTTATATAGTAGCAGCATCTTCCTCATAGTCAACAGTACTTAAAAGTTTAATGTTATCAGCAGTATTTTATTAACAATTCCTTTATCTCTGTCATTGATTAAATAAAAGAGCAAATGTCCTGAGATATCCCAATTGTGACATTAATTTAGTTTGACTGAACTCCATTAATTGTCACCCTTCTCTCTTCCATCCAGCCAGTGTTTTTATCCAATGAGCTAATTTATAATAGTTTATTAACAATTTCTTTATTTATGCTATTGAGTAAATAAAATAAAAGAGCAAATGTCCTAATATGGAGCCCTGAGTCTTCCCATTTGTGGGATTAATGCAGTTTGACTGAACTCTCTTCCATCCAGCCAGTGTTTTTAGCCAATGAGCTAATCTATCCCACACAGCTATAGAGTTGATTTTTTTAGTGAGTCCTTTATGTAGCACCTTGTTAATGACTTTCTAAAAATTCAGATACACCAAATTCATACAATCACCCTCATTTGCAGAAGCAGTAGCTTCTTTATATAATGTCAGAAGGTTAGTAAGGCAAAGTTTTTTACTATTGTGAAACCTTTTTTAAAAAAAATTTGAACTTTCTTTAATAACTCTGCATAGCATCTTTTATTACACACTTCAAAACCTTTCTCACCTTTAATGTTAAGAGTAATAAGCCTATAACTAGTGGAACAACCTTTACCACTTTCCTTGGTAAAAGGAGTAACATTACCCAACATCCAATCTTCTTCATCAGTTAAATTCCATTTAAAATAAGACTTAGTTTAATGCTTTAATAATGAAATTTTGTACCAAAATTTTGACCAAGTTTTGCTCTCATCTATAATTTTATAAGCCATTATGGTACAATCAAAGTGTTTGGTGTATGATGCAAACAATACTTTCTCATAGCCATTTTGAGTTTGTATATTTGAACTACATCCAAGTCAGTGACAGTTATGCCCTAAAATACATGCACTCTTTGGCTAATTCTTAAACAAGGATAAAGAGTTTAGAGTTGTAACAAATGTTCGAACTTTTAATGATAATGTCACCGCAACTGTAGTTTATGTTCACCTTTTCAGCCATGGTGACATTATTATGATACTGTCAACCCAAGTTGGCTTCCTTTGTGGAAACTATACTGACAAAAACAACACCAACATTATTTATAAAATGCAAGAGTTGTGGTGGATGGTTATGATTAGATGCCTTTAGTCTAGTCTTATGCTATCAAATTTGGGATGTCTAGTGCAGATAGCCCTTGTGTAGCTTTGCCTAAAATTCAAAAACAAGCAAACAAATCATACATAGAAACAAACATCATCAATATACCCAGATCAACAACAAACAAACAATAATAAATCCCAAGAAACAATAAACTACAAAACTTTACACTGCTTCATACTATATCAGTGAAAAAATAACCAACATTTGGAAAAATCATAAAACACAACGCAACATTCTAGTAAACACCAAATTTACTCAAAAACCAGGTATAAAAACTAAAGTCCATACCATGTAAAAACTACACTGACAAACACAACATCAACATTATTTATAAAATACAGTGCAACAATTGCCACGTCTTTTATATTGGAGAAACAAGCAAAAAAAATGGAAACCAGATTCAAAGAACACATAAAAACACCACATGTTTTGGAACACTGCAGATTATATTAACACAACGTAACCATAGAAAACACCCAGATACTAAGTAGGGAAATAAATATAAATGCAAAATCAAAGAAACCCTACTTACACAACAATTAAAATTAAACCAGTACAAAGAAACACCTTCATACCGATATTATTTAATAACCTAACAGCAACGCCCCCTACGATCCTGTACCCATTTACACTCTCGTCCCTAAGACATGTTCTTGGTAACGATCAGTTGCAAACTTTCTCTTTGTTAAACGAAAGATGACCTAAGAAGGTCTAAACGTTGTTTTTTACTTTATTTTAATTAAAGTGCTAATACCCATACCAGCCGTCTTGAGAATACAAAACTAAACACTTGGATTGATGAGAGTTTATGCTACAAAAACAAACGAATAAGTTGCTGGGATGTTAATTTATATTTTGTTATTGGATGAAGAGACTTGAAATTCGAACGTTCAGATGTATTTTACTAACAGAGGGCCCAAGCCTGCCTGTTTTAATCATTTTCACCACTGTACAATATTGTATTTTCAGTCAGTCAATATCCATTAAATTGACGTCATGTAACATAACATAACGTTTCATTATTTAGTGTCATGACTTCAATCAAATAATCACGAGTAGAATTGAGCACTGCATAGGCTGCAACGCAGCATGACACATGAACTTCAAAAGCAAGAAATAAAAATATATATTTAAATTTCGAACAGGAATATGTGGTTTCTAGATACACATTCTTGTACTTTTAACCTCGAGACGGTGTATCAATTGTATTAGAAGATTGGTTTTTGTGTCACATTCAATAGAATCCTTAAATAGTTAGAAAAGCTAGTACAAACGCAGGTTATTTTTAACAAACGAAATATTCCAGGGTTCGTAGTGGTGCAAAAGAAAAATGATATTGCATCGGCCGGGAATCGAACCCGGGCCACCCGCGTGGCAGGCGAGTATTCTACCACTGAACCACCGATGCTTGTTGAAGTGTTTTGATAAGCTATTGTCTAAAAATATCCTTAAGCAAATGTGATATAGCAACTTGTTTTGTCTCAGTTGTTAGTTCAACTACTCGGCATGACGAGAATGGCACATAAAGCCAGTATTTTCTTGACCACATCAGTAAAATCTCAACATAATCAGAAGTGGTAGGCCCAGAACGTCTTATAAAATGTGCGTTTATTACAAATATAATTAAATATCGAAATTTCAATGTAGTGAGAATTTCCACTGTTATAAATGTGTAATTGTAAACTTATCTTTGCAAAGTATATTTTTTAATGTATAAGTTGAAAATGTCTTTATAAATATAAGCATCCTCTATATGTTCATAAAAACATTCTTGATACAGAAGAATACGGCTGTAATTTTCTTCCTTCTTATTATTCGAGATTATCTTCTTTTTACTTATTCCGTATCAGATGTATCGTGTATGTGTTGTCAGTTACAGGTGTAGTGATTTAATTTTTATTGCGAGATAATGTTAAACTTGAAAATTTTTCTACTTGTTTCTAAGCACAAAAGCTTTAGAATGGGCTGTTTGTGTTGTGCATAACGAGTGCCAACACCTGATTTTCATATTATAAATTTTTAGACTTGCTTCTGATGTTAACAGATTAAATGTTTCAGGGTTTATAGTGGATCGAAAGAAAGATGTTGTTGCATCGACCTAGAATCGAACCCGGGCCACCCGCGAGCATTCTACCACTGAACCACCGATACTTGTTAAAGTGGTTTGAAACGTTTTTTAATAATCTATTTTCTAATTATATCCTTAAGCAAATGTGATGTAGCAACCTGTTTTGTCTCAGTTGTTAGTTCAACTACTCGGCATGACGAGAATGGCACGTAAAGCCAGTATTTTCTTGGCTACATCAGTAAAATCTCAACATAATCAGAACGTCTAGTAAAATGTGCGTTTATTACAGAGATAATTAAATGTCGAAAATTCAGTGTAGTTAGAATTTCTACCAAATGTTTTTAATTGTACGATTTAAATTTCTACTTTTACAAATGCGTAATTGTAAGCTTATTTTTGCAAAGTATATTTTTAATTTTATTACGACATAATGTTTAACTTGAAAATTTCTTTAATTATTTCTCAGCACAAAAGTTACACAATGGGCTGTTTGTGTTGTGCATAACGAGTGCCAACACCTGATTTTCATATTATAAATTTTTAGACTTGCTTTTGATGCACCGAGAATGAGACTACTTATGGAAGAATATGTGTTAATAATCTGAATGTATACATAGGGATACATATATACAGCTAAATATTATGATTTTTTAACGTTATATCGTAAGGTGTTTTTTTTTTCTGTGAATGGAGGTATAGTTCTGTAATAACGTTTCTAATGCCACATTGAATATTTGCTAAAAAACCTCAGGAAAACAACATATACAACTATAAAATATCGTCTTAACTCTACTACTATAAATGTAATAACAATTGCATACATTACACACTACAAACATTGGAGGCCACATTTGCGATTACAGATAAGTGTATTGTTTTCAATATATTTGTCATATTACTGTATTTTAAATTCAAGTTGAAATATTTAGATAATTTTTTCTCACTAAACGTATTACATGAATAAAGTAAATAAATACCCTAAAAGCTTACCACAAGGTGATGTGTGATAAGCATTATGTTGAATAGTAGTATTTTGACGGTTAGTCTGGTGTAAACTGATATTTATAAAGGTGAATAATTTTTGCGTTTCCAAATTTTTCTTAGCTTGTTTGTGTGTTAGCTCTGGGTCGAAGGTTAAGACTAAAATTTTTATTCCTTCCTGACTACTGTTTGTTTTTTTTTTTTTTTATTTCGAGCAAAGCTAAACGAGGGCTATCTGCGCTAGCCGTCCCTAATTTACCAACGAATAGTGGGATTTACCATCACATTATAACGTCCCCACGGCTGAAAGAACGAGCATGTTTGGTTTACAAGTCGAGCGTCTTAACCACCAGGCCATGGACCAGTCTGTAACGACATTAAAATCGTTTTGATATAAAATATTGATCCTCATTATTGTGATATATCCGATTATGTTTATTTTATTACACTATTTTTTTTATATATTATGTATTAGATTGAGGAATAATTCGTGAGCGTTTTTAAATAATTTCATTCAAGCATTACATGCAAGACTATACAATACTTCAATGCATGAACACATTACACCCAAAACATTTATTATGATACTTTATTTCATGTAATACCTAGGTATATAGTATGCATTGTTGTAAACGAAATTGCAAGAAATTAAATGCGAAAAGCAGATGGTATCGAAAATGCTCGATTTTGTCCACTTGACATTCCATTTAATGAGCTGAAAATGAAAGCAAAAATTAAAGACATATGAAAATCAAACACACCATCTATTAGAGCAAAAAATTATCTACCAAATGACATGAAATAATTTGCGAAAGCGTTTCATTTATGAATATATTTTTTTAACTTGAACAAAACGCTCACGAATTATTCCTCAACCCAATATATAACGAAGTGTCTGATTATTTTAAAAATTAACAGCAATGCTAGAATGACATGTTGAGAAGTTTTTCCTTCTTTTCTTATTAAATGATGAAGGTTATTAGAAGTAGGGTGTTACACATGTTACTTTGTAGCTGGTGCGTGTGTTATTGTTTAAAACAAAATAAATTATTTAAACGTTTGATAATTAAAAGACACATTTCCAAGGTGACTGTTCTTCGATGGCAAATTTTTTTATGGATGAGCATGAACGTTCTATACAGACTCAGATGGTAAAAAAAAAATCAAAATAAACCTTTACTCAGGACATATATTGACTTTGAATATAGTGTCTAATTTTCTGAATTAAATATCAATCGATCACTAAAATTATTGATTGGAAGGTGTAATTGTGTAGTAAAATGTGTTTTATTTTAAACTGCTGCTTAAGTGTACAAGATGGAGAAAATGTCACAGTATAGTTGGTACAAAAATTGACTAAAACAATTAAATTTAATTTAATCATTGTTTATTATAGAATAGTAAGTTTGAACTTAAAACTGTATTCGAAATGAAACAAATCTACGATATTTTGTGTTTCCTTGCTTTGTATAAATAAATATTTTATTTCTGTGTTTGTTATTGAGCAGAAAGCTATACTATGGGTTATCTGTGCTTTGCATTCCAAGGGTATTGAAACTTTTTCTAACGTTGTAGGTCCGCAGACATGCCACTGAGGGGCGGGAGGCTTTTTCTTAGGTAAAAGGTGAAGGGGAAATAATTGTATTGACCTTGAATCGAACTTTGGCCATTCGTATAGAAGATAAATATTTGACCACTGATTTTTGTAAAGGAATTTGCTTTGTTAGAGAGATGTATTAATGCTTGTCTTACTCCAGTACTATTTTATTTAGTTTCGTATAAACCATGACATATATGTAATCGTTAAAGAAACAGTCGACTGGAACATCGTTGTTCTTGTTGAAAGAACACAGACAGGTGACCATATTTATATATCTTGTTGTACAAGAAAAACTTTTTATTTTAAATCAGTTGTTCAGCTTCGTTGTTGTTCAATCCTGTTAGTAGGATTTATTAATGATTCATTTGTACTGAATGTAAGGAACTCGTCTGTACATTAGCTTTAATAAGAACTTCCTATAAAAAAGTAATTTAAATATACAGATTGGAAACTAAGAGTAAATAGTTTGGATGTTAGAGAAGGCAATGTTATATGAGACTTTAGCTAGAGGTATATGATGCCATAAATTATTACAGATAAAAAAATCGATAACGATTAGAATACATTGAATCATCTGTTGGGTTCCGATACTTTACTGTATACGACATTTTCGGTCGTAATCCTATATAGTATCTCATAAGGTTCAGTTAGCGTATGATGATTATGTTAGTCCTGAATTTCTATACTAAATTAACAGCGCGAAACAATTTTACTAAGTGTAAGAAACAATGGAAAGTATTCAGTTAATACCAAACGTTATAAGTAGTAGTGTAGTATAGGATAGTAGTATGTAATGAAGCTACATATGAAGAAATGAATTGCTACTGATGCATTGTAATGCATTCGCCTTGGTCACTGGATATCACAAACAACGTACGCATACTGTCTAGTAATCAGTATACTGCTGTGGATCTAAGAAATCGGAGTTCAAGAGATGATGAGCCGACTCATGCAGTGGTTAACATGACAGACTTTATGTCAAAAGCTCCATGGTTCGTGCTCCATTAATGACTCCTTCCTTTCAAAATATTATCTCCGCACTTTGGAGCCGGTGACGGTCAAATCCCAACATTTTGTTTTACGAAAATAGCCTCCGAGTTGGCAATGGGTGCTGTTGACTAACTGCCTTCCTTCTTGTCTGTCTCTTTAAAATTATAATTTGTAAATTGTGGATGGCCCTCGTGTCGTTTTGTGCGAAATGCGACAAAGAAACGAACATAACCAAAACGTGATGCCACTGAATACATTTTCACCTGAGGTCATGTTTTAAAAGTATGGTTAGTCGCGTAAGTTTATTGTATAGTGTTGTCTCACATGCTGGACTGCTGCAGATATAGCAGTATTATTACATAGTTTTGTATGTTTCTGAAACTTTAATTTTGTTGTTATCTTTGTTTAATAAATCAACCTCGTTCTCTGGAAATTGTTTAATTTCGAAATCTAAGTTTAAGGGAGGTCCAATTCCATCTACAATTTGATAAACGTGTTATGTGTTATTGGGTTACACTGGTTTTGGATAATTCTATTCCTCGCCAGTAACCCTGAACACAAGCTAACCAAAGAGAAATAAGTTGGACCTATATCATAGCGAAAAGTATCAAATTTTCAAATGCACATTCACACCAACAGTACGTTCTCTTTGTTTCCTCAGTGTATTAAAGTCCACATTCATAGAAGATGTAAATAGTGTTTATGCCTTCCGTTAAGGATTGTGCTGTTTCTCTTGGAAACTCGATTGACATCATATTGTTTACACACACCCATATATATTTATATGAGTATTCTCTATATGTTCATAAAAACATTCTTGATACAGAAGAATACGGCTGTAATTCTTCTTTTTACTTATTCCGTATCAGATGTTTTGGGTATTTGTTGTCAGTTACAAATGTAGTGATGTGTTTTTCTTTCTTCTTATAGTATATTCCAGGAGTGGCCAATCGCGAATTTTTGATATATATTGTGCGGCTCGCGGAAATATGTTGGCTGAGCTCTCTTTTGCGTGACAATTAATATAAAAGGTAAATAAAAATTTCAAGCTTTATAATTATTTACCGGGTATAACCTGAGAGTCCACTGGATTAAAACGTAAGTTTTAAATTTCATAGTGAGTAAATATATTTAATAATTTAAATCCTAATTTTAATGATAAGATTTGAGTCAGGAATTAAAGAAATTTCGGATCACCAAGGATTACAGATACACATTCTTGTACTTTTTACCCTTCGACGGTGTATCAATTGTATTCGACGATTGGTGTTGGTTTCACATTCAATAGAATCTTTAAATAGATAGAAAAGCTGTTACAAATGCAGGTTATTTTTAAGAAACGAAATATTCCAGGGTTAGTAGTGGTGCAAAAGAAAAATGTTGTTGCATCGGCCGGGAATCGAACCCGGGCCACCCGCGTGGCAGGCGAGTATTCTACCACTGAACCACCGATGCTTCGTTAAGTATTTCGAAACGTATTTTGATAAGCTATTGTCTAAAAATATCCTAAGGCAAAGTGTTATATAGCAACTTGTTTTTGTCTCAGTAGTTAGTTCAACTACTCGCCATGACGGGATGGCCCACATAAAGCAAGTATTTTCTTGGCCAGGTCAGTAAAATTTCAACATAATCAGAAGTGGTAGGCCCAGAACGTCTCATAAAGCGTGCGTTTACCACAAATATAATTAAATATCGAAATTTCAGTGTAGTGAGAATTTCCACTGTTATAAATGTGTAATTGTAAACTTATCTTTGCAAAGTATATTTTTTGATGTTTAAGTTGAAAATTTCTTTATAAATATAAGCATCCTCTATATGTTCATAAAAACATTCTTGATACAGAAGAATACGGCTGTAATTTTCTTCCTTCTTATTATTCGAGATTATCTTCTCTTTACTTATTTCGTATCATATGTATCGAGTATGTGTTGTCAGTTACAGATGTAGAGAGGAGCTTTTCTTCTTTCTTGTGGTACGTTCTTTATCACATGTAATTTAACATTTTCTGGTGAAAACAATGTTTGTACTTAAAACGGCCGTATCTGTGCGGACGAAACGTTGTACTGTTATAAAAAAAGGAAAAAAAGTTCTCCCATCTTCGGTCTGTTTTATTTTACATTTAACAAAGTTTCATAGTTGAATCCTCTCTTGTATTACGTATCTTAGATATTAGAAAAATAAATAAATTAACCTGTTAGTAGCTAACTAGCAATGAGATTGAAGTCATACCCGAAACCCACGTCTGTGGACTTACAACACTAAAAACGAGGTTTTGACACCCCCGGTGGGTAAGAGCACAGCTCATTGTGTTGCTTTGTGCTTACCTTCAAACAAACCAAACTGTTAATAACATATTTCTAATATTGTAGTATATGTGTTTTCTTTCTTTGTTCTTAGTTGATGTTAATTTTAAGTATTTATACCGTAAAATAAGTTCATAATGTATATTTCTGGTGGTTTTAGTTGTCTATCACTCACCATGGTGAAGCTACGTATCTATAGGATTTAGAGAATATTTAGTAGTTGATTCTAATGATTTATTCATCTATATTATTCAGTAGACACGTTCTTCAAGATACTAAGACTGAATCTCATATTTATTGTTTGCATAATGACCAGTGTGTCTGTATAATAATTCAGATTTATAGTATCAGTGTTACAGTTTCTACAGAAGACTAGATTCATTACAGTGAATCCATTACAGGGGTAAGTTTAAGTGTTTACAACGCTACATTTTAGCGTTCGGTTTATCGCGGTGGACACAGCAGGTAGCCTGTTGTGGTTTTGGTGTCTAGAGAGAAAATAGAACACATATAATATGCAGCCCACCACTAGAAGAGTCCAAGTCGTTTTATTTCCGAGTTACTTTGGTCTTGTTCTTTCATAGGACAGCAGTAGGCGTACGGATTTACCGTTAAAATTAAAGGTTCTTTCCCCTCGGTGCATACAGCACCCACTGTGGCTATGTTAAAACTCTCACACACACAATTTGCTCTAGGGCTGTTGGCCAAGTGTATAATTCCCAGAAACCGATATAACTCAATGACGAGTTATGAATCGATTGATTTAGTTTTGTAAGGTTACATTAGTTTGTGGAACTTTTTTGTTTCATTTATTTTTTGTGCGTGTGGTTAACGTCCGTTTACGTAGAAGGACGTTCGAGTTTTGCTTGTAACTTTTATTCCAATTCAGTTATGTTTTATTGGGTTCGTATATTAATATAAAAACGTAAATAATTTTACTTGTTATAATTATTATACTTCTGTTATTTGTTCAAATAAACTTTTGAATATGTTTGTTATTTTTAAAGTGATAGTTATTTTACAAGGAAAGATAGAACTAATATTTTGTTAGACTCATAAACACACTTGTTTTTTGTTAAATTATAGGAAACTTAACTGTTAAAACTATCAGATTTTGGTATCATCTGATAAAATTATTGATTGATTCATAAACCATTTTTATTGTTTATGAAAGGTATTACAGATTTATTTTTGACTAAAACTTTAGGATTTTATGCTGTTTGTCTTTATTAATAGCTCAGCAGTAAGTCTGAATAGTTCTGATGCTGGAAACCGGGTTTCAGTACTTCCTATGAGGGAAGAGGTAACTCAGGCATGTTTCACTCTTCTTTGATATGGCGAGATACTGACGGCAATAGCTCACTCTTGTTCAGATTCATTGAAAAACTAATAATTTGAGATTACAAGAGCTTTTCGTTTAATTTTTGTAGGAAATATGGGCTAGTGGCTTTAGTATCTTACATACTACACTGAGTATCGAATGTCGTGTTGTTTGTAATTATTTTTTGTTATGTTTGGTGACATTTTCATCCATGTTGGTCTGGCATATTCGATTATTGATATTATTTATTGTTTGTATATTTTAATAACGTCCTGTGATGAGGTTCCTAAGTTGCTTCCTAACAAGTGCTTGACATTGTTTGCGCATCTTCATTTTCTGTTATCGGTTTTCCAATTTAAAGTCATATGTAGTATCTAGAAATTTAGCTGACTAGGTAGACTTGAGGAGAATTCCATTCGTATAATAATTTTGCTGGTTTCTGAATACATTTGTCTTTTGGAATATAAGACAAGAACAAAAGTTCCAGGATATAAGTGTAGAACAAAAAACTTTTCGCGAAAAACAAAATGAAGAGTTTGCTGATTACATTGTATATATTTAGATTGAGCTTAACTTAGTTGTTAATATGTCGGTCTGCACATATTACATACTTTCAGCTGGATGCGTACTAGTAAAGTAACAGTTATTTCTACTGTCCAGCTAAGTGTAGCAGTATAAGTCGACTGGTTGTCTTTGCCCTGGACATTGTTCTAAAGTAATGAAGACTAAACCTTGTGGCTTTTGACTTGGTCATTCAGTTCAGGCCCGGCATGGCCAGGTGGGTTCAGGCGTTCGACTCGTAATCTGAGGGTCGCGGGTTCGAATCCCCGTTGTACCAACCAAACCTGCTCGCACCTTCAGCCGTGGGGGCGTTATAATGTGACGGTCAATCTCACTATTCGTTGGTGAAAGAATAGCTCAAGAGTTGGCTGTGGGTGGTGATGACTAGCTGCTTTCCATCTAGTCTTACACTGCTAAATTAGGGATGGCTAGCGCAGATAGCCCTCTAGTTGTATGGCTCAGAACGTTACGAGTTCAAGAAACCGAACTAGTCCCTCTGATACATTGACATGGGTTCGTTCATCTATTGTTGCATAACATATTCCTGTCTGCATTGATGCATAATTGTAGAGATGTATCACCTTTAACAACCCTGCATGTCCAGGTGGATAGGGTACTCGACTCGTCATGTGATGGTTGCGAGTTCGAATTCCCGTCCAACCAAACATGATTTCCATTTTAGCCGTAGAAAAGTTATAACATGATGGTTAATCCTGTTATTTACACGGTGACTTTGATGTTGAAAAAGATACAAAATAATAATAGTGAATAATAAACTAAAATAAGCATAAATTTGGTAATTAATTACTAAGTAGCGTGTTGGTGGTAGCTCGAAATTGGTGACGTCACCACATTACCTGGACTGTTCGCTGGCATACATCATGTTACAAAACTAAATAGCTGGACTGATGAGAGTTAGTGCTACAAAAACAAACCGCTGGGATGTTAATTTATAATTGGATGAAGAGACTTCTAATTCGAACGTTCAGACGTTGATTACCGATAGAGGGCCACTATACGATATTGTATTTTCAGTCAGTCAGTATCCATTACATTGGCGTCACGTAACATACACATAACGTTTCAACACAGCATGACATATGAACTTCAAAAGCAAGAAATGAAAGTATTACTCCTAATTTTGAGCAAATACATCTAGATACTCATTCTTGTACTTTTAGCCGGCACGAAAGTTTATCAATAATATTCGACAGAATTCTTAAACAGTTTGAAAAACTAGTACTGACGTAGGTTATTGTTAACAGATTAAATATTTTAGGGTTCATAGTGGATTAAAAGAAAATGTTGTTGCATCGGCTAGGAATCGAACTCGGGCTAGTTGCATTCTACCACTGACCAACCAATGCTTGCCAAGGAATTTGGAAACATTTTTTGATAAGCTAGTTTCTAAAAATATCCTTTTGCAAAATATTATTTAGCAACTTGTTTTGTCACAGTTCTTCAACTGACGGGAATGGTGCATGCAAAGCGAGTATTTTCTAGGGCTGTGACGATTACACGATTAACCGGTTACAAAATTCAGTGTAGTGAGAATTTCCACCAAATGTTTTTAATTGTACGATTTAAATTTCTGCTTTTACAAATGTGTAATTGTAAGCTTATCTCTGCAAAGTATATTTTTAATTTTATTATGAGATCATGTTTAACGTGAAAATTTCTTTATAAATATAAGCATCCTCTATATGTTCATAAAAACATTCTTGATACAGAAGAATACGGCTGTAATTTTCTTCCTTCTTATTATTCGAGATTATCTTCTTTTTACTTATTTCGTATCAGATGTATCGAGTATGTGTTGTCAGTTACAGATGTAGAGAGGAGCTTTTCTTCTTTCTTGTGGTACGTTCTTTATCACATATAATTTAACATTTTCTGGTGAAAACAATGTTTGTACTTAAAACGGCCGTATCTGTGCGGACGAAACGTTGTACTGTTATAAAAAAAAAAGGAAAAAAAAAGTTCTACCATCTTCGGTCTGTTTTATTTTACATTTAACAGAGTTTCATAGTTGAATCCTCTCTTGTATTACGTATCTTAGATATTAGAAAAATAAATAAATTAACATGTTAGTAGCTAACATGTTAAATAATATGGAAGGTAAAGAAGAAGGAAAAAATAATATCAATATATATATTGACAACAATAAATACTGACAGCAATGAGATTGAAGTCATACCCGAAACCCACGTCTGTGGACTTACAACACTAAAAACGAGGTTTTGACACCCCCGGTGGGTAAGAGCACAGCTCATTGTGTTGCTTTGTGCTTACCTTCAAACAAACCAAATTGTTAACAACATATTTCTAATATACTAATAGATGTGTTTTCTTTCTTTGTTCTTAGTTGATGTTAATTTTAAGTATTTATACCGTAAAATAAGTTCATAATGTATATTTCTGGTGGTTTTAGTTGTCTATCACTCACCATGGTGAAGCTACGTATCTATAGGATTTGGAGAATATGTATGTAGCAGTTGATTCTAATGATTTATTCTTCTATATTATTCAGTAGACACGTTTTTGAAGATACTAAGACTGGACCTCATATTTATTGTTTGTATAGTGACCAGCGTGTCTGTTTGTATTTTGAATTTCACGCAAAGCTACTCGAGGACTATCTGCGCTAGCTGTCCCTAATTTAGCAGTGTAAGACTAGAGAGAAGGCACCAGTTATTACATCTTACCGCTAACTCTTGGGCTACTCTTTTACCAACGAATAGTGGGATTGAGCGTAACTTTATAACGCACCTCCGGCTGAAAGGGCGAGCATGTTTGATGCGACCGGGATTCGAATCCGCCAACTTCAGATTACGAGTCGAACGCCTTTACCCACCAGGCCATTCCGGCCCGCCATTTGCGCTACGGTACAGTATTGAATTATAAGTTAGTCAATATATATGTAAAAACGGCTCGTTTGGGTTGGGAACATTTTTTACGTAGAGGAGTGAGCAACGTTTCGACTTTCTTCGGTCATCGTCAGGTTCATAAAGAAAGAGATATCTGAGCGGAAGCTGACCACATGTTTGAAAGGGGTTGTGTAACTGAGTGTCGGAATGTAGAGGGCGGGCTTAGATGTTTGAATATATAAAATTATATATTATTTATTTTTATTATTATTATTTATTATATTATTTTTAATATAGGTATAAAGGTGTTCCTTTATATTGGTTTATTTTCTCAACCCAAACGAGCTGTTTTTACATATATATTTCTCTACAAGTGGGTTTTCTCGACATCACTGAAGTTAGTCAATATCCATTATATTGATATCACGTAACATACGTATAACGTTTCAGTTTTTAGTGTCGTGACTTCAATCAAATACGAGTAGAATTGTGCACTGTGTAGGCTACAACACAGCATAACACATGAACTTCAAAAGTAAGAAAAAAAATATTTTTCTTAATTATGAGCATGTACATCTAGTTTCTAGATACACATTCTTGTACTTTTTTACCCTTCGACGGTGAATCAATTGTATTCGACGATTGGTGTTGGTTTCACATTCAATAGAATCTTTAAATAGATAGAAAAGCTGTTACAAATGCAGGTTATTTTTAAGAAACGAAATATTCCAGGGTTAGTAGTGGTGCAAAAGAAAAATGTTGTTGCATCGGCCGGGAATCGAACCCGGGCCACCCGCGTGGCAGGCGAGTATTCTACCACTGAACCACCGATGCTTGGTGAAGTGTTTTGAAACGTTTTTTGATAAGCTATTGTCTAAAAATATCCTAAGGCAAAGTGTTATATAGCAACTTGTTTTGTCTCAGAAGCTAGTTCAACTACTCGCCATGACGGGATGACCCACATAAAGCAAGTATTTTCTTGGCCAGGTCAGTAAAATTTCAACATAATCAGAAGTGGTAGGCCCAGAACGTCTTATAAAATGTGCGTTTATTACAAATATAATTAAATATCGAAATTTCAATGTAGTGAGAATTTCCACTGTTATAAATGTGTAATTGTAAACTTATCTTTGCAAAGTATATTTTTTAATGTTTAAGTTGAAAATTTCTTTATAAATATAAGCATCCTCTATATGTTCATAGAAACATTCTTGATACAGAAGAATACGGCTGTAATTTTCTTCCTTCTTATTATTCGAGATTATCTTCTTTTTACTTATTCCGTTTCAGATGTATCGTGTATGTGTTGTCAGTTACAGGTGTAGTGATTTAATTTTTATTGCGAGATAATGTTAAACTTGAAAATTTTTCTACTTGTTTCTAAGCACAAAAGCTTTAGAACGGGCTGTTTGTGTTGTGCATAACGAGTGCCAACACCTGATTTTCATATTATAAATTTTTAGACTTGCTTTTGATGCACCGAGAATGAGACTACTTATGGAAGAATATGTGTTAATAATCTGAATGTATACATAGGGATACATATATACAGCTAAATATTAAGATTTTTTAACGTTATATCGTAAGGTGTGTTTTTTCTGTGAATGGAGGTATAGTTCTGTAATAACGTTTCTAATGCCACATTGAATATTTGCTAAAAAACCTCAGGAAAACAACATATACAACTATAAAATATCGTCTTAACTCTACTACTATAAATGTAATAGCAATTGCATGCACACTACAAACATTGGAGGCCACATTTGCAATTACAGATAAGTGTATTGTTTTCAATATATTTGACATCTTACCGTATTTTATATTCGCACTGAAAGAACTAGATATTTTTTCGCTCACGTTTTTCGTGAATAAAATAAGTAAATAGCTAAATGAGCCTTACCATTAGATGACATGATTAGCACGATGTTGAATACTTGTATTTTAATGGCCAGCCTGGTGTCAACTGATACTTATAGTAGTGAATAGTTTTTTGCGTCTTCAAACACTCAAACTAACGTGGCAGGGGTTTAGTTTGGAGAGAGAGAAATCAGAAGAGTTATCTCTCCAACTGGGGTGTTCAGGAACTTTGTAGTTCCTCTTCGTCCCTCTTGCGTCTTCAAATTTTTCTTAGCATATTTATGTGTTTTACCCATGTTAGCTTCTCGTCGAAGGTTAAGCCAAAAAATTTGTATTTCTTCCTGACTACTGTTTGTTTGTTTTTGAATTTCTCGCAAAGCTACACGAAGACTATATGTGCTAGCCGTTCCCAGTTTAGCATTGTAAGACTAGAGTCAGTGTCCACCGCCAGCTATTGGGCTACTCTTTTACCAACGAATAGTGGGATTGACCATAAATTTATAACGCCCTCACCGAAAGGGCGAGCATGTTTGATGCGACGGAATTCGAACCCACGAACCTAGGATTACGAGTTGATTGCCTTATCCATCTAGCCATGCAGGGGCTATAATGGTGAAAATAATCAAAATCAAAATTAAGTGCGCTAATTCTCAGCTGATTATGATGTAGGTTTTATCACTTAATATGTTCTGGTATGTTATAAATTTTGACAGAGCGTATATCACACTTAACAGTTGGTTTGTTGCTGATTACATAAGAATTAGTATGTTATTATTTAATAGATTTTTCAATGTCAACATTAGCAAACCACATGAGAATCACAGCCGAAATGAAGTTTGTGGAACGGTGCTTATCATAATTACGTTCTAGCATTGTTTGGTGTTATGTCGGTAGGGATATGCCATTAAACATTGATCACTTTTAGGGAGGATATGTAGCAACTCTTTCTGAAACAAAAACGTTATGCACTCAGACCATAAAGATATGTTCAGATCCAGTTTTATAATTTTCAATGCGGTAATAACCTATGTGTGTAATAGGTTTTGGGAAATAAATAAATGTGGATCAACTTGAGGTACCAGGAATCGGGACCTCCTAGAGAAGAAACTTAGAACAAAGCCTACCCTAATTTTGGTAATTTTAACGCAGAATTTTTTGATAGGTGAAATTCCATAACGCAAAGATCAGTGTTAAAAGACGTTTATCTTTTGTTGCACAACGTATTCTTATCTGTGTTGATGTATAATTGTAGAGGTGTATTACCTTTAACGAACCTGCATGGCCAGGTGGATAGAGCACTCGACTTGTCATCTGAGGGTCGCGAGTTCAAATCCATGTCACAACAAACATGCTCGCCCTTTCAGCCATGGGGTAGTTAAAGTTTGAGGGTTAATTCCACTATTCTTTTGTGAAAAGTATCTCAAGAGTTGGCTATGGGTGGTGATGCCTAGCTGTTTTCCCTCTAGTCTTTCACTGAATTAGGGACGGCTAGCGCATATAGTTCTTGTGCAGCTTTGCGCAAAATTGAAACGAAACAAAACAAATAACCTTCAACACTGTTTAAATGCCAGTAACCAGTTATACATTGCTAGTGATAGTTTTTAAGCATGTGTCTTCTTCGTGTTTAAGGATTATATTTTGTGATATTTTCACCACGTTTTTTATTGTAGTTTCAGAAGATGTTTGGCCATTTGCATATAATAATTTTAAGTTCTGATTTTGTAACTGCATATACATTAAGACCGCTTTGTATGTTTTATATATATATGTGTGTGTGTGTTTAATCGAATGGTTCTTAAATTAATCAGCAATAAGTTGAAGGATTTACAATGGTACTTGCAGTGGGCAAAGTACAAATAGCCCATTGTGTGATTTTGCCTCACAAAGAAGCAAATTAATTGAATGTTTAGTCCTTTAAGCAGTATTACATTTTATTTGTAATTAAATTACTCGTAACTTCCACGATTTGTTTCCTTTTATTCTGTTATTGCCTTGATGTCTTTCTGTTTTAATTTCTGCAGTTTGTTTGTTGAACTTCATTGGATAAAATTATTCTTTTATTGTTTATATCAATACGCCTTTAAGATTGAATTTAATTTCAAACTTTTATGCAAAAGCTGTACTTAACTTTGTGTAGATTAAAAACTAGTTCAGTTAATGATTTTCCTGATGAATATTAATTAAAGGCCAATATTAGACAAAAGAGAGATACAAGCAGTTAATGGAAGGAAAGGGCGCAGTATTAGACATAACCTTTTTCTTTTAGATTGTCAACAGGTGGTCATTTCAGAAACCTGTAATTTAGGGTTATTTAGATATCTCTTGATGAATGAGACTCATGCAACTTTTAAACCGAAATAAATACAACAACAACTAACTAAATATTAATGAAGATGTAACATGATGAACTATGTGCATGGATGATATTGTGTTGGTATGATACTGGGCACTATACCCTCCTTGGTATATTTACTGTTCATTTCAGAAATAACAATTTTAATATAAGAATCGCCAAAGAAATCATCTTTGTGCATCTCCCCTAACATTAACAATGCATCTTTGGACTTCACCGTGCCTTCAGTTTCGCATAATATTGACACTAATGATTTCTTGTATGTAATTCCATTTCCTCTTTTTGAAGATAACAATACTATTTGTGTTTTTTTTTTATTCTTTTGCTTTCAATGTAGTATTCAATTGATGAATCTTCGATTTAGCTGGTATGTGAAATCGATTAGGTTTCTTCGTATAAGTTCCTCCCTCATCCAATCTGGACCCACGGTTTTGCTTTATCGCTATCAATTAAACCATCACATTCACAACCAGGTGTAGAATATTTCAAGCATGTTTCATTGCTGCATCGTTTTACTTTATATTTACAAGTCAACTTCTCCATGGTCCGGATCAGGTCCAACAACCTAGACCTCGAAAATAGTGCCTAAATTACTCTTTTTATTAAATCAAACAATCCAAACCTTTCCGGGATGACTCTTATCCACATCAAGGTGTTCTTGTGGCAGGTGTTAGGAGTGTTTTTCATGAATGTATTATCTCATATATATATATATATATATATATATATATATATGTGTGTGTGTGTGTGTAATATATGCATATACATATGCATTCATTTATATATATGTACACACATACACAGTATGGCGTTCACTGCAGAATTATTGGCGCTACTGTAATTAAAGTTTTTGTTTGTTGTTAAGCTCAAAGGTACACAATGAGCAATCTATGCTTTACCTACCACGGGTATCGAAGTCTGATTTTTAGCTTTATAAGTCCTCAATCTTATCGCTGAACTGAGATGGCTGATAATTGTAAAAATAGAAATAACAGAATTGGTCGTCAAAGCCTCTGTTCTATAGCTCACATTCAATTAATTTTATCGTTATGTAAATTGTGATATATCATTTAACCAACTGCTTCTGCTAACCAAGTCGAAAGTCTTTTTTGTGTGTGTGTTTGACTGAGCTGCGATTTCCATTTCGTAGTATATATATATATATATATAGTTAGCTCTTCAAAATTCAAACACTCGTAACTCTTTTATATTGTATTTGTTGAATCGTAGGTGCACGTTACTAGTGTTTTGTTGTCATGTCGGTATAACGATATTAACTAAAAATAATGTTCAGCTATTTAATATTGATTGTTAATTAAGTCTGCTCCACATCATTCTTTCCACATTATCGTAAGTGGTTTCATAAATACTACGGTTTCACTTAAAGAACCATGATTTTTTACTATATATACTAACTGCAAAAAACAAACTTATTAAAACAACAACAACGTTATTGTTTGATGTTGCTGAACTGGCAATAAGGATTAGTGACTTAAAAAAAAACACTTAGAGTCACTGAGAATTCTGTAAGAAAAACCTTTGCTGTAAAAAACAGTTCGACTTCAACTGCTAGATCAAGAGAAAAGTTCCAATAACATATCTGTCTGTGTCGCATTTCTGCAAAAGCATTTAATCTTGAGGGAATACCACACTTAACTCTGTCTTAACGGATGAAACTGACATATTTTGCTTTTCTTAGTAAACAAAGTTAGAAACAAAATTGAGCTTTAATACACATATTTGTTCTTATGTTTTTTTTTTTGTGTGTGGGTTTGTTTGTTTTTGGTCCTGTAATAAACTTAAGAACGGAAAAAACTACTATTTTTAGTGTGTCATGTTTTCCTGTACAGTTATTTTGAATACAGTGTATTCCGGTGATATCAATCATGTGATCACTCTCCACCAATAAATGTGCTGTGTGGGTGACATCTATTGAGTCAATTATTTTTTTTATACATTTTATTGTCGGGAATTATCGGATTTTGCTCAAAACTTCTAAGAATTTGTTAACAGAATGAAAGTTTTCCTTGTCCACACGTATTTTAAAGTTCTGTATGATTTAGTGATGTTTTGGTTTACTATTAACACTGCGGAAACACAGGTTGTATGTATTAAGTGCTACTTTCAATTCTCTACTTTGAAAAAACTCTTACGGATGTTTTTTTATATTCATAGGGGGAATGATGTCAAATAATATTTTAACAATAATCTGCGTTCATGTAATAATAATAATAATTCAAACAAATAAAAATCGTCCAGTTTCGGCTTTATCGCATCCGTAACTGGGAAAATCGAACTCAGTTCTGGGTAAGAGTTTATTTGATAACTACACTGGAGTTGACGTCTGATATAGTTTAAAGGACAGAGTTTCGAGGCATCATCAACTACACTTGTGTTTTATTACAACAGACAGTTGCCGTCAATTCTAGTGTAATAATCGTGAATATTATATCTAAAAAATCTACCAAAAATATTTCACTTTACCTATCGTGTTCACGAGCTTCTTACCAAAAAACTGATTTAACTTGTTTCTTGATGACAAGAAATCAACTTGAAATAAAAATGTATCTCAGAACGGCTGGTGTGGGTATTAACACTTTCACTAATAAAGCACGGAACAACGTTTCGACCTTGCGAGGTCATCGTAAGGTTAACAGAGATACATTTTTATTTATCTTATCTTCACTATGGAAAAAAACACAAAAAACTCTAATTCGAGGGTAACTTAAACAAGAGTAAGTATTAATATTATGGATATTTATAAATAACACCTAACAAAACTTAACAGTATTTTATACTATTATGTAAAATACAATGGGTCTTTAAGATAATGTTCCCCAAACTTTTCCAGTTTACGACACATGTAAATAAGTCTCCATGGCAGGACTAGTGGCACTCACCTGGCTGGCTAAGACAGGCAGAAATTACTGTTGCACTGTGTGCTGAGGAGAAAATAAATCAAATTTCAAATATTAGAATTTTATTAAATTTGTATTGTTTGTTTAGAATCAAGGACAAAGCTACACAGTGAGCTGTCTGTCCTCTGCCCACCACGGGTATCGAAACCCGGTTGTTTTGCGGTGTGAGTCCGCAGACATACTGCTATATTACTGAGGGTGTTTAAATTGGTAATAAATCTACCGTAGTTTCCGGTTTATAAGACGTACCCCCTTTTCAAGGCTATCTTCTAGGAAATAAAATCACGGTTATCACATATTTATTTGTTCGGCAGCCATTTTGGTGTGTACACATATTTTGAGCTCACGTTAGCTGCCCGTATAGGTGTTTCGTGCTCACAATTTCTGTCAGTTTCCAAACTTTTATGTTTTTATTGTGTTCTTTATGAATATGACTCTAGTTATTGTTAGTACAATGTCTAAGTTAAAGAAACGTCCCCTGACGAAACATTGTTCTACAGTCGTTTAGCACTGGTTTAAGAAACTGAACTGTAATAATCCAAATTGTGACCACATTTTTTTAGCCTATGAGAGAAAGAAAACAAGCCCAGAGGAGTGTAAAGGTTGATCTCACTACTTTCTAGTCCTTGCTACACAAGGCACGGTGTGCTTAGGGAGGCACAAAGGTTTTGACCTTTGGTGTATAAGACGCACTCCCCCCCCCAAAAAAAAAGGTCTCAAAACCCTCCACAGCAGACAGTTTGGGTAGCACTGGTTTAAGAAACTGAACTGTAGCTAATATAAAATTTGAGACCACATGTTTACAAGCGATGCATAAAGTGCCCCTTGAGGGGCAGTAAATCTAAAGAAAAAAGGTCTCAAAACCCTCCACAGCAGACAGTTTGGGTAGCACTGGTTGCGCGAAATTCAAAACAAACAAAGAAACTATTTTTAAACGGAATAATATCATTTATTTTCTCAAAAACGACTTCTTGATACCTCAACTTTTTTCTTGAACTTCTAAACATTATATCTTCTCGCAATTTTATATCGGTTTGCTCTTAGAATGAAACTGATATTAACTTTAAGTCAGAGTTTTGTGTTTTCATTTTGAATTTTCAATCAATAAGATTTATTTCCTTAATTATAGAGAGTTACAAACATTTTTTTATTCCATGCCAACCTCCAATAACTTTCTCAAAAAGTAATTAAAAGATATTATCTTCAGAAGTTCAAGAAAAAAGTTGAGATATCAAAAAGTCGTTTTTAAGAAAATAAATGATATTATTCCGTTTAAAGATAGTTTCTTTGTTTGTTTTGAATTTCGTGCAAAGTTACACGAAGGCTATCTGCACTAGCCGTCCCTAACTTAGTCGTGTAAGACTAGAGGGAAAAGAGCTAGTCATCATAACCCACTCTTGGGCTACTCGTTTACTAACGAATAATGAGATTGACCGTTATGTTAAAACGCCCCCACGGCTGAAAGGACGAGCATGTTTGGTGTGATGGGGATTCGAACCCGTGACCTTCAGATTACGAGTCGAATGCCTTAACCAACCTGGCCATGCCGAGCATAAAATAGTCTCAGATGATATATTAATGTGCATATTAAGGGTAATAATGTATAATATACAAAAGGAAAAAAATAAAACGATACTACAAGTTTCATCTGTAATTCTCGTATGCTCTTTTATAAGTTACAATTCTTGATAAAAGTAAAATTGTTATGAACTTTCCCCGTAAGTAAAAAGCTGTTGAGATGTATTTGATGATAAAGTTTTTTTTTGTTAATTTACATGAAAGATGAATTTTTTCGTTTGAATTTCGCATAAAGCTATACGATGGCGATCTGCACTTGCCATCCCTAATTTAGCAGTGAAATACTAGAGGAAAGGTAGCTAGTCATCACCACCCACCGCCAACTCTTGAGCTCCTCTTTTTACCAATAAACAGTGAGATTAACGTCACAATTTAACGTACGGCTTAAAGGACGTGTATGCTTCGTGTGATGAAGATTCGAACCCGCGGCCCTAAGATGACGAGTCGAGAGGTCTAACGACTTGGCAATGCCGGGCTTCGTTGCTTTGTAGTTTAAACACAAAGCTACACTTGAGGTGTCTGTGCTTTACTCAAAACGGATATGGAAACATGGTTTCTAGCGTATTGCTGTACCACAGGAAGGGCATCTTTCAAAATGTAAATGCTTGAAGCCTTCCAGTGAAAACTCTGAGAGCTTATATCGTTAAAAATTTTGGTTTCGAGACCTTCAAGGGTAGGACACTAATAGCTCATTGAATAACTCTGTGTTTACCAATAAGCGTCAGGAAGTTCATTTAATACGTAAGACTTACGAGTGAAATTTTGAGCTTTATGGATTCCTGACACTCGTAACGATGAATAAATTATACTCCAAGCATCAGAAGAAATTCTTTTTTATGAAAAAATATTATGAACATTTTTATGCTAAGTAGAGTTACAGTGATTTGTAATAAAAGATAAACTGAACACAAATTTTTAGTGTATTTATTTTTATTTTATACGTGTTGCTAATTTACATAAAGCTATTTCAGTGTGATATACAGAAAGCGGGAGTAGCGTTAAGCCCGCTGTACAGTGTACCCGAAAGTTCATGGTTTGCGTCCCTTTACTGCAATATCGCCTTCCGCAATGGCCAGGAGTGCGGTAAGAGTGATGGTCAAATCTTCCTTATTCGATTGATAAATTAAGACGTGGTGGTAGGTGCTGCTGACTACCCAGCTTTGCTCTAGTAAGTGAAAATCTAAGGATAGCTAGCGCAGATAATCCTTTCTAGCTTTGTGCGAATATCCGAAAGAAGAAATGAAAAGTGCATGCAAAGCTCCAGTGACAGAGAAAATCCTTACTTGTGTAATAACGGAAACTGTTATGTGTGATTGTGTAGAATATTGATAGCGAAATTATAATTTATTTTATGTATAACACATACAAATAATTCATGTGGCAACAAGTCAGTCATACACAGGAGGAAAAAAACATCCACCGAGAGTAGATTCGAATTGCCTAAATACGAGAGGTAATGTTACTCTCCAAATTATCATCCAGGCAAAACCTTGTTTTACACACTCTAGTCATTCAAGAACGAACCATTTGTTATGTAAATAACAATTCCCTTATCATGAGTTAGAGAAGCTCAAAAACATTACCAGAGCTGACAAAACCATCTGCTCGAACCATTTCCCCTTTCTTAACATATTTCATTTCAGTGGATGTATTCTCGAACCCAGAATATTTTAGTGAAAAAACGCCACTATTGGTGTTATTTATGTAAATATGTATATAGTTTAATAGTGATAGTGAGAATTTTTAACCAATTATGTGTTAAATATATTTCCAAAAGTATGAACTGTTTGTTTCTTTTGATTCAAATTCTCAAACTTTCAGCTCGTAGTGGCTAAGCGGCATATCTGTGAACTTACGACGCTAGAGTCAGGGTTTCGACTCCTGTGATGGGCAGAAGTAACGGATAGTGCTTTGTGTAGCTCTGTGGTTAATTATAAATAACAACTTAAACATTTATTTATTCTTATAAGTCTTTCTAAGATAATAATAATTGTAAATAATAAATATAAAAATACAAAAATAAATAGCTGTATATTTACTGTTGAGAACGTTTTTTCTAGGAACTTCACAAACTATCGTCACAACTAAGAAGGCTGTACGGCTCCAATAGACATAGCCAGCATCCGCTGCATGTATTTTTTGCAAATTTTTCACAGGAAAGTAGTCTGTACAGGATTTGCCGTGAAAAGAATCAGGGATTTGAAAAATACGTGGTAAGTTGTAATGGATGTATTGTATTGTATCCAATACTGTTATTTCTTTCTCTTCGGTACAGAACAGTGTCAGTAAATGTATGTGAATACACAACTGTAATGATAATATGGAAATATTACTTTGCTGAAGGTGTTCTAACCACGGAGACAAATGTGTGTGGAAATGTACTTAACCCTAGAGCATCTTCTAAGACAGAGTTAACATTAGTTACTAACAAGTTTGTAAAAACTTATTTTTACCGTTTAGTTTGCTCTCAAAAACTGCGTTTAATTTCGTTGACTGCTATAATTATTTATATATTAGCATACTATTGTAAATATCCAAATGTGATATTTTTATGCCATGCGTTAATGCCATACAGCTGTGTAAACGTTACTCATTTTTAACTTGATGCCTAGTGGCTAGCGTGCTGGGTTAAGGATCGAAAGGCCCAAAGCTGAAGCCACGATATGTTATCCAACACGATTCGCACTGTCACGTTATGAGCGCGTTATGAAAGTGACAGTCAGTTTTGCTACTCCCTTAAGGGTATTTTTATAGATGATAAGTAATGCTACTCGATTGTTCTTCCTTTGGTAAGCATTTCTAAAGTAGGAATGTCTATGCCTGAAGTTGGGGTCGCCTTGTCAATAAAGTTGTGTTGCATCAGGTGCAATTTGAAAGGAAAATACCCACTACACCTTTTTGATATGAAATGTGTGATTATTTTAAACAATATTCTAAGTACAATGGATTTCATGGAGCCATTACAAGTGTTTGTAAAGATATAGCTATACATTATCTTGTACAATCCTCAGATCCATAATTATGTATATAATGAACAATAAACAAAACTTCAAATATGAATTGAGTTAAACCTCACTACAAGTTAATGACAACAACATACTTGTTTAGTAGCAAGTGCGATATTTGTGCATTTTTTCTTAAGTTTTTTTACATAAATTAGAGTTAATTTGATGTTGTTTTTTGCTACAACACTTAAGAATCTGTTTTTCAGTGAACGGGTTTGTTTGTTTTGATTGGTTTTGGATTGTTTTGAATTTTGCGCAAAGCTACACGAAGGCTATCTGCGTCCCTAATATAGCAGTGTTAGACTCTTTGGCTACTTTTTTACCAACAAATAGTGGGATTGACCGTCACATTATAACACCGTTACAGCTGAAAGGGCGAGCATGTTTGGTGCGATGAGGTTTCAAACCCGTTATCCTCAAATTACGAGTGGAGCGCCCTAACCACCTGGCCGTGCCGAGCCCACCACTGGACGTTACTATTTTGATTACTGTAGTTCTAATGACGTACTTGTCTGATGTTTTCATCCTTGTTTCTTTTTTGGTGGAAGTAGTCATATAAGACTCTTGTGTTCACACATCTGACTGTTAATTCTTATAGAAAAGAGAAGAAAAATGGAATAAACCCCTTAGTTATCAAGAAACTGCCAAATCTTAAATTTCCAGTAAACATGTTTTTAAGGTTTAAAGGAAGAGAGAGTGGAGTCTGACGTTATATCACGTGATTATAGACAAGTTGTATCCGCATTATATTGGTAAGCAACTTAACATGATAACTGAAGACTATATACATGAAATCTTTAATATCAGTTTGTGAATTGTTTTTACAGAAATCCTGCAATATTTACAATTTAACCCTAAAAATCCCTACACTTCAGAAGGACAAGGTATTCTGACAATTTTTATTTCGTTTGTGAGAGAAAATGAAAGAAATATATAACTAAATTTTATACAACATTTGGGTTTCAGGAAATCTGTTTCTAAGTATAAGCCTGTGGCTCTTCAGTTGGCATTTCCTTCTGCTAGATATTCATTTTGATTATACCTCTTACCTATTGTTTAAACCTTTGCACTCTTAAAGAACCCTTTTATGCAAATGTTCACATTGTACATAACTAGTGAGTTAGCTTGTGTACGGTATCAACAGGAATAACCGTCAGCTAAGTACCTTTATTAGCTTAGCAGAAGACCCAGCATGGCCAGGTGGTTAAGGCGCTTGACTCGTAATCCGAGGGTCACGGGCTCGAATTCTCGTCACACCAAACATGCTCGCCCTTTCACCCGGGGGAGGGCGTTATAATGTCACAGTCAATCCCACTATTCGTTGGTAAAAGAGTAGCCCAAGAGTTGGCGGTGGGTGATGATGACTAGTTGCCTTCCCTCTAGTCTTACACTGCAAAATTAGAGACGGCTAGCACAGATAGCCCTCGTGTAGCTTTGCGCGAGATTAAAAAACAAGCAAGCTTATATATATATATGTGTGTGTGTGTGTGTTTGTGTATGTACTAAGAGCTTTATTATCCGGTATTTCATCCAGAAAGCTCATGTGATTGGAAGATTCAATATCTCTCAAAAGGTGAATTGTCTATGAATGATGCAGTTAACATCATACCAATGCCTTCAGAATTTCTTTGTAGCAGTAAGATAAATGTACAAATATACATTTTTTAGTATTTAATTTGTTGTGTGTGTGTGATCTGCAAATCCTAAATCATAAAATGCAATCTTTCACCAGGGTATTTAATGAGGGAGTAAACTACAATATTCTGTATCACTTTACTTAAAATACTGCACTTATTAATGCGTTTACACAGTATAACGTTTTATAGCATTTATTATTGTTTCAAATTGTTATTATTGTACATGGTGTAGAAAAACTGTATTTTATAACATTAACAACGCGTAAAAATGTTTTTAGCAAAATGTCTTAAAGCAGACACTTTTGTAACCTGAATTTTCACGTATCTGCTCGGGAATTTTACTTCTGATGACGTGAAGGAACTAATTGCTAGTGGTTACACTTTTTCTTGTGGTTTAATTGTTTCCTGTTTTATTTTTTGATCAAAGCATGATGCATGAATGCAATTTATTTCACTCAGGTCGATATGAATGATAAGTCTCCACAGCAACTGTTTCGTCGTGAGGAATTGATCTACCTGTCCCCCGACTCCCCGCACGTGCTTACAGACCTAAATCCTGAAGTTGTGTATGTAATTGGTGGATTAGTGGATGAAACTGTGAAAAGGGTACTTTATTTTTTTTCACAAATATTTTGTTAAGTATGGCCGTTCTCTTGTTTGTTGTTATCCAGACATTGAGCGAACATAGCTTGTTATTACAGTGTTAAAGACATACGTACGTATGAAATCCGACTTTTATAGGTATTTATTAACTTCTTTGTGTGTCACGATACAGCTGACGTAATGGGGCCTGGTACTGATCGTGGTGTTTTTAATCGATAATGGCACGAGATACAAAATAACAGGTGTTTGTTTCTGTCTTGTCTCGCGGTGAGACGGCGGTAAGCCTTCGAGTTTACAAAGCTCCAAGATCAAGGGTTCTATTTTCCTTGGTGGACACAGTAGATAGCCCACTTTGACTTTGCTCTAAGAAAACGCATATACACCTTTCTGTTTTAGATATGTAGTGAGCCAATGGATGGTTATTTCACGAGCTGAACGTACGAAATTGTACACAAACACAACAGTGTTTTTTATCATTATTTTAGTTTAAAAGGGCAATCTTCGAATTGAAAGTACAAATTAAAAAAGACAAAAAACATTTGTTTATTTGCAGATTGACAGTCTTCAACTCTCCGTCAGAGTAATGTATATCCAAGTAAAAAAAAACACCTGTTAATTTATAGATTAACAGTTTTTACGAAGTGGTCTTAATGGTTTTCACTTCAACTGTTTTCAATGCGTTACAGAATAGCGTATATCTCAGTATTACAAGGTCTAAGTCAGAAGTCATTTAGACTCCATATATATAAGCAGGATTTTAGTGGTAACTTCCAACAGATTCCAGAGCGCGAGCTGCTAACCATTCATAATGAATATCTTTTTCATTTATGTGTATACGTGTGTGTGTTTTCATGTTAATGATGTTGTATTTTCATGTTAATAGTGATGATTCGTTTATTTAAACTGCATAAATTCTCAAGTAATGAACAACAAGACGATTTTATCAGGAGATGTCATGTCAGATGTCGAGGCTGTCAAGCGATACCGCAGATGAGATCGAATTTTCCAGTATGAAGATGCAACGCAGAAGTTCTCAAATAGAGTCGCTTAGACGTATTTAGAAAAGGGCAGAACGTATTGGCTTCGAGCCTCGTTCTGAACTTCTTGGGTGTTGACAGTCGTTATTAAAGTATGTGCGTGTTCTCGTTCTCCGTTGTAGACATATCTTACACTGCATGAGACGGCAGCTTTAGGAAAGAAATTGATTAGGTTTCATCAACATACTTGAGATTCGTACACATACAAAAAGGACGAACATTATGCGCATCAATATTTCTGTGCTGAAAATCACAACTGGAACATTTTTAATTGCGAAGTACGAAATTAACTCACAACTGCGGCTTTTCTTTGTACCTATCAGTTTCAAAGTATGAAAATGTTTTAAATGTTCCACGTGTAAAAGAATAAATTATTATAGTACTGTGTAGAAAAGTCCAGGTTGAGATTAAAATAATAAATATAATTATATTAACAGTAGAAAAAATGTGACCTTCTGGACAAAGCTATATAAATATAAAAAAGTACTGTCTGTTGTAGTTGAATGTCCATGCAACTACTTCTCAAGGTGTTGCCGAAATTTTACCAAAATTCGTATGGAGATTCATTAGGTTCATGCGGGGGGTACGCACAGATTTTCAGTTTTGCGTTTTACGGTTTGTATGGGCAATTTTGCGATTTTTACCACTATTTCATCTCCTATCGATGGATTTTCACCAAATTTGGCATGAAGGTTTGTTGGGTCCATGTAGAGATACATGGAAACTTGCGGCTTCACATTTTATGTCTTGCAATTTTATGGGCTTTTCTACATTTTCTAAAATTACATATCAGGGATCCTTTTTTGTCTTTGTTTTAGTTAAGCGTAAAGCTACACAATGAATTAGAAACGATTATCGAAACCCGGTTTCTAGCGTTGTAAGCTTACAGACGTTCCACTGGGCCACTGGGTGGGTGGCTTAGTGGGGGGCTACATATAAGGGAAGCATATTTTTCACGTCCTAAGATAGCCTTTCATTAATCATGGATTTATGTAACCTCCCAGGGAATGGGTACTCCATCTATGCGCCCTCCGCTAGTACAGCGGTAAGTCTACGGATTTGCAACGCTAAAATCAGGGGCTCGATTCCCCTCGGTGGGCTCAGCAGATAGCCCGATGTGGCTTTGCTATAAACACACACACACTCCATCTATGTATATATTTACATAAACATGCAGTATATATTTGGTGAAAATGATTTTAAAATTCTGCAAATGTAATATCAAGTATTTCGACCTAAGACAAAATGATAGAAAATATAAAAGAAAAACCTGCCTTATTTGCACTTCATGCTATTTGAATAGAACATGTCTGTGTGAAAATAGAGAATCAGTGGTTTACCGTTGAATTTTGTACAATATGATGGTTGGGGTTTTATCACTATTCGTTAAAATTGTTATTATGCAAACAGTGACCAGTGAAACTAAAACAGTAATAAAAACGGTTCATAAAACTAAAATACTCCACGTCGTCGTTAATATTATTGTAGAGTGAAATTAACTGGAAGGATTGGTTTGTTTTGAATTTCGCGCAAAACTACACGAGGGCTATCTGTGCTAGCCGTCCCTAATTTAGCAGTGTAAGACTAGAGGGAAGGCAGCTAGTCATCATCACCTTTTTATGATATATTTGATTTGATTGTAACTTTTTTTAATCGCTGAATTCTTTTTTAACGAGTAAATTCCTTTGGCGGTTGGTAAGAAAATTCTAAGAATACTTTTGATTTGTTTGTTTTATACGATTTCGCTCAAAGCTAATCGAGGAAGATCTGCGTCAGTCGTCTCTCATTTAGAAGTAATCTACTAATGGAAAAGCAGCTTGTCAATACCACTCTTCGCCAATTATTGGGTTATTTTTTTGACTAACAAAAACAATGGAATTAGCTGTAACTTTATAACGTATACACTGCTCGAAGAGCAAACGCCTTCAATGACAGAACTCGGACCCGTAATCCACCGATTGTACGTCAAGCGTTTTAACCTCCAGATCATACCACGCCCGAATCTCTTTGGTTTCACGTTTAATGAAGGCACTACGTATACTGTGGTAAGGTCTTTCTCTTATGCCAACTAATACTGTGGGAAATGTAAAGTTTAGGTATCATATATGTGGTAAGTCGAATATACGGTCGTTCTTCAATGTCGATTATATTGTGACAAATACACAAAGTATATTTCATAAAAATCATAAGATACAGGGGCTAGTGCTTTTCCGAGTGATCGATTTCGTCGACGATTAATTAGTTTTTGCAGTCAGCTATATAAACAGTTGTGGATGTATTTGAAAAAAATCTAGTCATAAGTTTTGCCATAGTGAATCCCGTTTGTTTTGTTAGTTTATGTCGTAATGAATCTCTGTTTATTTTGTTAGTTTATGTCGTAATGAATGTTAGTTTATGTTTATTTTGTTAGTTTATGTCGTAATGAATGTCCGTTTGTTTTGTTAGTTTATGTCGTAGTGAATCCTGTTTGTTTTGTTAGTTTATATCGTAATGAATCCCGTTTGTTTTGTTAGTTTATGTCGTAATGAATCCCGTTTGTTTTGTTAGTTTATGTCGTAGTGAATCCTGTTTGTTTTGTTAGTTTATGTCGTAGTGAATCCTGTTTGTTTTGCTAGTTTATGTCGTAATGAATCCCGTTTGTTTTGTTAGTTTATGTCGTAGTGAATCCTGTTTGCTTTGTTAGTTAATGTCGTAATGAATCCTGTTTATTTTTTTGCTTTATTTGTGTCTAGCAACCTTCGAAGCCAAAATGACTTTTTTTAAATAGGTTTGCAGTGGCCACTCAGGTCAAACGAACTAACCCTACAAGACACCAATATAAAATTCCTAAATTTGAAAACATTCTCGGAGTCACCTTCAACCGGTTTCTATACTAGACAGATCACTTCAACAAAACTTGCAATTCTGTCATCCAACGTATTACTTTCCTTAGACGTATTGAAGGCACCCATAAAGGATGATCGACCAGTACCATTACAACTATTTACAAAACTTGTATTAGACCACTCATTGAATATAGATGTATGGTCACGGTTGAGGCTCGAATGTGACATTCCTTTTCTGAACTAAGTTTTATTCTTCCTAACGTCTTGGCAGGCACAGCGGTATGTCTCCGGGCTCACAACGCTAGAAACCGGGTTTCGTGGTAGGCCGATTACAGATAGCCTGTTGTGCCAGCTTTGTGCTTACGTTCAAACAGACAAACCCAACGGCTAAAAAAATAAACTTTGTAAAAGTGTTGTCTAGCATATATGTTAATAAATTATAAAGCATCAAATCTGGATTACAAGTCCCGGGCGTCACTATCGGGTGTTTCTTCTTTGTTAAACATCAGGTAGTAGCCCGACATGGCCAGATGGTTAAGGCACTCGACTCGTAATTCAAGGGTCGCGGGTTCGAATCCCCGTCACATCAAGCATGCTCGCCATTTCAGCCGTGGGGAGTGTTATAATGCGACGGTCAATCCCACTGTTCGTTGGTAAAAGAGTAATTCAAGAGTTGGCGGTGGGTGGTGATGACTAGCTGCCTTTCCTCTAGTCTTACACTGCTAAATTAGGGACGGCTAGCGCAGATAGCCCTCGTGTAGCTTTGCGCGAAATTCAGAAAAACCAAACCACATCAGGTAGTTATTTCAACGGTAAAATCCGTCATATAGTATTAATAATTTTAAATTGCATTTTAGAAAAAATACTCATAAAGATATTTAAAACATGTTTTATAAGGTCAAGGGTTCAATTAGTAAGATTTGCAAGTAGAATGTTTGGTATATTGCATTGTACAATAAGTTATTTAGAGTATTCACGCAATATAACTGTTTTGGAAAAAATGTAGTTATTAGCGGTGGTTAAGGTAGTGTATTTCACTGTGATGTATATTCATTCGCCTGATGGTTGAAACACTTGACTTGCAACCTGTGGGTTAACGGTTAAAGTCACTTCATCGAACATGCTCTCTTTCAGCCGTGGGGTCATTAAAATTTTATCGCCAATTCATTGGTAAAAAGTAGCCCACGAATTGACGGAGGGTGGTGTCAACAAGCTGCTTTCCCTGTAGTCTGGCTCTTCAAAATTAAGATGACTAGAACAGATAACCGTCAAGTAGCTTTGTAAAAAAAATAAACAATCAAACACAGTCGATTTAATAAAAGTTGGTAGAAAGCATATTTTTCTGTGAAGTTCAAATTAAACATTTCTTAGTTTTTTTGAGACAGATATTTGTGATAGGTGTGAGTTCTCAGAGGCGAGTTACCGATATTCAGTTTCAAATTAAAACACGTGCTTTGTGCTGTTCGCTCATTTGGAATGCGTGAACAGTTTCCCAAGTGATTGAATTCTAGAATCCTTCTTCTGCTTCTTATGTTTGGTTTGGTTTGGTTTGTTTTGCTTTGAATTTCGCGCAAAGCTACACAAGGGCTATCTCCGCTAGCCGCCCCTAATTTTGCACTGTAAGACTAGAGGAAAGGCAGCTAATCGTCAACACCCATCGCCAACTATTGGGCTACTCTTTCACCAACGAATAGTAGGATTGACCGTCACTTTATAACGCCCCCACAGTTAACACTCCTACGAAAAGTGGGGCCTAATGCTGCCCCAGAGCAACTTGAAAGGTTATTAATATTATGCTAATAATTTTGTATTTAAATGAAATTGCCATTTAAATCCATGAATGAATGAATTAACGAGATTCCCACTGTCCCTATCTACTATCTAGCGAATCCACAGCCAGGGGAACGGGCTTGGAGAAATCAGGACTAGAAACGTCTTTTCGTAGAAGTGTTAAAAGAGCGAGAATGTTTGGTGTGACGGGAATTCGAACCCTCGACCCTTAGAATACGAGTCGATTGCCTTAACCACCTGGCCTGCCTCGTAGGTAGACACAACGAACGTCTTTAAAGAAATAGCTCCATGGTAACTTATATAACATTTCTGAACGTTTGAATTGTCCATAATGTAGAACTCACCCCAGTGTGTGTAGGTGACTAGGTATCAACATGCATTACGATAGATGTTGTAGAAGGCCTTTTAGTGGTGTGCTGAAGAATATTAGCGAAAGGAATAATGTGAAACTTTCTCCACTCTTTCGCTTCTAGTTTCTAGACGTTTATCGAACATCTTCATTCAAATTCATGTTGTCTTGTCATTAATTCCAGTTATTCTATTTTTCTGTAAATATGAATAACTGAATCATTAAAAGTATATATATCAGCAGTAACGTATTGAATAATTAACATAGAGTTACTATATTCAGCACTGAAGATGCTATGCCACCAGGTGCTCGGTAGTAATGGTTGTCTGTCTTCTCTCTTGTCTTACACTGCTGTATTAGGGATTGCCAGCGAAAATAGAAGTCTTGTAACTTTGCATGAAATTCTAAAACAAACAGATAAAACTATGCCACCATATTCCTTGTATTACGAATACTAAAATAGATACTGTTGATTTTCTGCATTATTGGAAGGAAACAGTTGGGCAGTACTATCAAATGGTGGAATACTTCATACCGTTTGCTGTTATTTGTGAAGTTTAATTATCATATTTGTTATTGTATAGATACTTAATAATGTTTCATATACATATTCTGTTACAGTATTGACAATAAATAATATATTTCTTCTTATCTACTGGGTTACAGTACCGGTAGTGATAGTGATTTATATAGCTCATACAACATTGTATTATTGGTATGTAGTACCGTTTTACGTGGATTATCATAGTGTAAGTGACTAGTGTCTGTCACTGTATTATTGTACTATAAGCTCTCTAAAAGAGTTAAAGAATAGTCGTAATTTGTAACGTTTATAGCTAGAAAATAATGTGAACCACTCTTATTCAAATTAGGTATTTGATGATGGCTCATCTGAAATGCAAATGATTGACCATTCAGCTTATTGCATTGTCTTCAGTTTTGTCTTAGTTCTTACTCGGAACTGAAATACAAGGCTTAAAACGCTATAGATTGGTTGTGAACTATGGTTTAATCACAGAGGAAACATTTCAGTGTTTCACATTCGTGGAGAGTCATGGGACAATCGAAGATTTTGAACATTGGTTACAAGTCTTAACAAGTTGATATTAGAATGTGGAACTGCTTCTAAGTCAATAGTAAGGCAATGAGATAAGTACAAAACATACAATTGCGACTATTTCTAGAATGTAGCTCGCCGTTTTACGTCTAAATCGTGTGTTCACAGCCGCAACTCTACGTTCAGATGATTACAGGAGCATATTTCACCAGACCTTCCCGTGTGCTATGTAACCAATAAAAGTTGCATTTCATTCCTCGTATGATGATAGTAAGTTTAAACTCATTTTTATAAGATATGGAATCAAATGTCTTTACATTGTCGTACAGACATGTGGTGCATCCGATGGTAGTAAATGTATGTTGTGAGCTGTACTAAAATGGACGTACAGAAGACCTCTTCCTACAGAATATACCAGTTATGGAACGCTTATAGTAGTTACAGTGCATTATATCATTATAAATTAGTATATAATTCTTATGTTTAAAAACGGCTGGTATGGGTTGAGAAAGCACTAGTAGAGGAACGAACAACGATAACCGAAGGTCGAAACGTTGTTCGCTCCTCTACATAGTGCTTTCTACCCATACCAGCCGTTTTAAATATATAATTTCTCTACAAGTGGGTTTTCTCGTCATTACGGAGTATATAATTCTGTTTGTGTCATTAATAATTTATGACAAACAAAAAGTTTTGATTTTGTGAATACACAGAAGTTCGAAATTTCAATAATTAAGTTATATATATAAGACACAGTTTTAAATTGGTTTGACATTGTTTGGGTCTGAGATACGTGTGAAATATTCGTAAAGAGCATTTGATTTTCGATTGATCGTAAATTTGAAAAACAGTATTGTAGAATATATGGGTTCTAAAACATTAAAACTATCAGTATTGTGTATAAGTTTATTAGTCTTGCGATAAATAGTTCCTTGTTCCCGTTACAATGAGTACTGTTTTCTGTTTTTCTTGTATGTATGTTTTTTCATTATATGATCCATAAAGAAGTGTGAGTCATTTCTGCTTCATTCTGTGAGAGATTTGATTTTCTCTAATGGAACATATTGAAGTAAAGTGGAGCTTAGAACAACACAAGCTTTGTTAAATAATGGATACTGCAAACAATTCTAGGACTGCAACTATTGCAGTAAACGTAACAATACCGTAATCATTCCGTTTCGGGAATGTGGCTATCCAAAGGATTTTCAGACGCTGTTTGAACCAACTTTGTAATAAAGGTAAATCAATTAATGTCCGATGCTAATTAAATGTGTACGCGTAACTGGCCACTAACAGAAGAGGAATTTTCATTATTGCCAAACCGTGTAAATCTGGTTCGAGTTCACTTGAAAGTATGCTGCACTCTTAAGTTGATATTAACTGTGATACGAAGTATATATATATAGAATAAAAGTAGTATAGGAATAAACATTTTCGTAGAAAACGCAGTTAGTTGTAAGACTGAAAAATGTGTGTAATTGGGAAGCTTAAGTAGTTGAAACAGGTCAAACAAATAGTTAGACACAAGCACGTCAACAAATGGATGATAGATTGTCAGATGAAATTCGAAACATAAATACCTAACATTTTCGGAAGATCTTCCAGAAGGGAAAGTTTGTTTGTTTGTTTGTTTGTTTTTGAATTTCGCACAAAATTACTCGAGGGCTATTTGTGCTAGCCGTCCCTAATTTAGCAGTGTAAGACTAGAGAGAAGGCAGCTTGTCATCACCACCCACCGCCAACTCTTGGGCTGCTCTTTTACCAACGAATAGTGGGATTGACCGTCACATTATAACGTCTCCACGGCTGAAAGGGCGAGCATGTTTGGTGCGACCGGGATTCGAACCCGCGACCCTCGGATTACAAGTCGAACGCCTTAACTCACCATTCCATGTCAGGCCAAATGTTTTAGGGTGTGTGTGGTTTTCTTACAGCAGAGCCACATTGAGCTAGCTGCTGAGCCCACCGAGGGGAATCGAATCCCTGATTTTAACATTGTAAATCCATTGTTAGTATACTTATTGTTGTATTCATATATAAAAATATTTTAGTATGTCAAATATTGATCAATGAAACAAATTCAGTACGGCTTAATTGCAATGACTACCAACGGCATTGTTTTAAATGTTTATAAGTAACCTTTATTTTTTTTATTTTATGTGTGTAAACACTCACTGCCGAGGAAGTGTCTTCATTAGGTTAAGTTTTCCTTTCATTGAGTCCCTCGCTGGTACAGCGGTAAGTCTTCGGATTTACAACGCTAAAATCAGGTGTTCGATTCCCCTCGGTGGGCTCAGCAGATAGCCCAAACGTGGCTTTGCTATAAGAAAAACACACACACCTTTTATTGAAATGTTTTTTGACACTGAAAACCAGGTTTCGATACCCTTGGTGGGTAGTGCATTGACACCCATTGTGTAACTTTGTTAATGGACAAACATTTTATGAAATGCCCTTTTTGAACTATTAATTGAATCAATGTCCTGAGACGTGATGTCAGAGAAGGAATGTTTTAAATACTTTTTGTTTCAAAATGATTTCCAAAGTAAACGTTTATTTTTTATACAATAGTAATGACACCACAGCCGAAACAGAAACGTAATTTTTATTCCCTTTCAGAAAGATAGAAATTGAAAGTGACTCACTAGTGTAGTGTGTCACGGGGTCTCTTATGTGTGTCGTGTTTCTGCTGAAAATAATAATATTATGACACTCTGAACTTGAGTGTTTTATAAGGATGATGGTCAAATACTACACCCGCAGTGGCACAGCAGAATGTCTGTAGGCTTACAACGCTAGAAACCGGATTACAATACCCATGGTGGGCATAGCATAGATAATCCATTATGTAGTTTTGTGCTTAACTACAAAGAACTAAATCCTACTATTTCGTCAGACAAAAGTAACCCAAGCGCTGGCGGCGGGTGTTGTTGACAAGCTGTTTTTGCAGGAAATTCTGCACAGATAGTTCTTTTCTTTCTCAGTGTTTGAAGTAAGATTGAAAACCTCGTCTTTTCCTTTGTTCTTTTTATTCTTTTGTTGAATATTTATTTTCATATAATTATGAACAGCGCAGATAGCCCTCGAGTAACTTTGTGCGAAATTAAAAAAACAAACAAAAAACAATAAGTATGAACATAGTTTGCACATTTCCTAATCCATAAATATTCTGTGTTTGTTGTTTATCGTCAGGTAGTCAAACCAATCATTATTTACGCTTGTAAATTGCTGGCACAGTTTTTTTTCTTTTTTGTTTTTAAATGTGTTAGTTAATATTTTTTAAGAACATCAGTCGATAAGAATTTAACATTGGTGTAAAAAAAACATTGCTACAAATGTGTTCGTAAAAGGTACTAGTTACTTTAATTTACCACTAGACTTCCAGTTGAAATACGCTTTTCACTGCATAAAAATACAATCACCAAATATTCAGTGTCATTATGAATTCTAACCCAGTTTTTCCTTAACTGCTCTGTTTTAAAACGATGAACACTGCCCGAATTCTTAATTCTTGGTTGATACAAGTTGTAGGAATTCCACTGTAAAGATGATATATTATGTATGAGCGTGTGTCGTTTAAAGATCTATCACCTAACGTTGGTTGACTCGGTTACCCTAATGTTTGTTATGGTGACTAAAAATTACCCGACGATGTGCGTGAGCCTTTTTTTAATTTTTTGCTCGAGAGGGGGGGGATAAATACATTATAAATTAGGGCACAATTTCACTTTTGTTTATAACCTTTTGGCTTTGAATTTTAAAACCCCTGTACTTAGTCAGTTATTACATTTCATCAAGTAGAATATGGAATTAATGTCTAATAAAGCAGTTAATAATAAGGTTAAAATAAATAGGGAAGAGGAACACTATAACACTGCTTTCTTAACGGATACAATCAACTAGTATTAATAAAAATGTATAAATAAGTACGTATGTATGATTGTTTGTTTGCTTGTTTAAAATTGAGCACAAAGCTACACAATGGGCTATCTATACTTTACCCGCCACGGATATCGAAACCCGGTTTTTAGCGTTGTGAGTCCGCAGACATGCCGCTGTGCCACTGGGGGCGCGTATGTATGAATCAAACTACTTTTAGTTGATTTAGAATTTTCAAGAGCTGTACAAGCGTGTCATTTATTAGCGTAGGAGCCCGGCATGGCCAGGTGGATAAGGCACTCGACTTGTAATCCAAGGGTCGCAGGTTCGAATACCCGTCACTCCAAACATGCTCGCTCTTTCAGTCGTGGGGTCGTTATAATGT